>NC_044032.1:305428544-305728544 GCF_901765095.1 Microcaecilia unicolor
TTCCAAAAGTACAAAGACTAGGGACACTCAAGGAAATTACATGGAAATACTTTTAAAAAAATAGGAGGAATATTTTTTCACTCAGTGAATAGTTGGAACTCTTTGCTGGAGGATTGGTAACAGCGGTTAGCGTATCTGGGTTTTAAAAAGTTTGGACAAATTTCTGGAGGAAAAGTCAATAGTCTGCTATTGAGACAGACATGGGAAGCTACTGCTTCCCTGGGATTTGTATGGAGTGCTACCACAATTTGGGTTTCTGCCAGGTACTTATGACCTGACTTGGCCACTGTTTGGAAAACAGGATACTGGCTAGATGGATCACTGTTCTCACCCAGTAAGGCTAATCTTATGTTCTTATGCGTCTACGCTTGGGTCATCTGCCACCTTTTCAAAGAGGTCTTCACCAAGGGCAGAGGCATGCAACCAGGCAAGTCTGCATGATGCTATAGCAGAAGCTGCCCCTATATTGGAAGTATCGTAATTCTCATATATAGCCCTAATCATTTGAACAGTCGTCTAAATTAGTCATAATATTGTAGAATATAAAAATGTTATCCTGAGGAATTATAGATTTGTAAGGTCATCCATAATAGTATAAATATTTATATGGTAAAATATATGGGCTGAAATCCAAGCTGATAAATGGCTGATTGGAATGATTCATGTGCCATGACATCCACAACCTTTAAATCCTTTGAAGGTAGATTATTAGTATAGTCCTTTTGAATTTTATGTTTTTTTTCATTGTAGACTTAACTAATTAAGATGCATGAGGTAAGTGTGGTTTACCAAATCCTAAAACATTTTCATCTTTATAATTATTTTCTATCACTATCAAAGTTAGAATAAGAATAGAGTAAGACATTTTTCTTGTAATGGTCCTGAAGCAACTGGTTAGACTATTGATTTCTTGGCAGTGTTTAAGTATTTTGTAATTGTAGGTTTGTCAGAATTGACCAGACTGTGCTGTGATGATAACAAAAACTGAGTAAAGTAAGATGATAACAAAAGAAGAAAGGGCTATAGTAGTGGGAAGTCTCATTCAAAAAGGGAAATGTTACGAGGAACCTTTAGGATAAGGGAGCTTTTCTGGGAAAGCCTGTTGAAAAGGTAAGTTTCAGGGTACTTTTAAATTTCTGATACAAGAGGTCTGCCCTAAAGAACATTGAAATTGAGTGCCAAGAGACGGGGCAACAATGCTGAAGGAATGGCAAATGGTATCAAGCCAAATATGGTGATGAGGGATCAAATGCTGAAAAAGTTGTAATTAATGGGCAGGGTTCTATGGGGTAACTAAGTCTGGCTGTATAGTGAGTGAAGATGTATGATATTAGTTCAAGGGCATGCGAGCTCGAATCGTCTTGAGGGAAAATTGCCAGTTCTGTGGTCAACAGGAAGTTGTCAGAACCAGTGGCATAGCTAGGGGGCGCCAGGGGAGCAGCCGCTCCCCCAAACGGAGTTCTGCTGGTGCCAGTGCCTATTTTTTCTCAACATGTTGCATTGAAAATGTGCGCCGGCAGAAGTCCGCTCTCACGCCGCTTTCGCTCCCCCGCGCGCCATCAACCTGGCTCCGTTTCTGGTCAGAACGTTTAGAATCTGGCTACTCGGTGGAGCTTCTGAGTATACCATAGAATCTCCTGGAGTCAGGGGCCCATTCAATTATATTAGGAAAGTAGTGTTTCTTTGTAGCATATAGTTCCTTTTCATGGAGGTAAGCCGTGTGTTTATATGTATAGCAAATGTCTGCCATTTTATTTTTCCTCCATCTACGTTCATGATGGCATGAGTTACTTCTCATTACACACAATGTAGATGTAAACCACTTGCCTTTTTTGGTGGAGTGGGTGGCAGTCAGAACAGTGGGTATGCTGTCTGTGTGCTTATGCCATTAATATGCATTATTAGTTAAAAAAAAAGGTCCCATTGCATTTAATGAGACCTGTAGTAAATAATGTGTTAATTTGCCTTTTACTTGGATGAACAATGCTTCAAGCTCTCAATGTAGCAAAATGTTTTTGTTCTTTGCTTTTTAAGGAATGTCTTTGTATAGAAGAAAATCCCTTTTGCTGAGACTTAAAACTTTGTACTGCTAGAGTCCTCTTTGGTGAATTTGTAGTTGATAAAATAAACCAGGCTGCCAGACTGAATTGTGCTGTGTAGCTGTTCCCAGGAGAAATAGAGGTCATGAGGTTATTCTCTTAATGAGATCCTGAGAAACATGCATTTGTCACTTTGGAAATAAGAAAAACTGGATTGATTAACTGAATCTGAATGTTAATGAGACATGTTTCCAAATGGGAAAAGTAGATCACCATCGTAATTCTTTTTCAAACTTCAGCAGGTTGTCTTGAACAGCCAGATCTTGAGCTATTTATTTTGTAAACAGCAATACTAAGACAGAAATTTCCTTTCATGACGATGGTACAGAAAGATGAAATCCACAAAATAATATTTACAATTAAATTGTGATCACCTCTGCAGTATAACACACTTCATAATTATATTATGGTGACTATTGTTTTGAAAAATGTTCTTATTGCAGCTGAGCACAGTGCATGCCAAAGTACTTATGGCAGTCATCACTGTGAGGTCAAAGGCTAAGTAACCCCAGAAACCTGAGAACTGTAATTGTACCACAGAAAATACATGGTCCAGAAGACTTTATTGATATTATCAATCTTGGGTGTTAGAACGTCTATCCAAACAACTGAGCTTTTCAAAGCGGAATTCAATTAATATGACTAATACTAGCGTGGATGTCATACCTGAACAATGATATAAACTGCCAGAAGGGTAACCATATTAGTCCACAGCAGCAAAAATGACAAAGATGCTGGTGGCATCCTACAGACCAACTAGTGACCTTTATCATAAAGCATAGGGGTCAGACTTAAAGATCTCAATATGTATACTTTGGAAGAAAGACTAGAAAAGGAAAATATGATAAAGCATTTAAATACCTCCATGATATAAATGCAAAGGAGATGGACCTCATTCAGCTGAAAGGAAGCTCTGGAAAGAGGGGGCAAAAAGAGGTTGAAAAGGGATAGAAGTAGGATTTGGCAACTCTAGTAGCTGGAAACAATGGTGTAGCTATGCGTTGGTCTGGGTGGACACAGGTCCACCCACTTTGAGCTCAGCCCACCCAATAGCAGCACACTGCTGTGGTAGCTGGTAGGAATCCCCAAGCCCCACCAGCTGAAGATCTCCCCGAAGGCATCCAGAAACTACTACTACTACTAAACATTTCTAAAGCGCTACTAGGGTTACGCAGCGCTGTACAATTTAACAAAGAAGGACAGTCCCTGCTCATAGGAGCTTACAATCTAAAGGACAAAATGTTGGTCAATCAGGTTGGGGCAGTAGTCTACATTTCCTAAATAGAGGTGACATGGTTAGGTGCCGAAGGCGACATTGAAGAGGTGGACTTTGAGCAAGGATTTGAAGATGGGCAGGGAGGGGGCTTGACGTATGAAGTCAGGAAGTTTATTCCAAGCATAGGGTGAGGCGAGGAAAAAGGGAGGAGCCTGGAGTTGGTGGTGGCGGAGAAGGGTACTGAGAGGAGGGACTTGTCCTGTGAGAGGAGGTTTCGGGTAGGAGCGTAAGGGGAGATGAGGGTAGAGAGGTAATGAGGGGCTGCAGATCGAGTGCATTTGTAAGTTAGTAGGAGAAGCTTGAATTGTATGCGGTACCTGATAGGAAGCCAGTGAAGTGACTTGAGGAGAGGGTGATATGAGTATATCAGTCTAGGCAGAAGATAAGACATGCAGCAGAGTTCTGAATGGATTGAAGGGGGATAGATGGTTAAGTGGGAGGCCAGTGAGGAGTAGATTGCAGTAGTCAAGGCGGGAGGTGATGAGAGAGTGGATGAGAGTTCGGGTGGTGTGCTCAGAGAGGAAACGGCAAATTTTGCTGATGTTATAGAGAAAGAAGCGACAGGTCTTGGCTGTCTGGATATGCGCAGAAAAGGAAGGGAGGAGTTGAAGACTCCGAGCTTGCAGGCAGATGAGACGGGGAGGATGAGGGTGTTATCGACTGAAATAGAGAGTGGAGGGAGAGGAGAAGTGGGTTTGGGTGGAAAGATAATAAGCTCGGTCTTGGCCATGTTCAGTTTCAGGTGGCGGTTGGACATCCAGGCAGCGATGTTGGATAAGCAGGCCGATATTTTGGCCTGGGTTTCCACAGTGATGTCTGGTGTGGAGAGATAAACTGGGTGTCATCAGCATAAAGATGGTATTGGAAACCATGAGATGAGATCAGTGAGCCCAGGGAAGAGGTGTAGATTGAAAAAAGAAGGGGTCCAAGGACAGATCCCTGAGGAACTCCAACAGAGAGCGGTATGGGGGTGGAGGAAGATCCATGAGAATGTACTCTAAAGGTACGGTGGGAGAGATAAGAGAGAACCAGGAGAGGACAGAGCCCTGGAATCCAAATGAGGACAGTGTGGCAAGAAGTAAATTATGATTGACAGTGTCAAAGTGGCGGATAGGTCAAGGAGGATGAGGATGGAGTAGTGGCCTTGGATTTGGCAAGGAACAGGTCATTACAGACTTTAGTGAGTGCTTTTGTCGAGTGTAAGGGGCAAAAACCGGATTGAAGCGGATCGAGGATGGCATGAGAGGAAAGAAAATCAAGGCTCAGCAGTTGGTGGTTGCTAGCCAGTACTCTGTGCATGATCAGTTTTTGTGCATGCACAGACACTGAGTAAGCACAGGGCTGCTGGTGTTGGCAGCTCAGGAAGGAGTTACTGAGTGCCGAGCCAAGCACAGGTGTTTCTGTGTGCCTTTAGGAAGATCTTCAGCAGGTGGTGCTTGGGGATCCTTGCCAGCTCAGGTACTTATAATTTCCTTTAAAAGTTGAGCTTGAGGGGAGAAGCACCTTGGGGGGGGAGGGCATTTAGTGTCCACTCATAAGATGGCAAAAAACAATTGAGGATCAAGTCTGAGTATTTTCATCATTTTTTTTGTTACATTTGTACCCTGTGCTTTCCCACTCATGGCAGGCTCAATGCGGCTTACATGGGGCAATAGATGGTTAAATGACTTGCCCAGAGTCACAAGGAGCTGCCTGTGCCTGAAGTGGGAATTGAACTCAGTTCCTCAGGACCAAAGTCCACCACCCTAACCACTAGGCCACTCCTCCACTCCATTTCATTATCATATACTACAAGTGAGTGGGCTGTGCATCTCAAGGGGAAGATATCTTAATCTTGAAATTAGCAAGTTAAATATTATTAGCAGTACTTTTGGCTTTAACATATATTGTTCCAAGACTGTATCATATTTAACTGTCTATTTGTGGCTGGCATGATGGCAAATTGCCAACTAGTGTAATCATAAATGACAACAACTGTGCATGAGAAATACTGATTACTGCAGTTTTTGGGTCTCTTGGAACTGAGTCAAGGACTTACTTCGGAAAAAAACTGGTTGTCATAATCTGTTGCCCTTGGAATCCCCCTCTATGTTGTGAATGTTTTACTGAGAAATGGAAAGATAATTCAGAATCACCAGAGGAGTCACTAACTGAAGCTGTATCAGTATCAAAATTTCATGCCCTAATGCAAATGGAATGAGCAGGGATTGGAGGTTCAATCAAGAAGAACATTTTTTCTCTCAATACATCCCTATTGCCTACAGTGAGAAGTGGAATATTTAACACACTTTAAGGTGTGGGTCTGCTAGCTGACCTAGGAGGAGTGTGTGTGTTTTTTTTCTTTTCTTTCAC
Source organism: Microcaecilia unicolor (assembly GCF_901765095.1). Lineage (NCBI taxonomy): Eukaryota > Metazoa > Chordata > Amphibia > Gymnophiona > Siphonopidae > Microcaecilia > Microcaecilia unicolor. The sequence goes on from NC_044032.1 coordinate 305,434,272, forward strand.
TTCTGATTAGGGGATTAATATAATGGTTGATATATCTGGAGAGTTATCAGAGTGCAGGCCTTCTGACTTTCGTCTTCAGTAGCCAATATAATGAGCATTAGGTTCACGGGGAGAGATGGGGATGAATGGGGAAAGGGGGGGCAGCCTGTTTTTGTGACATATTGGCTTTGGGAAGTTCTGCTTCTAAGTAACATTTCCTGCTACAGGATAGTGGGATACAATAAGGTTTCTTTTAACAGTCTTCAACCTCACCACATCTGGCACATCAATGGGATGAGAGGGCGGGAATATGGTTGTAAACTGTAAGCTCTCTTAATAATTTGTAACAGTCTGTTCATATTTTCAGACTTCACTGTTCCGTCAGGGTTGTTTGTATTATGCCTTACATTAGCTTCAATAAACAGATTTAAATATAAACTACAATAATTATGGAGCATATATTATGGCAAGAGACAAATATAAGTTCTATAGGACGCTTAGTTACAATGCAGTAGTAATCTAACTACCCAAATGTCAAATTGAAGTAATAGGCTTATTTAAGTACTTTTCCAATAGATTTCAAGTACGAAGCATATCTTGAAGTTTGTTAGTTTTCTCTGATGAATCAATTTCAAATGAAGAAATCATACAAACAGTATCATGTTGGCATTTATTTTTCCAGTTACCCAAAATTATCTGCAAGGCAATAGATATGAATAGTCTAAAAGCTTATGTTTATCCTCTGATAAATGTAACTGTGAGTTACCAGATCTAAAGATATTGTCTCTAAAGATAGTTGAATTTGACAGTGAAGAATACCTGTAATATAGGTGCCCTTTTACTAAGGCGCAAGAGGGCTAATGCGCGGGTAGTATGCGCAAAATCGGCACTACTGCCAGGCTAGCATGTGTGCCCAGCAGTAATTCTGAGTTTGATGCGCACCGAATCCCACAGTAGAAAATAATTTTCTACTGTGTGTGTGTGGGGGGGGGGGGGGGGGGGGGTTTCCTGGCAGTAATCAGCAGTTGGCACGCGCGTTGGTAGCGTGTGAGCTCTTACCGCTAGAAGACTCAGGTTTTAAATAGTTTTATATTTCAGCACACACTCATTTCTCAACCCATTTTTAAAACCCTTTTTCTCAGCCGTGGTATAAAATGGCCCAGTGCATGCCCAAAACACACGCCCACTACCGCAAGCCACTTTTTACCACAGTTTTAGTAAAAGGACTTCATAATTCCTTATTTGTGACCAAACCTTTGTAGCATTGAACAAGAGAAAATCATATATAGAGTAGGTAAAATTATGCCTTACGCTAATAATTTTCTTTCCTTTAGTAGCAGCAGATGAATCCAAGAACTGGTGGGTTGGTCCATCTACCAGCAAGTGGAGATAGAGATTACAAAGCTGAAGGCAGTGATACCAGACGGCCAGCAACTCCTTCACCTCAGTACATGTTTCATCACCAAGCAGAATCAGACATGAAACCAGGAAGCTTCCTCCTCGCCAACCATACAAACAGAAACTCGTCAGTCTGACTTAAGAGAAACCACGACTGCGATGGAGTCCTCTTCAGTGGTTTCTGTTCTCTTTTCTGTTCTCCTTTTTTTTTTTTTTTTTGAAACTAAAGACCAGGACAAGAACAGACAGGCAAAACAAGCACGGCTGACAAAGAGTGGGATCCTGGATTCAACTGCTGCTACTAAAGGAAAGAAAATTATATAATTTTACCTTCCTTAGTGTATGCAGCAGATGAATCCAAGAACTGGTGGGATGTACCAAAGCAATCCCTAAGTAGGGTGGGAAGTTGCTGCTCCCTGACACAGAACTGCTGCTGCAAAGGAAGCATCTGAATAGTGAAAGCTTACCCTTTCCGCCCAAGAGGTGAAACAAGCCTGCAATGCCACCAGTGGGACACAACCTTTCCAAAAAATCCTCAAAGTATCTGCAATCCAACGAGAAAAAAAAATCAGATCAGACCAGATGCTGCCGTCCCATGGCAAGAACCAGCAACAAAGAGAAGATCTGAACTCTGAAAAACATGCAACATCTGCGAATACCGGAGAATCCTCTGAACATCCAGAAGACAAAGCGCCATATACTCCACATGAAAATCCCCCTCCTAAAAGGAGAGAAGAAAGAGACGCTGTAAAAGAAAAGCCAAACCACAGCCAGAAGGAAAGAAGGAACCGAAAGCAAGGTCACTCCAGACTCAGCAAATTGCAGAAAAAAATAGCACGGCATGGCTGCGCTAAAAATTCAGACACTCTGCATGCTGAAGAATTGGCGAACTAGAACACTGCTTGTAAGTTCCTAAGTGAAGCATTCTGCAAAGAAACAAAAGGAGTCCGAAGCAATGCTCGGTAGACAAGGAGCCCCAAGCTAGACTTTGAGAATGCGAACGAGGTTTCAGGGTGAACAAGGTTGCAGCAGCAGAGGAGCAAAGCACTGTGCAAGAAATGCACCACCTCCAAGTGCAAGGGTAGGCCAGGCCCTTTTGCAACCCATCCTGCAGAAAGAACTCACTTGCTGAGGAACAGACACCCACAATGAAGACCAAGCGGGGGCCGCAACCAGCCTCAAAAAATCCTCAACACACGAGAATAAGCAATTGAAGTGAACCATGGACCACATACAAGATCGCAACAGAACACTGCGTCCAAAGAACTCTGTTCCTCAGAGTTGGCTCTCAAAAAACCAGCCTGTAAGACCAAAGCGAGAGGGATCATCCACTCAGGAAAGGAACCAGAAGGAAGAGCCCGGAGTCAATCAGGATCCAAACCGAAGGTACCACCAGGAGCCGCATCATATCCACATACCAAGGGTGCTGTGGTTAATCTGGAGCTACCATAATGACTCAACCCTGGTGGCAAGCAATTCAAAATAAACTCTGCCGCAGAGATGCCACAGAGGAAACACTATCGAAGAACATCCTCTGGCTAAGGAAGCAGTTGAACAACCAACCCTGCAGAATCGCCCTCTCTCCGATGACAGAAGAAAGAAGGCATCTGGGCGTCCAGCCGGGATGCCATCAGATCTACCTACGGAGCTCTCTACCTGAGGCCAAGCTGGAGAAGCACTGATGCGGAATAACCATTCTGCTGAGACCTGAAGACAGCAGAAAAGAGAACTCACTGTAGGAAAAGCCTGCAAAGTGGGGCTGCGTAGAAACAGAACAACTAGGTCCTCTGCCAACTCCATTGGGTGTGACACGCCCTGATGGCCACAGTCTGACTCCATCGAAGAAGCAGCCACCGCCTCATCTTCTCAGATGGCATAAGCACCTCCTAGCCCACAATGTTTTCTGAAGTGCTAGAAGATGAACAGCACCAAAAGCAGGTCCAGGCGGGGAAGACAGCCAGGTGGGGAGATAGCACAAGCACTGCTTGGCCTGCAATGTGTCCTGAAGGCTGGAAGACAAACAGCACCAAAAGCAGGTCCAGGCAGGAAATCGGCTACATCATCCCCTGTGCCATCCACTGGCCACAGAGACAGAAGGAGGAGGCAAAAGCTCTCTAGTCCGAGAGACTCACATCCTTGACCACCACCATCTACTGCGGAGGCACCAAAGCATCCCTTCCACAGGGAGGAATTGCGGAGCCACCAATCATGCACAGCCATACCGAGAACAGCCACGGAAGACACTGCTGACATTCCTTGACCACCCTTGAGAAGAAAGAACTGTAGATGTCGTCTATGAGCACCGCCACCGCACATACCTCCAAGTGTCCTCCACAGAACCTAAGGACAGTGAATGCATAGCCAGGCCCGAGGACTCAGTGCCCTGAGCAGACTGTGCACCCTAGTCTGAACCTAGATCATCCAGTCCTTAGTCAAGAAAAAAAATCATACCAGAGCTGTCTGGAATGGGACAAGGTGGCTCATTTGAAGGGTTACCACCTAGCCCAAGGATTCCAAGAAGACCTGGGAAGATAGACTCTCGAATCTCATCTACAGCAAGCTGCACTCTGATGCTGTCCTTGTGGAGAATGCCACAAAACTCCCAAACCTAGGAAGAGGTGAATGGAGCCATAGCCATGCCGAAAGGCAAAGCCTGGAGCTGAACATGAGGGCCCAGAACAGCTAGAGAAACCGCAGATGATGGGTGCCAAAGAGGAAAGAGAAGAAACGCTTCCTAAGGGAGAAGTGCAGCGGAAGAATGCTAAAATTGAAGTAGCTCTGAATTTAGCTAGCTGTCCAATGCAAAGAAAAATTGCAAAAGTGTTGTACTAGGCTGTGCGTTTTGGTCATGCTATCCTTATAACAAAACTTAGGCTAAGTTAGAAGAAGAAAAGGAATCTTTATTTCTAATTAGTAACAGCAAAAGGAATAGTATTGGCTCTTGGCATTAGTAGTTGTACAGAACAGAGTCTAACAATAGGAAGGAAAGTTTTATTCCTCACTGTCATACACAACTTACAAAAGGTCATAGAACGAGAGAAAGAAGAGAAAGGAAGAAAGAATGAATATAAGAAGGGATTCTTAGCTATAGAGAATTGAGTTTCTACAGGGGGGACAGTACCCCCGTCGGGTAAAAATAGACCATAGGGAGGGATCTGAAACTTTCTTTCGCAGCATGGCTAGTTTTCAGAGTTTCTTTGTCTGCAGAGTGCTTTCATAAGCCTGTAGTGAGTATTCACTTCTCCTCTACCCTAGACCAATCATAGGTGCTGCATATGTGCTGAGACTTGTAATTGGGTCTTTCATATGTGCCGGGAGTCTTGCAATTGATGTCCTTGCCACACCTCTTCTCAGTAAATTACATTTGTAATAAGTTATTCCAGGTAGCTGAGTTGCCCTAGCAACAGGAGGACCCATCAGAGGTTGTGATCAGCCAGAAATTCTTTCATGTGCTGATAGTAAAGAAACATGGGACCAGTGCTGCAAAACCTGAAGTAAGAACATTATAGCTAAAAATTATAGACATCTTCCCTCTTTGGAAAGGGAATAAGGAGACAAACCAGGAGTTGAGGTAGTGGCAGGTTCTTCAGCAATAGTGTGGTAGAGTGTGGAGTCGGGAGAGTGGAAGTAAGTGGAAAGGTAGAATAATTCAGAGCAGAAATTTCATTAAGCATAATTTGGTAGTTTAAAGGTGTAAAGAACAATTTCTTACACAGAGAGAAAACAGGGGAGAGAGCAAAAGAAATAAGGAGAAAGGCTAGAAAACCAAGGAGTCCACGAAGGAGACCTCGAAGAAATGGAAGAAAATTAGAAAAACAAGAAGTAATAAAAGAGCACTAGGAAGAGGCAGCAATAGAAAGAATAGGTATAAAATTATCAACATGTAGGGTAGCAAGAGTAACAAGATTTTCCATAGCATGGCGAACAATGTATAAGCAATTACATCAACAGTACATAAAACACCTTCCAGCTTATTTTCGAAAGAGAAAGACGCCCATATTTCGACCCATATCGGGAGATGGGGCGTCTTTCTCCCGTTGTGCGACCAAATCGGTATAATCGAAAGCCGATTTTGGTCGTCTTCAACTGCATTCCGTCGCAGGAACAAACAAAGTTGATGGGGCATGTCGGAGGTGTGGCGCAGGCGGGACTGGGCGTGGTTATCGGCCGAGGAGAGATGGGCGTCTTTAGCTGATAATCGAAACAAGAAGGGCGTTTTGGACGAGAATTTGGTCCTCTTTATTTGGACCCTTTTTTTTTCAGGTCCAAGTCCCAAAAAAGTGCCCCAACTGACCAGATGATCACCGGAGGAAATTTGGGATCACCTCCCCTGACTCCCCCAGAAGTCACTAACCCCCTCCCACCAAAAAAAAACCCTCTTTGAAAACTTTTTTTTTCCAGCCTCTATGCCAGCCTCAAATGCCGTACCCACCTCCATGACAGCAGAATGTGTTCTATCCTGTGAGAAGCCTTTCCCTGGTTCTGATGTGGCTCTCGGGTGAGTGTGACACCTTTTCTGTTATGCACACTGCAGAGTCACATCAGCAATGCATTGTGGTGGGTGTAGGGTATTGGGCTCCGTGATTCCACTAGCTTGTGGCAAATGCTCACGATGTTGGTAGTTGGTAGGCTTTACTCTCATGGTGCTTTTCCCCCCTGCTTACTGGGTCAGAGTGTGCCTGTTTTGTTTCCGGTAGTCCATGAGGTAGTGGCCATTTTTGTAACACAGTTTTAGATCCCTTTCATGTGTTAGCCATGTTACAGCACTTAGTTCTTCCCTTGAATGTTGCTGAAGAGGGCATTGTACAGCATTCTGCCAGCTCTGACCTACTGCTAATCTCAGTACCAGGAAGACTCTTTGCCAGTGGGGCACAACCTCTGATCTGCAGTTAACTGTAAGTAAACGTGCTTATTCAAATAAAGGACTTTTTCAAAGAGATTAGTCTTCAGGTGTCAACTGATGTGCCAAGGTTATACAGCAGCAACAAGTCCTAGAGGCCTGCGTGGTATACAGATCCCTGGAGCACTTTTAGTGGGTACTGCAGTGCACTTAAGGCAGGCGGGACCCAGGCCCATCCCCCCCACCTGGTAACACTTGTGCTGGGTAAATGGGAGGCCTCCAAAACTCACTGTACCCACATGTAGGTGCCCCATTCACTCCTAAGAGCTATGGTAGTGTTGTACATTTGTGGGTAGTGGGTTTTGGGGGAGGGGGGTTGGGGGCTCAGCACTCGTGGTAAGGGGAGCTATGCATGTGGGAGCGTTTTCTGAAGTCCACCGCACTGACCTCTAGGGTGTCCAGTTGGTGGTCCTGGCATGTCAGGGGGGCGAGTGTACTACGAATCCTGGCCCCTCCCACGACCAAATGGCTTGGATTAGGATGTTTCTGAGCTTGGCATTTTATTTTCCATTCTCGCTAAAAAAAACAAACGCCCAGCTCATAAACGACTAAATCCATGGCAGTTTGGTCCATACAAACCATATTTTCGAAATGAAAGATGGACGCCCATTTTTTTCGAAAATATGGTCTGTCCCACCCCTTCAGGTACCCGTTCTCGGACATAGACGCCCATGGAGATGGGCGTTCACATTCGATTATGCCCCTCCTTCTGATGTAAGGAGATAATTCAGTAAGAAAAATAAAATTTGGAAAAGTCCATAATGTATGGTTTTGAAATGTATAAAGCTAGAAAGCAGGCTATTCAAAGCCACTTAAAACTTTGTTGATTTGATAGGTAGATAATCCTGGCATCAGACGAATTGACAGAGGTCAGTGAGGTTTGGTATTGTGAAGCTTCAGTCTGTACAGAGTTGCAAGGTTGACACACGGCAGTCAGGGGTTCACATGGAAGGTGTCATGTTGCATTTGGAAGGGTTTCCACTTAGAGGGTCTGATGGTTTCCAGCAAGCTAAACAATCCACATAATAGTTGCTCAATTCCTTAACACATGGTATTAACTCAAGGGTGTCCTCAGATTTCATGCTTTACACAGTTCAAGGTATATGTATGATACAATAAAAATTAATGGCCATTCCGGTCTGATCAAAAAGAGGATATCAGAAGTCATTTACATGTCCTTGTACAAACACTTCTACATAGATTTAGTTTACACATGCATATTTTCAGCTCTCATTACAAATAGACCTTTTCATTAGTTTAAACATTTCTGTAACTTTCTACATAACATTTTTCAAACATGAATTGGAGAATGCTTCCAACTTCTGCACAATTGTATTCCATACAGTTCAAGACATTTTTTACATTGTTATCATAGGTCTATTACAAACAAGCTTCGTAAAAGCATTAGATAGGCACATTTCATTTATGGAAAAACAAATTAGGAAAAAATAAAAATTACATCAGCATCCAATTGTTAACAGTAGAAATTAGTGAAAATAAAGTTCTATACTTGTCCTAAGAAAACTAATTCATACCTTGCATAACAAAGAAGATTAGGGCATCAAGTAATCAGTTAGGAGCATAGTTTCTCCATTTATACTAAACAAAGGTCATAAAGAATACAGAAAGTGGAATAAAAGTGTGAACATGCCAGCTGTTTACAATTATCATCAAAATTGTATATATATTATGTAGAAATATCCCTCTTGTGTCTGTAATAATATGGTGAAAGAGAAGGCATTTTAGACAAATTAGGGCAAAGTAGGCAATCACCTAGAAAGGCACTGTCTTTGTTCTGGGGCAGTACAAAACATTTTCAATCAAGGTACACAAACATTCATCTAGATTTAATCTTCTTGGGGTACAGAACATATATATCTCTCTATTATGAGATGTAATAACTAAACACATTGAGTAAATCAGGAGACAAATGTTTCCTTGCACTAATCACATTAGCAAAACAAAAGTTCAGCAGGACTATGTTAAATCCTATGTTGATGAACCTCACTGGCAAACTACAGCTGATCCCTCTGGGTTATTAGGGAGGAATGTAACCATATGGGAATAATAAAAATGCATCACAAAGTTTAAATTATGAAAGTATGTATCATGTAGACATAACAGAAAAATACAGGCAGGAGCCTTACAGTAAATCTCACAGTTAATGTAAAAGTTATCCTTCTATGAAAACATACTAATCAGAATCTAAAAAGTGGATGTCAACTTTTGAATCCAATCTAAGAAAAATCAGCTTTAAAAAAATAAAAATCCTAATGAGGCAGACAAAGTAGCATCCTTGGCTGACCTTTACAAGATTCACATAGATCAGGCAAGAAATATAGCACATATTGCTACTACTACTACTACTGCTACTACTTAACATTTCTAAAGCGCTACTAGGGTTACGCAGCACTGTACAATTTAACATGGAAGGACAGTCCCTGCTCAAGGAGCTTACAATCTAAAAGACAAATGTACAGTCAATCTGATAGGTCAGACAGATTGGGGCAGCCTATATGTTCAAAAGGTTAGGTTCCGAAAGCAGCATTGAAGAGGTGAGCTTTAAGCAAGGATTTGAAGATGGGTAGGGAGGGGACTTGGCGTAGGGGTTCATATACTTTTACAATCAAGATGGGGCAAAGATATCATCCAGGTAAAAGTTATCTTTAAGGAAAAGTATATCTTAAAGAAAAAGAGACTTTAATTTTGTACTGAGTGTGGGAAAAATTAAACTTTAGCTGTAACTAATGTATTCAAAATGTTGATAAAAGACAGAATCTAAGTAGTTAACATGGCTATTAGGGAATGCCAAAAATAAATTTGTTTTTATATTGCATACACAACTAATATCTATAGTACACCTTCAGCAAGTAAAACTTTCTATTAATTTCTATTGTAGATGTTTGAGAAAAAGACTTCAGACACTTGGTTCCAGCTGTTGCTAATCTTGTTAGTGCAGCGGACCGCCTTGCTTAGCGTATAATTTGAACAATTTCAGGAAAATAAATACGCTAGCGTGTATCGTAACTAGTCAAAAAACCTCATTTAATGATGACCCTGCTTCAGTTTTAGACTGACTTTATTGAATATTTTAAAGCCTTTAAGACAAAAACTGGTACTTAGCTGTGGTACGTTCTGAGACTGCTAGGGACGCCTGACAGCGAGCTCCTGTTTCGCTCAGTGCTTCCTAAGGAGCTGAACCCCAAGTCTTCTCACAGCAAATATACATAGTCAAAAGTTTCGAGAGAGAGTAGAAAATTCTTGGTTCAATATATCGTGTATTATTGTTCCTACCTTTCAGTATCGTTGGTTTTCCTGTTTGGAAGACCTTTTCAAAATGGTGGTAGGTATTTAAAGTCTACGTAAACGTTCATTGGCCAATCAGGATGCAATTGCTTTTCTAGGGAACTTCTGCTGTCAAAATGGATAAGGTGGGGCCATTTAAAGAAACACGCAATGACATAAACAAAATGGCTTTATAAAAAAGCTTTCCATTCAACGCAGTTGTTTAAACCGCTGGGTGTTAAATATTTTAATCTGTAGATCCACCTCTGTTCTTTTTGTACTAAGTATCTGTCTCTGTCCCTATCTGGAAAAGAATCAGTGCTTGAACCATTGTCTACTTTTGTAGACATGTTTTTGAAACCAGAAGTTTCCAAAAGCGCATCATTCATACATGATAGCACACATTTTTTACAGAAACTAGAAGAAACGCATGTTGAAGGCAGTACCTTGATGATAACACTTGATTTGTGTTCCTTATACACATCTATACCACAATTAAATCTATCCTTGATTCAAGGGAAAGACCGCATTTGATATCTATTGACTTTTTAATGACTCTTGCTAGGATTGCGTTAAAGGAGAATTACTTTATGTTTGATGATAAATTTTTCCTACAGATTAGCGGAGTAGCGATGGGAGCTACTTTTGCCCATCCATCGCCAATCTTTTTATGACACGCGTTGAAACTGAATGGATCTCTAACTCACCATTCCAGGAATTGATGATATGCTGGTGGAGATTTATTGATGACATATTCATGCTCTGGAAAGGCTCATTAAAAGAATTGTTAGCATTCATGAGCTGGATCAATAGCTCTCATCCCAATATTCAATTCACAGAACAACATTCTCACACTGTCATCCATTATTTGGATGTAGAGGTTTCTTTAATTAACCAACAATTTGTTACAAGAGTTCACAGAAAAGAAACAGGCAGGAATACTTTCCTTCACAATGCTAGTTGCCATCCGCATACATTAAAAAGTAATCTCCCGTTTTCACAGATGTTAAGATTGAGAAGAATATGTAAGGAATTATCCAGCAGCTTCAAAACGCAAGCAAAGATCTTGAAAACAGAGCTAATTGAGAGAGGATATTCTCAACAAACTTTAAACAAAGCATATAAAAGAGCAAAGTATAACAACAGGGATCTCCTCCTTCATTATCCAACAATAAAAGAATCAGATGAGAACACCCTCACTATGGTTATGAAATATAATGAATCAAGTCCAGTCATAGTACGTATCATCAGAAACAGATGGGAAATATTACAAACAAACCCGATTTTTCACAACAAATTTTTACGTATAGCTTTTGCAAGAGGTAATAATTTAAAAGATCTATTAAGCCCAGCAGAAGTCAGGTCTGCAGGAAAGAAGACAATGAAAGCAATAACAGGTCACTACAGATGTGGTACCTATTCAATATGTCGCTATACTGTTCAATCTAAAACTTTTACAACAAAGTGACGGATAAAACTTTCAAACTTCAGCAATTTACTAATTGCCTATCTGATCACGTGGTTTATTCTGTAACATATCCATGTCAAAAAAACCTTATTGGGATGACAACGAGGACCCTTAGAATCAGACTCTTAGAACATAAATCCAACATTAAATGGAGAGTTATTAAGGAACTAATGGTAGAACATTGCATAGAAATGCACCATTCCTTTGAGGATTTAAGATGCTGTGCGATTGATAAAGTAAATCCATTAAGCAGAGGAGGAAATAGGAAACTTTTATTGCAAAGGAAAGAAGCACAATGGATTTTTGAATTGAAATCGATTGAACCTTGGGGCCTCATTAATTCAGTTGACTGGCATGTTTTTTTACTGAATCACACAAAGAGGTGCTCATTTACCTATAAGAGATTTCACTAGGAGGAGTATAAATAGCAGAGGATTAATGGCGTCTGACATCACATACGCCATTTTGAGAACAAAGTTCCGTGACTAAAAGCAAGTGTAACAGGGGTTGATGTTTAGCCAGTATAACTCCACACATTTCTCTGTCAAATTTGAATGTTGGTTATGTTCTAGATATCGGATACCTACCAACATTAACTCCTGCGGATACCAACCAGCAATAGTTCCTGATGAAGCCGTGAAAGTGTGAAACGGTGGCCCCGTCGAACTTTAAGACTGACTGGTGGATCCTCAAATCTGGAGCGTTTAAGCTAAGTGCTTTTTCTGATAGTGAAGAATTGACAGCTTATGATCTTTAGGATCTTTAACCTACAAGCTAGCGGAGTTTTTATACCCGATGATAGAAACTGAACAATGTATACATTGTTAAATCATTTGTAACAGTGTTCAAAACCTGAGACTAAATATCTGAGGTTTCTGAGGGCTTTTCTCCAAAACGCAACAAGAGTTCAGTTAGTACTTGAGCTACTGTGAACGTACTTAGCTAGAGCCTGTGTTACTTGTAAGAGCTATGATCACCCACCCCGAAGAAGCCATTGGTCTAATGGTTTCTTGTCTTCTCTGTGTTTCTGAAGAAGAAGCATTGAGGAGAGACAGAGACAAAGAGAGAGAGAGAGAGAGAGAGAGAGAGAGAGAATTAAAATGAAATGAAAATGGAAAGATCAATGTCTGATGCCTATATCTTGGGGGGGGAGGGGTAGTTATAAAGAATATAGGAGGAGAGTGAGTGAACACTTGTAAAGGAGAACCTGGTAGTGAATTAAATGGATATAGTTGCAGTGATGTCACAACAGACAGTGACCTCACTGCCTAGGTGACTACTGGTCCTGTGTGTGCTCAACATATCCATTCCTGGAAATTCTCTAGTAACAACAAGGTGAAAAGTGTAAATGGAGGACAGTGGCTAAGCTACTGTCAGTGGCCAACACCTTCCTGATGACCGTACGCTCAGCAGTTTTGCCCAGCTACTCTTGTAGGACCTTCCTGAGGGAGAGGATAGAGGAGGCTAGCTCTGACGAATGGATGGGCAACACTGTGGTGGGTGCAAGAGGAGAAGCCTCAGCAGAAATAGACATTTGGGCATCCTTACATAAGGACTAAATTAATTTAATTTCTTTTGTGAATTATTTTTTTTAGAGTAGCAGGCCAAGTCTAGGGTTGTAGTAGCAGTAGCTCTATGACCACATACCTAAGGAAAAAACATAAAAGAAGACTACTAAGCTCCTTTACTGTAGAACTACTACAAGTGTGGAATATCAGGGAACGCACACACACTATGAGCTTGAAAAGAAACCCTGGAGGGACCTCAGTATACATAACACATAAAAAACAAACAAAAACAGGCCAAAGGTCAGAGAAAAAAACATACAAAAAAAACAAATTTCTCAAATGTTTCTCCTCCTACCTCTTAAAAATCATTGTCTCATGCCTGCACCATTCTCTTTAGATCAGTGTGAGAAGAGAGATACCCAGTGAATGATATTCTGAATGCCTTTTCTTAAACTACCTTTTCTCACTCTCTCTTTGCTCTCTCTAGTTCTTCTTCAGTCTCACTCACTCTCTCTGTCTCTCACTTTATTCTCTCTCTCTCTCTCACCTGTACTTTTGTTTGACTTCTTATCACTATATAAATGTGCATCAGTATCCCAGCAGAAATGAAATATTTGCATATCCCTCCCGTATGCAGATGACTCTGATCTGAAAGTCCTAGGAAGTTCATCTGTGGTTTCACCTAGGGTCATGAAGTCTTGCAGCTAAATTTCAGTCCCTTCCCCCATCCTCTAGATGTACTAGGAGAAGAGAGAGAGAGAGAATTTCAGTGGCATTACAGTGATTTCCCCCTGATAGACATAATTTTCTATATTTTAATAGCAAAAATTATATGCACAATGCAGTGGAGAACCATAGAGTTCATGGGTACAAAAAGATTGCACTAAAGCAATGGATTTAACTAAAAGGAGAATGTGTATTCACTAACTGCAGTGTCATATATTGGGGACTTTGGGGATAGTGTTATGAAAGGACATGAAGATAGAATAGGGTGTATTGGCCTTGCCGTATAAATTGGCTTTCTAAACAGAGGAGTGTGGTAGCCGTGTTAGTCCACTCTTAAGGTTATCAATAGAAATCAAACAAAATAAAACATGGAAAAGAAAATAAGATGATACCTTTTTTATTGGACATAACTTAATACATTTCTTGATATTTCTAAACAGATAACTGAGGATGGCTGATCCTGAAATGGCCTACTAGCAGTACTGGTAGTGGCCATATCTGGGGCAGGTTTGGTCCTATTTTGATAGATATTGAGAGCGCTATTGGGAAGAAGGTTTGAGATGACAAAACGATCAGTGTTGCATTATATGTGGCAATTAACATGTGCATTTAATTAATATAGACAACATTTCAATTGGGCAAAATGGATAGATCATTTTGGTGCTGATTTACCATCTTTTCCTAAGATAATGCCAGCATTTTGAAGCCCACAGTGCTTTCTAGATCTCTATGGAGCACCACAGGATTGAAATCATGATTATAGACTGCAATGAATAATCTAGAAGAGGATAGAATTGCCAGGAGGAGCAGTGAAACATAGAAGTTGTAGGGAGAGAATGCTAAGAAGCAAAACCGGTGATGTTCTAGGTATCTCGGAGAAAAGATGAGGAAGACCACTCCCGAGGCTGAAAGGCATTTGTTGGAGTTGCTGGCTGTACTGCTTTCCATTGCCATGTGCTGTGTGCTGTTTGTGCCCGGTGAGATCACATGAAGCAAAGAGTGAAGAACAGAAAGACCATGCTAGAGGCATGACGTCAGATGGGAGCAAGCTGACAAAGGACCCTGACCAAGGAGATCCTTAGGTTGCTCCTTTTGTTGTTTTTTTCATTGATTTTACTTTCTGCAACTGACTTCTTGTGACATTCATTGAGAACTTCTGTAAAATTTCACTTATCTATGGATTTGGATGATATGTCGACTTACCCCCCTCCTCAACCTGTTTGAGGTTGTGGAGTTTTGCTCCTATTCGTTTGTGTATGTAGGAAAGGGGAAGCCTCCAGCTACTTTTAAAATGGGGCTGGTAAATGTAAGATTTGTGCACAATAAGACTATGGGGCTCATTTTCGAAAGAGAAAAACATTTAAAAAGTGGCAAAAAGCAGCATTTTGGACATTTTTCTCACAAAAAACATCCAAATCAGTATTTTTGAAATCTATTTTTGGACTTTTTCTATGAAGTCCGTCAGAAGTGCATTCAAATCACAAGGGGGCATATCAGGGGCATTTTGAAGGTGGGATTAGGGTGTGCCTAACACTTGGATATTTACAGCCATAGTAGTACAAAACAAAAATGTCCAGGACTAAAACCATGATGTTGTGGTCTAGACCTCTTTTCAGAATGAATAAGATACAAAAAGGTGCCCTAAATGACCACTGGAGAGAGTCAGCAGCAACCCCCTCCCACCCCCAAAAATTATGAATAAAAAGCAATTTACTAACCACTATGCCAACTGTAGATATTAAAGTCAGGTCTTCTAGAGCAGCATACAGATCCCCGAAGTACTATCAGGATCATTACAGTACACCATGGGGGACCCAGATCCCTATCTCCCTCTACCTGTCACACTTATGATGAAAAGTGTGACCCCCCCCCCCCCAAGGTCACCAAAACCCTAGTGTACCCACATATAGATGCTCCTTTTCCCCCATAAGGGTTATTGTAGTGGTGTACAGTGGGGGACCATGGGTTTTGGGTTGCTTTTGTACAACTCAGGGGACAAGATAAGGGAGCAAAGATGAGATGTGTACCTGGCAGCATTTTTATGAAGTGCACACAAGTGCCCTCAGTGTGCCCCATTGCTCTCCTGGGATGTCAGGGGAACCAGTCTACTAAAATTGCTGGCTCCTCTTACATCCCAATGGCATGAATCTCTACATTTTGCACAGTAGGTTAGTTTTTTTGAAAAACAAAACAACCTATTAGTTGTTTCCCCAAAAATAGACCAAAAAACAAAACCTTGTTAAAAATAGTATTAAAAAAAACATAGACGTTTTTCTTTTTTGAAAATGACCTTCTTTCCTGTTCGGAGATTGGATGTTTTGTGTAAAATGTCTAAAATTGGACTTAGACGTCATATCGAAAATGCCCCTCCATGTTAATCAGTCATATAGTAACATAACATAGTAAATGATGGCAAATAAAGAACTGTACATCCCATCCAGTCTGCCCAACAAGATAAACTCATTTTACATGGTATGTGATACTTTATATGTATACCTGAGTTTGATTTGTCCTTGCCATTCTCAGGGCACAGACCATAGAAGTCTGCCCAGCACTGTTCTTGTACTAAAAGTTCTGAAGCTAACGTTGAAGTCCCTTAAAATTTACACTCCAGCCCATCCATATCTATTCAGTGACAATCAAGGTGTAGACCGTAGAAGTCTACCCAGCACTGGTTTTGCTTCCCGACCAGTGTTGCCACCCAATATCCACTAAGATTCCGTGGATCCATTCTAAACAGGATTCCTTTGTGTCTATCCCGTGCATGTTTGAATTCCATTACCGTTTTCATCTCCACCACCTTCTGCGGGAGGGCATTCCATGTATCCACCACCCTCTCCATGAAAAAATACTTCCTGACACTACTCTTGAGTCTGCACCCCTTCTACCTCAATTCACGTCCTCTAGTTCTACTGCCTTCCTGTCTCCGGAAAAGGTTTGTTTGTGGATTAATACCTTTCAAATATTTGAACATCTGTATCATGCAATGGTGTGCTGGAGCTGGCTCGCACTGGCTCGCAAGAGCCGCTTGTTAAATTTTGACAGCTCTTGCGAGCCGGTTGTTCTCTGGGGCGAGCCGGCTCCATTGCAGGAGGTAAGCATGGCAGGAGGGGCCATGTTTACCTCCCCTCCCGCTCCCATCCGTCTGTTTCTAGTACCTCCGTCAAAGCGCCGTGTTATTTAAAGCCCTGCTGCCCGTCTCCAGCCTTCCTTGGTTGCTTCATGATGAGTTCATTCCCTTAGTCCTGCCTTCTGATGTCATTTCCTTTTTCTGCGAAGGCGGGACTGAGGGAACGAACTCATCATCATGAAGCAACCAAGGAAGGCTGGAGACAGGCAGCAGGGCTTTAAATAATGCGGCGCTTCGACGGAGATACTAGAAAACGATGGAGGGGAGGGTGGGGGTGAAGGACAATCACTGTGGGATGGAGAGCCAGAAGAACCGTTATTGACGCTGCCCAACATGTACGGAGGGTCGCGGAAGAGCGGGAAGGGGGCACGCAAGAGCACGGCCTCGACGGAAGAGGCTGGCGGCAGGAAAGCCGAGCTTTTGGTGTTCGGCTATGCCTGTAAAGTGTTCCGCAAAGACGAGAAAGCTCTGTTCCACGAGCAGGGAAAACACCTCATTCCATGGATGGGAGACCGCAAAATCCTGATCGATAGGTTGGTGTGCCATTAGCCATGCTGCTGTTGCACTGCATGCTGTCTGACCCATCCTTTTCTTTTCCTCCAGGCGTACAAGTCCGACGTGTGGACCACAGTACATACTGATAACCACCCCCAGATAGATGGTCTGTCATCTCTTCCTCTCTCGCTTGACTTTGTGCAGGAGGTCATGGGGGAAGAAGGGTTGACACGTCTTTTTCAGATCAAAATGAAATTTGAGATTCAAAAATTCAGCTAGAAATCGGGGGAGGAGGGGCATCTGCCAAAAATCTGACACTCTTGGGTATATGAACTGGGCTCCATAAAGTTTTAAGTTGGAATGCTTTTTGATCTGAAAAGAATGAAGTGTTTAACTTGTTTGCTCCATCGTTTACATTTTCTGCAGAGTTTATATAAATTTGTGTTGGTGAGTAGAATAGGAAGATAGTAAATCACTACTGATAAAGACTTAAATGACCCGTACAACATATCCAGCAAGGTGTTTAGGCTGGTGAACTTTCTCTTTGGAGGTTAACCATAACCACTTGTTTCTTTATCCTTGCTGTCTTTTACCACCTATAACTCATGTTCAAATTGCTCACTGTGGCAAGAATAATTGCATATTCTTGTCAGATCTATTACAAACTAATATGATATAGGCCTGCTACAAAATGAATAATGTTCGGAGCAAACTTTACAATGTATGCTGATATATAAAAATTGTAAGTTAAGGAGGTTTACATTTCAACATTTAAAAATAAAATGTAACATATTTACTTTGGAGAGGTTAAGAATAGTATATGTCAAACTTTTGCAGGCGTTCAAAATGCCCTTGTTTGTATTTGCCGGAGAACGTGGTGAAGGCGGTTAGCTTGGCAGAGTTTAAAAAGGGTTAGACAGTTTCCTAAAGGCCAAGTCCATAAACCGCTACTAAATGGACTTGGGAAAAATCCACAATTCCAGGAATAACATGTATAGAATGTTTGTACGTTTGGGAAGCTTGCCAGGTGCCCTTAGCCTGGATTGGCTGCTGTCGTGGACAGGATGCTGGGCTCGATGGACCCTTGGTCTTTTCCCAGTGTGGCATTACTTACGTAGTTATGTACTGGACATGTTTGGGAGCGGGAGGGCAGGGGAGAGAGGAGAATTGCTGGGGATGGATGGAGGGGTTCAGGGGAGAGAAGAGAATTGCTGCTGGGTATGGATGGATGGATGGAGGGAGGCAGGGGAGAGAAGAGAAATGAAGAAGAAAGGAGGAGGAAAGAAAAGAAATAAATGGAAAGGAAACCCTAGAAACGGAGTCAAGGGAACAGATAGAGAGCAGCAGAATCAGATACTGGGCCAGCATGATCAGAAAAACAGTCACCAGACAACAAAGGTAGAAAAAAATTATTTTATTTTCATTTTAGTGTTTGGAATATGTCCACTTTGAGAATTTACATCTGCTATCTTATTTTGCAATGTATAGCAACATGCTTCTTTCTGTTTTTCTGGTATTGTGCTGCATGCAGAGTCTAACTTCTTAGGATTTCAGGTTAATTTTTGAAGAATTTGAATAGGGCCTCTCTCTGTTCTGCATGTATGACTGCAAGGCTAAGTGTCCGAATAGGGAGGGATCTATTTGTTAGGTTCTGAGATTTTGGTGACACATTTTTTCAGAGTTGGCAAGACTGTCTGTTCTCTTAATTCCTGGTCTATATGCTAATTTGGTTTGTGTCATTTTGGGTATACTGCAGAGATTATTTTTTTTCCTGGTAAAGGGCTTCTAAAACAGACATCATGTTATGAGAATCAGGTTCTCAACATTAAAAGTTTATATTTATTTACTTAGTTATGGCATTTTATCTCGCATTAAACATGAATTAGATTGGAAACTGGGAGCATTTACATTTTTTTCCCTAGAGAGATTAATTCATTGCGGCCGCCCCCCCCCCCCCCCCCAGACTCTCTCTCCGGCTATAGCCAGCTCTGCAATTTGGGGGGGGGGTGCAGAGGTGGACTGGGGGGGGGCGCAGAGGTGGACCGGGGAGAGAGCCTGTTGTTAAACATTTACCAGCACACCACTGGTATCATGTCACCCCTGTTTCTCCTTTCCTCCAGGGTATACATATTCAGGTCAGCAAGTCTCTCCTCGTACAGTTTGCAATGCACATCCCATACCACTTTTCTAGCTTTTCTTTGCACTGCTTCCAGTCTTTTACATCTTTAGCAAGATATGACCTCCAAACCTGTACACAATACTCCAAATGGGGCCTCACCAATGACTTGTAGAGGGGCATAATGGTGTGTTTTGAAGGTAGGGACCAGAGTTTTGAACTGAACTGAATCCTATAACTGATGGTGAGTCAATGGTAAGCTGTACTGGGGGAGGGGGTACCTGGTCTTAAATTGTGGCAAAACAGAGAATTTTTACTTCAGTATTCTGCACAAACGGTAACCATAAGCACTAATGCATGGGACGCAGCTGCCTTTTAAGGAAAACACAAAAAACAAATATTATCAAGGAAGCAAACTTCCAATATTTCTTTTTCAGATGAGAAATATGTGGCAGGAAATTCAGGTTGGTATCCAGCATTAGCACTACAGAGGTAAATCTGTCTTTGAAAAGAGTGGCAATCCTTAGTGAAACCCCCTCTATAAAGGGGTTTGCAATAGGGCATGATTTGCATGTTAAATATAGATTGGCACTTGGTTTGAGAGACCCCTTTGTGAAGCAGTTGAAAAAGACAAGCTTGTGTGGGGAGGACAAGCTGGCAGTGCAATTTATCTTTTCTGTTTCCATTAGCAACTTCACTCTGAGCTCAGTGTGTGCCATAGCAGAAGAATCACAGCATATGCAAATTACTTACCTTACTGTGAGTAAAGGGATCACTAGCTGTGATCAAAGTGTACATATAAAGTGAGTATAACTACTAAAATGTAATTGATCAGAATTATATTTTAAAAGGCATAAATAATGCAGGCATGGCAGAGGTGTTATTTTGAAGGTCAGGAAACTGTCTCACCCTGATACCTAGTTGGGGAAAGTAGGGTGGCCCTAGGAGAGCTGGGTGGATTCTGTGATGGGATGAAGGAGTTGAAAATCTGGGATTTGGATTGGAGTAGTTAGGATAAAGGGTTTATTAAAAAGTTGGAGTTGCAGTGTAGATCGCAGAGGGCTGGGATTCTAAAGAAGTAAATAGAGGGAACATCTCTATGTGCCTCTTTCTGTACTGGAGGGAGAGGGGTTTTCTCTCAGTACTAGGAAAACTGAAGTTATAGGACTTATCTAGTAGAGGGCTGAGTGGTTTCTGTGCTCTGTTGAATCCGTGAATCCTTCACAGTAATACAGTTCACAGCACTGGCGTAGCCACAGGTGGGCTTGGGTGGGCCAGGGCCCACCCATTCATGGCTCAGGCCCACCCAACAGTAACACATGGAACAGTGATAACTGGAGGGAATCCCAAGCTCCGCCAGCTGAAGATTTTCCCCTGATGGTAATGAAAACGCTACTCTCCATGACACCGGCACCTGCGAATGCTCTGTTTTCAGTACATGCCTGCTGCCATGGTGGAAAGAAGCGTTTTCCCACCAGCTGAGATCATTTTTTTTCTGAAAGGGGGGGGGGAGTAGAATACTTGGTGCCCACCCAATTCTTGCCTAGGCCCACCTAAAATCTGTTGTCTGGCTATGCCCCTGGTTCACAGAGGGTTAGATTGAATACAGAATGGTTTCTGTGCTGTGTAGAATTTGTGAATCCTGTCAGAGGTCACAGATCACAGAGAATTGGAAAATCCTAAGAAAGTTAAATTCGCTGAAGTGTTTTTGTAGGTTTCCTAGGAAAAGGAAGGGGAAATCTTACCTACTAGTACCCTTTTACCTTAGGTGGAGGCACCAGGTACCATATATATAAGGGACCAATGGATCTGCTGTCAGGTCAGCTCCCACCCCAAACCAAGGTACATTCCTGAGGGGGTATTACATTAGGTCATAAGGGACTAGGGAGATGGTTTTATTCCAAGTAAGCCAAATAATCTGATTTTTGAGAACTGACTCCAGTGTTTTTGAACTAGTCTGATCTATTCAGACTGAAGGGCATCAGATAAAACCAAAGCTAACAACAATCCAGATTTCTAAGATAGCTCTTAAGTAGAGAGGTGTGGTAGCCGTGTTAGTCCACTCTTAAAGGTTATCAATAGAAATCAAACAAAATAAAACATGGAAACATGATACCTTTTTTATTGGACATAACTTAATACATTTCTTGATTAGCTTTCGAAGGTTGCCCTTCTTCGTAAGATAGCTCTGAATCAGTGTTTACCAGATCCAAATTTAGGCATAGGCAACATAAGCAACTGCCTGAGCATCAAATACCTGTGCCTGTGGCACTATAGCCGTTGTCTCTTTCTCTTCTGGCTCTCCAATCCTTGGGTTCTCTGACACCAATCCTCTCTATTCTCTATACACTTTCTGGGATCTGTTCAGCTTTCAAAGTTTCCAGCAGTCTTAATAGAAACTTCAGCCACTTTCTACCAGCTACCCTGTCATCAAAAATCATCCATGCATTCCTTCAACTTTGTACTAATCCACACTACTTCTAACAACATAAAGTTGCTAATTGAAAACAAGGGTCTTTGGTCACACCTTCTGTGTTTTTGTCTTGAGGTGTCAGGAAAAGATGGCTAATGTATGCATAGCTACTGGAGTAGAGGAAAAATCAAGTATATTTTAGCAGTGCATTTTACTGTAGAACTCTTATGCAACTCAGTAGCTCTGTATAAAAAAAAAAAGAGAACTCCAGAGGGTCATTAGTGTATCTAACATTCTGATTCTGTAAACTACCGTAAAGATGAAGTATAAAATGATTATGTTTTAACTTTAGTTTTCATAAATCAATTAAAAATATTCCTGGAAAACTATTCACAATTTATAGTACTTCCTCTGCAAAAATGAGCTCCACCTCAGTTTGCATTACAGTTTAAGCATGAAATCATAACTTCAATTAACCTCAGTTTAGTAGATACTGGGTTTTATTTAATAAATATTTGTTCTATGGCCACAGGAAAAAAAAATCAATTTTTGAATAAAGTGATTAGATTTCACATATAAGGCTAATATAGTTAAAGCTGAAGTTAAATTGACTAATATTGCCAATTTTAACTAGATCCTCCTTATGGATATCCCTGAGTTCAGGGCTGATCTGGCAGGAGACCCCTCAGACAATGCTCCATCCAATCCCTCCATCAGTGCTTGACGTCTGGTATCTCCACCTGAGGAAGAAGGGGTTTGTAGGTAAGATTTCCCTCCCTCCCTTCCTCCCAAGAAAAACAAATAGGACTGTGAAGAAGTTTGGCTGGCAGTATTTAAAAATGTATGTAGCTTATATGACTATGGTCCATAGAAAGTACCAATAGTAAATTTAAATTGTTAAAAGATATTAATCCTCCTGAAGCACAACCATCCAAAGAACAGCAAGAATCTCTTACACATTCCTACACAACATCAGATAATCATTAGATAATTTGAAGTACTAATTTGGTCTTACATAAGAACATAATCATTGCCATACTGGGACAGACTGAAGGCCCATCAAGCCTAGTATCCTGTTTCCAACAGTGACCAATCCAGGTCACAAGTACCTGGCAAGATTCCAGAATAGTAAAACAGATTTTATACTTCTAGAAATAAGCAGTAGATTTTACCAAGTCCATCTTAATAATGGCTTATGGACTTTTCTTTTAGGAAATTATCCAAATCTTTTTAAACCCTGCTAAGCTAATCACTTTTACCACATATTTTCAGTAATCTCAACACAGTGTTGTCAATTAAATAGGAAAACCTTTTTTGTTTTCTGTATGTCTCATTATTAGTTATCCTCCCCATTCTTCTTCCCATGTATCCCAAATATAACCCATAGGCAGGAGTGCAGCTGGATCAGTGGCTGCTGAAAGTCCTGAGATGGTCTGTGGTGCCTGGCCTGGCTTGTCTCCACTGCTCTGCTGACTGGTTCCAGAGCTCCAACTCTCCTAGGTTTGTGGTTCCACGTCTTCTTAACTGCTAAACATTTCTTTGCCTGAAGAGGTTGCTACCACGTTGCTTCTCTGCTGCTGGACTTCATTAGTCAATGTGGGTTTCACAGATCTGCCTGTCTTTCTGGACTCTCGGTGTGATAGTGTGGTCAGTAACTGGTTAATAATTCAGTTCTGCCCTTGCTAGCTTTCTGCATCAGCTCCTGAGTCCTCTACTTTTCTGTGGGAGTAGATTTTAGCTGGAGCATCTCCAGGAAGTATTCCAGGAGCACCTCCAAGAAGCACCTGTCTGGAAGTATTTTTACATGGAAAGGATGCAAATTTTCAGCAATGTTAAGGTGATCATTTTAGAAGCACTATTCATATTTTAAATGTGGATATCCCTGCATATCGATGTCCAAACCTCCAAAATGTCCAGTGTGCCATCTTAGAACAGGCTGGAGAAAAACGTGGATGTGGTAAAAAAGTAGTAAATGGCTGGAGGTGTGCTTGGAGCATTTCAGGGGCATATACATAAGAATGTAAGAATAGCCATACTGGGTCAGACCAGTGGTCCATCTAACCCAGTATTCTGCTTCCAGCAATGGCCAATTCAGGTCACCAGTACTTGACAGAATGCCAAATAGTAGCAAGATTCTTGCTACTGATCCCAGGGACAAGCAGTGGCTTCCCCATGTCTATATGGAATCCAGGAACTTGTCCAAACCTTTTAAAACCCAGATACACTGACTGTTGATACCACATTATTAATTTTTTTTTTTTGGGGGGGGGGGGGGTTGCCGGATTTTTGAAGCCTGGATTGGCCGCTGTCGGAGACAGGATGCTGGGCTTGATGGATCTGTGGTCTTTCCCAGTATGGCGGTGCTTATGTGCTTATATACTTATGCACATCCTTTGGCAACAGGTTCCAGAGCTTGACTATTTGTTGGGTGAAAAAAATATTTCCTCCTGTTTGTTTTAAAAGTATTACCATGTAACTTCCTTGAGTGTCTCCTAGTCTTTGTATTTTTTGAAACAGTAAAAAATCAATTTATATTTGCCCATTCAACACCACTATTTTGTAGACCTCTATCATATCCCTCTTCAGCCATCTCTTTTCCAAACTGAAGACTCCTAACCTCTTAAGTCTTTCCTCATATGAGAAATGTTCCATCCCTTTAATCATCTTGGTCGCCATTCTGAAGGGTAGAGGCTGGAGTAGTGGAGGTAACTGCATCTGTCCATATGTTTTCTGTATATAGATGTTTGTATATCGCCATTGCTGATGGAAACTGTGGTGTCTAGAAAGTTCACGTTTTCTGGGTTAGTAGTCAATTTTGAATTTGATTGTAGGATGGTATGTATTGAGAAGAATCATAAAAGATCTACAGCCACTACTAGGAGCATGAATTACTGAAACAAGATATTCCAGCTCCACAGTGCTGGCCTTCTGACAGCCACTTAATTTGAAACACAAATTAGTGAAAAGCAAGCTCCCAATACAAGCTCAAAAAGAAGAGAATGGCACATGTCCCTACAATATGCATAGCTGCAAACTGTGCCAATACATTGCTGTTAATATGGATCATATAGGTCATGCTGGACATGACTAAGACCATATCACAGGCTGAACTAGTCTGTCAGATTGTGTGCTGAACTAGGCCTCAAAAGGTTAAAAAGGACAAACTGAAAAATACTTGCAATGGTATATTTGACATTTACTGGAAAAGGCCCTGTAACAGCTGAAAGGCTTTTGCAATATGGCCTAACCAGGAAATGGAAATGGTTTGCAAAAATTTGCTAAGAAACTGAGATATCATTTCATTAGAAAATAATTTATAGACCTAGCTGATTCAGGGAAATTTTGATAGTCCAACAGGTGGTAGACAGTAAACAGAAACTTGTGGTAAGAGTAAGCAGAACCTGTGGTTACAGACAATTATGTTGCAAAATATGAATGATCCTAATGACCTACTGATAGGTGAAATTACAGTAAAATGTTAGATTAAGTAATTTCCAGTAACTAATTGCTGAATTGTAAAAAAAATCACAAATGCTGAGATAAAGTAGTTTGATAATGCTGATTTCTGATAACTAAGTAAAATAATTAATTAGCAGAAATATGAATGACGTAAATGCATGTGGTTTTTAGGGTATATAATTGCCAGCTGTAATCTGTAAAATTTAGAGAAGTAATACTGAGAATTTGCACTTGGCAGCCAGATTACCACTCTCTTTGAGAAAAAGTTTATGGACTATGCTGATTGAATTATTCTGATTTGCTCTACTGACTAGAGACTGAAATAATTACATACCAAGTGTACCCCTGATTGGTAGGTTTAAAATAAACTGCTTATTCTCATATTCTTTACAGCCTTCTGTGTCTCTGTCCTTCTTTTAGTACTTTATAAGACAGTTTATATGCTGCAGAGGTGGACACGGTTAGCTATTGTATAGACTTGTGTTTAGTTACCTAGAAGGAGGGCAGACAAATTGGAGACTATTCATTTCACAAGACCCCACAGTCACTCACATGGGAAGAACATTCAGCATAAGGGGACCCTTCACATGCTCATCTTCAAATATGGTATATATCAAAGTGTGAAGAAAGGTGCTATATTGGAGAAAGAAGGCAGATGCTAAAGCCGAGACTCAATATACATAGATATAATATTGAACATCACAATGCCAACCAGGATGTCACCTCTCTGCAGGATGTTACCTCTGTGGGACAGCACTTTACAAAACCAGAACACAGCATCAATGATTCTATGGTGAGAATACTAAAAGGAAATGCTAATAATAATAATAATAATTATAATTATAAATCATAAAACTTATACTGCTTTGTCACTCTATCAGCCATCCATCTCTCCCTGTCTCCCACACACCCAGCCCTATTTCTCACCTTACCCACCCTACCCTCTTCCTGTGAGACTGTCATTGGAATGCTTTTGTGCTTCAGTTATATATTCTGATATTTGTCAACATTTGCTCATTTCAGATCTGAAGACGAAGGGTTACTTTCAAAAGCTAATAAAATGTATTAAGTCCAATAAAAAAAGGTATCATCTGCTTTTCTTTTCTTTTCTTAGTTTTATTTCTTTTTATTATGTTTTTGTCAGGAATGTGGGTATGTGTGAATCTCCATGCCTGTGTTTTACAGCTAGATGAGAGATGGCAGGGAATCTTTCATAGCTGCTGATCTTTCTGACCATTTCTGCTGGGACCCCCAGGAAAAAGGTAGTTGCCAGATGTTAAGGTGGAAAACCTAGGTTTGAGGGCATCTTCTGCCCAGTTTGTGGCGGTGGCCAAAAAAGCAAACAAGATGCTAGGAATTATTAGGAAAGGAATGGTAAATAAGACCAAGAATACTATAATGCCTCTGTATTGATCCATGATGCGAACTCACCTTGAGTATTGCATTCAATTCTAGTCACCGTATCTCAAAAAAGATATAGTGGAATTAGAAAAGGTTCAAAGAAGAGCGACCAAAATGATAAAGAGGATGGAACTCCTCTCACATGAGAAAAGGCTAAAGACTTTAGGGCTCTTCAGCTTGACAAAGAGACAGCTGAGGGGAGATATGATTGAGCTCTACAAAATCCTGACTGGTGTACAACGACTAGTAGTGAATTGATTTTTTACTCTTTCAAAAAGTAAAGACTAGGGGACTGTAGAGCAAGCTCAGAGGTACTTATATCAGATAGTAAAACTATGAACTCGTGAGAAGGGGTCCAGATATGTACAGCCCCTCGTTTTTGTTTTCCATGGTTAGTGGAGTGGGCCCCATAATTACTTTTTATTATATATTCTATACATTCTGATTTCAGCAATTTTTTTTCTTTCTTCTCAAAAAGCAATATCATGTATTGCAACAAGAAAAGGACCTCAGTGCAAGTGAACCTGCCTATGTATGGTGCTTACACATGAGTGGTGCTGTGAACCTGGGAGATTATGCTGCACACTTAAGTTCCCAGGGTGGCTATGATTGTTCTCTATGCCCTCAAGGAGACATTGTGTGGGGCAGGTGGTGGCAGTGCTTGAAGATGTGTCTCCTGTGCTTGAGGCACAGAAGAACCAGGAGCTCTGTCTCAGGAACACTATAATTTGGTTTCCTTCTCAATGAGATGTCTGTGGCCATTGAGGAACATTCCTCCATGTGCAGAGGTATATATGCACATTTTGCTCGTGGAGGGACTATTTTTGAGACACGGGGACCAGTACCTCCATTGCATGTTTTACTTAGGTTATTTTCTATTGGTGGAAACATTTATCTCTGAACATCTAGGACATTTTTGTCAGGTTTTCTTAAAAAAAAATTTTTTTGGGGGGGTGCATTTTTGAATACTAAAAAACGTTTAGATTTTTCTTCATTATGAACGTTTATTTCACTATTTGAATGTCATATAAAAAATTCCCTCTATGTGTACCAGACTGAAACTTGGCTATGTCAGACGGGCATAATATCTCTTTTACATTTTGTGTCTATTAATTGCTACCCTTAAGCCTAAATCCACAAAATCGGGTTGTTGAGACAAAATCTTCCACTGTTTTCTGAAGATTCTTATTAATTTTTCAATTCCAGAAGAATATTGGAGGACACATGATTACCTTCTGTCCGTCATCTCTAAGAGTTTTGTATGCCTCCTGGACAAGTTCCTTTTGGATATCCTCTGTCCATCAAGCATTTGTTCAGGTCCTTTGCTTGTTGTTTGAATTCTTTGAAATCTGAACATACACCCTTGAATCTCAAAAACTGAGAAAAAGGAAGGCTGCCTCTCTTTGCTGGATGATTATTACTAGAGAAATGTAAAAAAGTGTTTCTTCTTTTCTAAATACTGTGGTAACAAAACCATCCTCTTGTTTGCAGACCATAACATCCAAAAAGGACAGTCATATATTTATTTATTTATTTATTAGGATTTATTTACCGCCTTTTTGAAGGAGTTCATTCAAGGCGGTGTACAGCAAGAATAAGTCAATCATAATCAATAGACAATTACAGCAGTAAAAATATTCAAACAACAATACAAAGTATGGCCTAGTATGCTACATTACTATACCAACACAATATACAATAAAACATTTTAATAGACAGCACAGAGTGTAAGAAAAGATGGTGTATGGTATATGGTGTGATGGTATGTGATATATGGTATATGGTGATGTCATACTAAACTATATCTTAGGGTGACATGTATTTAACCATGTATAAAAATGCTTTAAAGTTTATTCAGATCCTGTCCATGCCATAAAAATTACCCAATCAATAAGGGTAATTTTGCAGCTGATAAATGAACCTATCATATCTTTTTTACTGCATTTACATTGGTCGCCTAGAGAGGCAAGAATACAGTTTAAGGTATCTGTGTTGGTCTTTAAGGCTTTTTATGGGGAGATTCCTGCTTATTTGATTGATCATTAACACTATATCAATTTGATTATTGTAATGCCATATATGCTTGCTGTAAGGAGTACCTGTTGAAAAAACTTCAAACAGCGCTAACACTGCAGCCAGGTTCATATATAAAATCTTTCGTTTTGAAAGTACCTCCCCTTTATTAATCTAATTACATTGGCTTCCCATCAAAGTGAGAATCACCTTCAAATTATCTTTCGAATCCTAAATGGCACAGCTCAAAACTATATGGCACCATTAATAAACTTACCTCAAAGAAACACTAAATATGATGCAAGAAACTATCTCAGACTACATCTCCCAAAATGCAAAAAAGTAATCTACAAAACTGTCCACTCTGCAGACTTCATTTACCTAGGAACCAAATGGCAGAACTCCTTACCACCCAAAATAATAAATATACAGGAATATACTAGATTCCGCAAAATCCTCAAATCATTCCTATTCAAACAAACCCTCACAAAGAACAACCACATCTCAAACAACTAATTATTACCTGAATTGGTTATTACTCTATTTACCATTACCCTTCTCTTTGCTTTATCTACAACTAGCCGTTAAGCCCCTTAAAACGGGTGAGTTTTTTTAATTTCACCTCCATGTCCAGCAACCCTCCTCTGTCCTCTTCCCTCACCCCATGTCAAGCCACAGTCCTCTGTTCCCTGCCCTCCCAAAGAGACAGTGAGTGTGAGAGTGAGCAGCTAGTGTGTGTGTGCTTGGGTGTCTCTGTGTGTGTGTGTGAGTGAGTGAATGAGAGAGAGTGTGTGAGTGAGTGAGAGAGAGTGCTTGTGAGCTGTTAGTACTCCCTGTCTCAGTAGAGGTTCAGTG
Source organism: Microcaecilia unicolor (assembly GCF_901765095.1). Classification (NCBI taxonomy): domain Eukaryota; kingdom Metazoa; phylum Chordata; class Amphibia; order Gymnophiona; family Siphonopidae; genus Microcaecilia; species Microcaecilia unicolor. The sequence continues at coordinate 305,463,418 of NC_044032.1, forward strand.
TCTCCTTGTAGTCAGTTGTTGGAGCTGTGTGTCAATGGAGGTTCAGTGTCTCCTTGTAGTCAGTTGTTGGAGCTGTGTGGCGGTGGAGGTTCAGTGTCTCCTTGTAGTCAGTTGTTGGAGCTGTGTGGCGGTGGAGGTTCAGTGTCTCCTTTTAGTCAGTTGTTGGAGCTGTGTGGCAGTGGAGGTTCAGTGTCTCCTTGTAGTCAGTTGTTGGAGCTGTGTATCAGTGGAGGTTCAGTGTCTCCTTGTAGTCAGTTGTTGGAGCTGTGTGGCAGTGGAGGTTCAGTGTCTCCTTGTAGCTGTGTGGCAGTGGAGGTTCAGTGTCTCCTTGTAGTCAGTTGTTGGAGCTGTGTGGCAGTGGAGGTTCAGTGTCTCCTTGTAGTCAGTTGTTGGAGCTGTGTGGCAGTGGAGGTTCAGTGTCTCCTTGTAGCTGTGTGCAGTGGAGGTTCAGTGTCTCCTTGTAGTCAGTTGTTGGAGCTGTGTGTCAGTGGAGGTTCAGTGTCTCCTTGTAGTCAGTTGTTGGAGCTGTGTGGCAGTGGAGGTTCAGTGTCTCCTTGTAGCTGTGTGGCAGTGGAGGTTCAGTGTCTCCTTGTAGTCAGTTGTCGGAGCTGTGTGTCAGTGGAGGTTCAGTGTCTCCTTGTAGTCAGTTGTCGGAGCTGTGTGGCAGTGGAGGTTCAGTGTCTCCTTGTAGTCAGTTGTTGGAGCTGTGTGTCAGTGGAGTTTCAGTGTCTCCTTGTAGTCAGTTGTTAGAGCTGTGTGGCAGTGGAGGTTCAGTGTCTCCTTGTAGTCAGTTATTGGAGCTGTGTGGCAGTGGAGGTTCAGTGTCTCCCTGTAGTCAGTTGTTGGGAGCTGTGTGGCAGTGGAGGTTCAGTGTCTCCTTGTAGTCAGTTGTTGGAGCTGTGTGGCAGTGGAGGTTCAGTGTCTCCTTGTAGCTGTGTGGCAGTGGAGGTTCAGTGTCTCCTTGTAGCTGTGTGGCAGTGGAGGTTCAGTGTCTCCTTGTAGTCAGTTGTTGCAGCTGTGTGGCAGTGGAGGTTCAGTGTCTCCTTGTAGTCAGTTGTTGGAGCTTTGTGGCAGTGGAGGTTCAGTGTCTCCTTGCAGTCAGTTGTTGGAGCTGTGTGGCAGTGGAGGTTCAGTGTCTCCTTGTAGTCAGTTGTTGGAGCTGTGTGGCAGTGGAGGTTCAGTGTCTCTTTGTAGTCAGTTGTTGGAGCTGTGTGGCAGTGGAGGTTCAGTGTCTCCTTGTAGTCAGTTGTTGGAGCTGTGTGTCAGTGGAGGTTCAGTGTCTCCTTGTAGCTGTGTGTCAGTGGAGGTTCAGTGTCTCCTTGTAGTCAGTCGTCGGAGCTGTGTGGCAGTGGAGGTTCAGTGTCTCCTTGTAGTCAGTTGTTGGAGCTGTGTGTCAGTGGAGGTTCAGTGTCTCCTTGTAGCTGTGTGTCAGTGGAGGTTCAGTGTCTCCTTGTAGTCAGTCGTCGGAGCTGTGTGGCAGTGGAGGTTCAGTGTCTCCTTGTAGTCAGTTGTCGGAGCTTTGTGGCAGTGGAGGTTCAGTGTCTCCTTGTAGTCAGTTGTTGGAGCTGTGTGTCAGTGGAGTTTCAGTGTCTCCTTGTAGTCAGTTGTTAGAGCTGTGTGTCAGTGGAGGTTCAGTGTCTCCTTGTAGTCAGTTGTTGGAGCTGTGTGGCAGTGGAGGTTCAGTGTCTCCCTGTAGTCAGTTGTTGGAGCTGTGTGGCAGTGGAGGTTCAGTGTCTCCTTGTAGTCAGTTGTTGGAGCTGTGTGGCAGTGGAGGTTCAGTGTCTCCTTGTAGTCAGTTGTTAGAGCTGTGTGGCAGTGGAGGTTCAGTGTCTCCTTGTAGTCAGTTGTTGGAGCTGTGTGGCAGTGGAGGTTCAGTGTCTCCTTGTAGTCAGTTGTTGGAGCTGTGTGGCAGTGGAGGTTCAGTGTCTCCTTGTAGTCAGTTGTTGGAGCTTTGTGGCAGTGGAGGTTCAGTGTCTCCTTGCAGTCAGTTGTTGGAGCTGTGTGGCAGTGGAGGTTCAGTGTCTCCTTGTAGCTGTGTGTCAGTGGAGGTTCAGTGTCTCCTTGTAGTCAGTTGTGGGAGCTTTGTGGCAGTGGAGGTTCAGTGTCTCCTTGTAGTCAGTTGTCGGAGCTGTGTGGCAGTGGAGGTTTCCATCTCCTTGTAGTCAGTTGTCGGAGCTGTGTGGCAGTGGAGGTTCAGTGTCTCCTTGTAGTCAGTTGTCGGAGCTGTGTGGCAGTGGAGGTTCAGTGTCTCCTTGTAGTCAGTTGTCGGAGCTTTGTGGCAGTGGAGGTTCAGTGTCTCCTTGTAGTCAGTTGTTGGAGCTGTGTGTCAGTGGAGTTTCAGTGTCTCCTTGTAGTCAGTTGTCGGAGCTTTGTGGCAGTGGAGGTTCAGTGTCTCCTTGTAGTCAGTTGTTGGAGCTGTGTGTCAGTGGAGTTTCAGTGTCTCCTTGTAGTCAGTTGTTAGAGCTGTGTGGCAGTGGAGGTTCAGTGTCTCCTTGTAGTCAGTTGTTGGAGCTGTGTGGCAGTGGAGGTTCAGTGTCTCCCTGTAGTCAGTTGTTGGAGCTATGTGGCAGTGGAGGTTCAGTGTCTCCTTGTAGTCAGTTGTTGGAGCTGTGTGGCAGTGGAGGTTCAGTGTCTCCTTGTAGTCAGTTGTTAGAGCTGTGTGGCAGTGGAGGTTCAGTGTCTCCTTGTAGTCAGTTGTTGGAGCTGTGTGTCAGTGGAGGTTCAGTGTCTCCTTGTAGTCAGTTGTTGGAGCTGTGTGGCAGTGGAGGTTCAGTGTCTCCTTGTAGTCAGTTGTTGGAGCTTTGTGGCAGTGGAGGTTCAGTGTCTCCTTGCAGTCAGTTGTTGGAGCTGTGTGGCAGTGGAGGTTCAGTGTCTCCTTGTAGTCAGTTGTTGGAGCTGTGTGGCAGTGGAGGTTCAGTGTCTCCTTGTAGTCAGTTGTTGGAGCTGTGTGGCAGTGGAGGTTCAGTGTCTCCTGTGTGGCAGTGGAGGTTCAGTGTCTCCTTGTAGTCAGTTGTTAGAGCTGTGTGGCAGTGGAGGTTCAGTGTCTCCTTGTAGTCAGTTGTTGGAGCTGTGTGGCAGTGGAGGTTCAGTGTCTCCTTGTAGTCAGTTGTTGGAGCTGTGTGTCAGTGGAGGTTCAGTGTCTCCTTGTAGTCAGTTGTTAGAGCTGTGTGGCAGTGGAGGTTCAGTGTCTCCTTGTAGTCAGTTGTTGGAGCTGTGTGGCAGTGGAGGTTCAGTGTCTCCTTGTAGTCAGTTGTTAGAGCTGTGTGGCAGTGGAGGTTCAGTGTCTCCTTGTAGTCAGTTGTTGGAGCTTTGTGGCAGTGGAGGTTCAGTGTCTCCTTGTAGTCAGTTGTTGGAGCTTTGTGGCAGTGGAGGTTCAGTGTCTCCTTGTAGTCAGTTGTTGGAGCTTTGTGGCAGTGGAGGTTCAGTGTCTCCTTGTAGTCAGTTGTTAGAGCTGTGTGGCAGTGGAGGTTCAGTGTCTCCTTGTAGTCAGTTGTTGGAGCTTTGTGGCAGTGGAGGTTCAGTGTCTCCTTGTAGTCAGTTGTTGGAGCTGTGTGTCAGTGGAGGTTCAGTGTCTCCTTGTAGTCAGTTGTTAGAGCAGTTTGAAACGCAGGCTCATTTTTCAGTCGTGTGCCGGTCTCCCTCCCCCCTTCCCGCATACATGTTGTTGTTCCGCCCCTTTTGCTGACTCCTGCTGTTGTGTGTTTAGAGTGTGTGTGTGTGTGTGTGTGTTGTGAGTGAATACACCTGTTTACCTTTTTCTGTTGGCCCCAGAACGTTTTTTGATCCCTGCTTGGTTTCTGCTGCGGGTTTTTTTAGTTGCCTCGGCCACTTCGTCGCTCCTGCTGTGCCCTTGTACATGGTGGTTCTCTTCTCCATCCTCCCTCCCTCCCCCATTGATGTCCACGCCCCCTGCTTCCCTTCCTATTGGCTCCATTACGTCCTCCTTCAATTTCCAAGCCCCCTCCCCTTCATATTGGCTGCATTAGGTCCTCCTCCGATTTCCACGCCCCCTCCCCTCCCTATTGGCTGCATTACGTCCTCCTCCGATTTCCACGCCCCCTCCCCTCCCTATTGGCTGCATTACATCTTCCTCCGTTTTCCACGCCCCCTCCCCTCCCTATTGGCTGCATTACGTCCTCCTCCAATTTCCACGCCCCCTCCTTCCCTCCCTATTGGCTGCATTACGTCCTCCTTCGTTTTCCACGCCCCCTCCCCTCCCTATTGGCTGCATTACGTCCTCTTCCGTTTTCCACGCCCCCTCCCCTCCCTATTGGCTGCATTATGTCCTCCTCCGATTTCCACGCCCCCTCCTCCCCTCCCTATTGGCTGCATTACGTCCTCCTCCAATTTCCACGCCCCCTCCTTCCCTCCCTATTGGCTGCATTACATCCTCCTTCATTTTCCACGCCCCCTCCCCTCCCTATTGGCTGCATTATGTCCTCCTCCGATTTCCACGCCCCCTCCTTCCCTCCCTATTGGCTGCATTACGTCCTCCTCCAATTTCCACGCCCCCTCCTTCCCTCCCTATTGGCTGCATTACATCCTCCTTCATTTTCCACGCCCCCTCCCATCCCTATTGGCTGCATTATGTCCTCCTCCGATTTCCACGTCCCCTCCTTCCCTCCCTATTGGCTGCATTACGTCCTCTTCCGTTTTCCACGCCCCTCCCCTCCCTATTGGCTGCATTATGTCCTCCTCCAATTTCCACGCCCCCTCCTTCCCTCCCTATTGGCTGCATTACGTTCGGTACAGGAGCTGCTGGTGGAGGCGGGGTTTGGAGTGTTGCTCCTTGAATGTTGGTCTCTACTGCGCATTTGCGGTGAGTACGGTCACTCGCAATTTATATGTTTGATTTCTCATTCATAATAGATTTTCTAAATGTTAAATATCCATAGCTATCCCAGTACATTTATGTTACTCTATTGTAAAATTGGATTCTCATAACAAATTACTTTCTTATGCATTATTGTTTGTTATGTATCCTATACTGTTTATTGTAAACCACATTGAACTCAAACTTGTTTGGGATAATGTGAAATATAAATGTCACAAATAAATAAATAAATGACTGTAATGTAGTGTAATAAATATAAGCCAAATTTTAATGTAAACTGAAAAATTGTTTGTTTTAATCAATTTCTCTTCAAAATCTTGCATGAACAGATTGGCTACTAATGGCCCCCCCCCCCCCCCCCATAAAAACCCCTGCGATCTGTTGAAAAAAACCAATGCAGATATCAATTTTCTTTTTTTTTTTTTGTATTGCCAGAGCCACAAAGCTAATAACGAAAGTTGTAGGAACCTTATTTTCTTCTACTTTCAATCTGTTTATTTTAAAGACTAAGGGCTAGATGCACTAAAGTCCTTGGAAGAGCCGTTCCCTTACTGATTCCATAGCGAATCGGTAGGGAACAGCCTTGCATCAAGGAAATGGAATGCTCGTTGTAGCTCACTTGCATTCTCTATTCCCTCAGAAAACAGTTGGCCGGTCGAGCATGCGCAGAGCAGCCAAGCGTTATGCTGGCTGCTCTGCGCACGCCAAAATCATCCAAAAAGGACGTCCCTGACGAGCACTTGTCAGAGCCATGGGCTGGAGTGCAAGCTGCAGCTGCCGGTACAGTCAGTGATCTCTGCTGCCCCACTCTCGGAAGAAGGAGGATTGCGGCTGACCATGCAGACCCTCCTCCCTGGGAACGCATGGCTCTAGGGGCGATGGGGGGTGAGAGTTGCACCAAAATACCACCGCTGGCATCGGGATGTGCGAGGACACCTAACATGGACGTCCTTCACTGAAACATTAAAAAAAAAGGACGGCCCTGACGAGCAATTGGACGTTTTTCCCCAGATTGTTTTGTGATGGGTGTTCTTCTGTGAGGACGTCCAAATAAAAAAACTATTTCGACGTCCCTTTCGATTATGCCCCCCTCCAGGTCTCTCTCCAATATTTTGTGAATTGTCGGTAAAATATAAAATAGTAGAACTTTTAAATGATTCACATTCAAAAATTGAAATTCCTTGTTAGTTAATATCCCAGTATCCAGACCTTGTTGTGTTATATTTCTAATTAGGATCCTAAGCTCTTTAGTTGGATGCAACTGCAATTCCTGGTAGTCAGTGGAAACTGATAGTTGTTTCAATACTTCAATAGCGTAGTCTATAGTATCCAACAATATTATAGATCCTCCTTTATCTGCTCTACAAATTCTGATGTCAGTGTTATTATGTAAAGTTTGTGATGCTTCCTGTTTTTCGCTGGTTAAATTAAACTGTTAATATATTTTTTTCCTGTGTAAATCCTTCTAACTCTTGCAATGGCAAATCTTTAAAACAGTCAGATTAGCACCAGGAGGAACCATAGGTGTCCAAGCGAACGGTTTTTCATTCTCAAAATGGATTCTGTCTCTATGGTTTGTTGAAAAAAGAATTCTCTAAATTGTAATGTTTGAAAGAAACGCTCAATATCTACCCTCTTCTAGAGGGATTATAATAGCTTAACAGGTACAAAAGACAAACCTTTGCTCAATACTTTTAATTCACTTTTCATTAGTTTGTGTTTAGACAAATTAATTAAGATCATTCTGATCTTTGGGTTCTTGTTGTGATTGGTATTGAGGCACTTTTGTTACTTTCTGTTATGTGACCTTCTGCTAGTGTCTTTTGGGTTTTCTTTTATGATCATGTGTATAAAGATTATCTGATCCTGAAAAAGAATCATCTGAAGAGTCAGATCTCTCAAAGGCTACCATGACAGATTTATCAGTACCCAATATTTGCATCCAAGAATAGACTGAATCCTTAGTATGATCAGATGCATCCCTTTTGTAATTTTAAACTTCTGTAATTTTTGCTTGAAAGTTTAATCTTCATTTGAATAACACTACATTGTTTCTCAAACTCTGCTTCTTTTGTAATAAATTTTTTTAAATCAATCAATCTCACATCTAAATTCTTCTGTACAGATTCTGTCACTATACATTTGGAGAAAGAAGATGAGAGGGTTAAGAAAGAAGTGGGGATGGTCTGAGAGAAGAGGAAGTGTATTGTGTATACAGGTTAAATATGGAAGAGGGGACCATTCAGGACTGGCTGGGCGGAGGAGAATATGGGTTGCATAGATGAGTCAGGGTGGACTGGAAGGTGTGGTATGAGTGTGGTGTAGATGGGCTGGGAGTAAGGTGGTAAACTGTGGTGATGAGTTGGGATTGGGAAGGAAGTGCTTTACTTGGAATTTTCTTTTACCACAAGTCCTCCCAGTGTGTGCACTACCTGCTGTATTCCGCACAACCCATCATGCTTTAGTTTCCTTTTTATGGACTTGGTAATTTGTGCTGAGTTGGGTACCCCCAATCATTTTGAAAAGTTGGATTCTATGGGTATGCTTATGAACCTGAAAGAGAAAAAGGAGTAACAAAGTGTCATGTCCTTAATGAAAACTGTATTAACTGAGTTAGTTTAGTGAGAAAGATGTCAGTGTTTAATCAAAATAGAGTTATACTTATCTGAATCTGTTTCAGCGATGGTATTTGGTGTCAGAACGCTGAAACCCTGGAATGGAATGTATAAATTGACGTTTGGCTGAATAAGAATTATAATTTTTAAACATATAATTAGTAATGTGATAATAAATGTATTTTATATGTTAAGTCCCCTGTTCGATGTTGACTTTTACTAGGAAACCTATTACCATCAGCCTTGACTTGTTAACATTAATTTTCTTAAACTGTAATACCATTGCTTCACCAGCAGAGAGGGTTACATTTGGCATAGCAGGATTTCTCCCCTAGTCCACCATCTAAAGTAGATCCAACCTGTAAAATTTCAAAAGTATAATGTGAAAGTTTGAGTTTTCATATAATTTGGTTGACCCTGGCTCTCTCCTGAATTTTCCTGAAGGTTGGAGTTCTCTCTCGGCTACAGTTATTGTGGGTCAGCATGCAAAATTACAGACCTGTTTGGCCATAGTGACAGAGGTAATGTACAGGCAAGAGGAGGAAGCTTCAAGAAGAGTCTGGGCATCAAAATATGAAAGACCAGTCCAGACAGAAAATGGAATCCAAAAATGGCATCAGATTGGAATAACTTCATTGTAGACTAAGAAGAGCTCTGGAGGGTGAAAAACAGAGGTGAATGGTATCATCTGGAACGTTTTTGAGTAAAGGAGAAGGTTTTCATCCTGGGATGACTGGAAGAAGCAACCTGTAATCTGTTATAGTGATTTATCTATGTTTAATATAGCTTTGATGTTTTTTATTGTCATTGTTGTATTAGGGCTTTTAAAATTATAAGCCGCTTTGGACCTTTATAGGGAATAAGTAGGTTAAAAGTGTAATTTATATTAGATTAAATTAGATAGGTGTGGACAAGCAGGACGTATTTAGAGGTTCGGTATGGCTGAGGCTTGAAGTGGAAGGGGACTTCTGCTATGAGAGGATGTGAGGGTTTGAGAGACATAGGAGGTGGCATGAACAGAGACCAAGTCCTGAGTGACATGGAGGGGCATAATCAAACGCAAACGCCCATCTCCATGGGCGTCAATCTCCGAGAACGGGTTCGTGAAGGGGTGGGACAAACCGTATTTTCGAAAAAAATGGGCGTCCATATTTTTTCCGATAATACGGTTTGTGCCAGCCAAATGCATCGGATTTATGCAGATTTGAGCTGGGCGGTAGCGTTTTTCAGCGATAATGGAAACCGAAGGCGCCCAGCTCAAAAACGAACAAATCCAAGGCATTGGGTCGTGGGAGGGGCCAGGATTCGTACTGCACTGGTCCCTCTCACATGCCAGGACACCAACCGGGCACCCTAGGGGGCACTTGTAACAATTAAAAAAAAGTTAACTACCTCTGAAGTCCATAGCTTCCTTCCCTTGGGTGCTGAGCCCCCCCAAATCCCCCCTAAAACCCACTCCCCACAACTCTACACCATTACCATAGCACTTATGGCTGAAGGGAGGCACCTAGATGTGGGTACAGTAGGTTTTGGGGGCAGTTTGGAGGGCTCCCATTTACCACCACAAGTATAACAGGTGAGGGGGATGGGCCTGGGTCCACCTGCCTGAAGTCCACTGCACCAACTAACAACTGCTCCAGGGACCTGCATAGTGCTGTGATGGAGCTGGGTATGACATTTGAGGCTGACATAGAGGCTGGAAAAAAAAGTTGTAAAATTTATATTTTTTGGGTAGGAGGGGCTTAGTGACCACTGGGGGAGTCAGGGGTGGTCATCCCCGATTCCCTCCAGTGGTCATCTGGTCATTTAGGGCACTTTTTTGGGACTTGTTTGTGAAAAAAAAGGGTCCAAAAAAAGTGACCCAATTTTGCGCTAAAATCGCCTTTCTTTTTTCGATTATCAGCCGAGGACGCCCATCTCTCCTCAGCCGATAAGCACGCCCCAGTCCCGCCTTCACCACGCCTCTGACATGCCCGTCAACTTTCGCCGTTTCAGCAACAGATTGCAGTTGAAGACGCACAAAATCGGCTTTCAATTATACCGATTTGGGCTCCCACAGGAGAAAGACGCCCATCTCCCGATTTGGGTTGAAATATGGGAGTCTTTCTCTTTCGAAAATAAGGCGGAAAGAGAGCCAAGTCCTAGTCCAGAAAGAGACTGTGCACCAGGTCCCAAGCCAGTGAGCTGGTATCAGATTTATAGCACAGTAGAGGTACCAACCACAACATTTGAAAAGCTTACAATCCCAATGACAACCCTGAATACTCTTTTTGCACAGAAATTGTATCACTTCTTCCCTTAATTGTATTAGCTCTACTTGCATATTGCCAACCTTTGTTGATGCAGTCTTCTCAACTGACTGCATTTTTTCTCACTTCTTTTCCTTTCCCAGTCTCTGCCAAGTAACCCCAACCCTCTACATTTTCTTCTGTCAGCTTCTTCACCTGCTCTCATAGTCCATCCATTTACTTTTGCAACATTTTAAGTTGTTGTGCTATTTCATCATGGCTGAGAGAGACCTGAAGGGGCATAATCAAAAGGGAGGGACATCCAAGCAAGTGGAGCTGTGACCAAGTGGCTAGAGTACAAGTCTTGTAATCCAGAGGTGGCCAGTTCAAATCCCACTGGTTCTAGAGAAAAAGCCAAACAAAAATAGTTTTGATTTAGGATGTCTCTGATGAGCACTTGGATTTTTTTTTTGGGTGGGAGGGGATTGGTGACCACTGGGGGAGTAAGGGGAGGTCATCCCTGATTCCCTCGGATAGTCATTTGGTCAGTTGGGGCTCCTTTTTGAAGTTTGTTCGTGAAAAAAAAGGGACCAAGTAAAGCCGGCGAAATGCTCGTCAAGCCTGGCTTTTTTCCCCATTATCGGGCGAAGCTGGCCATCTCATGAGCATGCCCCCATCCCGCCCCTGTCCCACCTTCACTACCCTACCGACACGCCCCCTTGAAATTTTGCCTGCTCCGCAACGGAAGGCAGTTGAAGCTGGTCAAAATCGGCTTTTGATTATACCGATTTGGCCAGTTTCAGGAGATCGCCGGCCATCTTTCGATTTGTGTCGGAAGATGGCCGGTGATCACTTTCGAAAATGAGCTGGATAGTAACATAGTAAATGACGGCAGATAAAGACCTGAACAGTCCATCCAGTCTGCCTAAGATAAACTCATTTTACATGGTATGTGATACTTTAAAAGTATACCCGAGTTTGATTTGTCCTTGCCTTTCTCAGGGCACAGACTGTAAAAGTCTGCCCAGAACAGTTCTTGCATTAATAGTTCTGAAGCTAACGTCGAAGCCCCTTAAAATTTACACTCCAGCCCATCTATATCTATTCAGTTACGATCAGGGTGTAGACCTTAGAAGTCTGCCCAGCACCGGCTTTGCTTCCCAATTACCATGAAATTATAAGGAGATAACAAGGGCCGCTGAGAGGGGGGGTGGGATTCCCCGGGCCTGGGCCTCGAAGAGGGGCCCAGTGCTGGGGTCTCTCCTGCTCCTGATGGGACCCGAGTGATCGCCTCCCGATAGCAGCAGGAGAGAGAAAACCCCAGTGCTGGGCCCCCCTTGGAGGCTGGGGAGGATCTGGAGCTTCCTCCAGCGCTGCTCTTCTGCCCATTAATGAGTGGCTGCTTTTCCTTTCAGGCGCACATGCTCGGTTTTGAAACTGTACATGCCCTGAGAGGAAAAGCAGCTGTAGGGGCAGGCAGTCAGCGCTGGAGGAAGAAGACTTTGCTGGCGGAGCCTGGGATCCCCGTCAGCCAAGGTATTTCAGCAGCAGTAGCAGCGATGGGGGTGGTGGTGGTGGCAGTGGTCGGCGACTTGGGGGGTGCCCCGGGCCCAGTTCAGTCTCTCAGCGGCCCAGGAGTTAACTATATAAGGGCCCCTTTTTACTAAGCTATGGTAGAAAAAATACCGTAGATGCGCATAGTATGGATTTTGATGTGCACTCTTGGTCAAATCAGCATGTCTGGAAATAGTGCGTGAAGGGGGCAGAGTTGCAGTACCTGGGTTGAACTCCATATATGGGCTATGCTACTGATACTACTCCATTAAGTACTGTGAATGTCATTTTGGCACGCGCCAATGACCTCAATTCCCATGCACTAATTTGTCCTGCAGGAAAGTAGTCAGTCATTTCTTGTGAAGGAAGTGGTGTACCGGGTGTGCTGTGTGATGTGAGTGAATGCTCTGTTTGGGGGGGGGGACTGTCACCAAGCTGTTGAAAAAGTGGTCTGCAGTAGCATGTGTGCATGAGATTGGCGTGCGTCCAGGCCACTTTTTCCTATAGGCTGATTTTTACATTTATGATAGTAATGGCTGCACAAAATCCAAGAAAATAGAGGAATACACAAATGACCACCAGCTTTAGGGTAGGTACAAAAGCACTTCTTTATTAAAAAGAACCAGTCTTAGCGACCCAACATGGGCCATGTTTCAGTGGACACCACCACCTGCTTCAGGGGTCACAAATAAGGCTACACAAAACATAAAAAAACATAAATCAATAAATATATAAACATCTATATATCTGTAATGTAAAAATATAAAACAAACACATATAGAAGACTTAAAAACTACATATTAGGAATTGATTATTGGACAGAAAACAGAGGGTAGGGTTAAATGGAGGAGGGTGAACAAGAGTGTCAGGGTGAACAGTGGAGTGCCACAGAGTTCTGTACTGGGACCAGTGCTATTTAACATATTTATAAATGATCTGGAAATCGGAATGACCAGTGAGGTGATTAAATTTGCAGATGACACAAACTATTCAAAGTTGTTAAAACATATGCAGACTGAAAAATTGCAGGAAGACCTTAGGAAATGCGAAAACTGGGCACCCAAATGGTGGATGAAATTTAATTTGAACAAATGCAAAGTTATGTACATTTGGAAGAATAATCCAAATAATAGTTGCTGATGCTAGGGTCCACCTTTGGAGCCAGAACCCAATAAAAAGATCTAGGTGTCATTGTAGAAAATATGCTGAAATCTTCTGCCCAGTGTGCGGTGGCAGCCAAAAAGCAAACAGGATGCTAGGAATGATTAGGAAAAGGATGGTAAATAAGACCAAGAATACTATAATGCCTCTATATTGCTCCATGATGCGACCTATCTTGAGTATTAAATTCTAGTTGTCGTATCTCAAAAAAGATATAGCTGAATTAGAAAAGGTTCAAAGAAGAGTGACCAAAATGATAAAGGGTTTAAAAAAGGTTTGGATAAGTTCCTGGAGGAAAAGTCCATATTCTGCTATTGAGATAGGCATGGGGAAGCCACTGGTTGCCCTGGGATTGGTAGCATGGAATATTTCTACTATTTGGGGTTTCTGCCAGGTACTTGTGACAAGGATGGGCCACTGTTGGAAACAGGATACTGGGCTGGATGGACCATTGATCTGACCCAGTATTCTTGTGTTCTTATGCACCCAGTATACAGCAAATTTCAATGCGCTGACCAGGTAATTACCTGGATAAAGTTACGTCAGTAAAAAAGATGTCCTAGTTTTATATGGATGGTTACCTGGGCAGTGGTCTGAATATTGGCCAGCACCCAGACAACTTCTGGCAGCCAACAAAGACCTAGATATTCAATGTTGGTGCCTGGATCAGGCCTGGCATTCAATATCCGAGTAAATGCTGCCTACAGCAATCAGCGTCTTTGAAATTGCTGTCCACTATGGGATGAATTTCAGCCTCTTTATTTATGTCATGCATAAACCAACTAAGGACAACACCAACTCTACACAACTTCATACATGTTTGCTAGGACAAAACTGATTCACTGGGCCATGATTTGATCTCTCTCAGATGCATCCACTGCTCCTTAAGGCTCCACCACCTAATTTGCTTGCTGTAGATGTAGGACCTCAGCCTCTTCTTCCTCCAGGCAAGGCAGAGATAGCTTATACAAATTATGCAGCATGCAATACACAAATTTAGAGGATTGGTTCATCTTAAGTTCAGACTTAAACAGACAAATCCTTTCCTTTCAAAGTTTGGGGCTGCTGAGCATATAATTTTTCTTCTCCGGATAGAGAAGAGTTGGGAGGCATTCTAGGCTCTTGTCTAACAGTTAACTGGACGGAATATCCAGTGGTCCCAGTTAACTAGATACATCAACTGAATATCTGGATAAAGTTAATCATATTTTTTTTATAATATAATTTTATACATATTCAAATCACGGAAAATTATAGAAATGGAATTCTAAGAAAACAATATCAAATATTTATTTATTTAGATTTTGCTCACACCTTTTTCAGTAGTAGCTCAAGGTGAGTTACATTCAGGTACTCTGGAGATTTCTCTGTCCCAGGAGGGCTCACAATCTAAGTTTGTACCTGAGGCAATGGAGGGTTAAGTGACTTGCCCAAGATCACAAGGAGCAGCAGTGGGATTTCAACTGGCCACTTCTGGACTGTATGACCAGTGCTCTAACCACTAGGCCACTTCTCCACTCCAAATCATCCAACTAGCCCACATCACTAGAGGAGAACATTGCAAGAATTATTTTTTAAAAAGTTAAACATATAAGTTACTACTGCATATTTTACCCTGAATATTACTCTTATGAGGTTACTGCTGCATAATTTTATTCATATGCTATACATATAAAGTTATGAAATTATCCAGTGATGATTATATGTAGAAACACTCTGCTACACATCCACATATAACTTATAATTACAGTATGTATAAAGGTACACTACTATTTATGAATCAGCACCTATATGGATGAATCATGCAGACTGCAACTGAATATTCCTGCTATCCATAGGCCCTGTTTACAAAGGTGCACTAGCATTTTTAGTGTGCATGCTAACCACATAGATGCCCATGATATTCCTATGGGCATTCTATACGTTTCGTGAGCGCTAATTTTTAGTGCTACTAAAAACACTAGCGTGCCTTTGTAAACAGGGCCCCATATGTTTTTCTTTCACCTAGGCTAGCCCAAGTCTTGCCCAATTTTATAACAGGTAACTTGTGACATGTGGAGGGGCATAATCAAAAGGGACACCCAAGTTTTGCTGAGGACGTCCTCGCAAAACGTCCTGATGGAGGGGCGGGGAAACCCATATTATCAAAATAAGATGGACGGCCATCTTTCGTTTCGATAATACGGTCAGGGATGCCCAAATCTTGAAATTTTGGTCATCCTTAGAGATGGTCGTCCCTAGACTTGGTCGTTTCTGATTTTCGGCGATAATGGAAACCAAGGACGCCCATTTCAGAAATGACCAAATGCAAGTCCTTTGGTCATGGGAGGAGCCAGCATTTGTAGTATACTGGTCACCCTGACATGCCAGGACACCAACTGGGCACCCTAGGAGGCACTGCAGTGGACTTCATAAAATGTTCCCAGGAACATAGCTCCCTTACCTTGTCTGCTGAGCCCCCCAAACCCCCCTAAAATCCACTACCATAGCCCTTATGGGTGAAGCGGGGCACCTAGATGTGGGTACAGTGGGTTTCTGGTGGGTTTTGGAGGGCTCGCTGTTTCCTCCACAAATGTAACAGGTGGGAGGGGGGATGGGCCTGGGTCCGCCTGCCTGAAGTGCACTGCACCCACTAAAACTGCTCCAGGGACCTGCATACTGCTGTGATGGACCTGAGTATGACATCTGAGGCTGGCAAAAAATATTTTTAAAGATGTTTTTTAAGGGTGGAGGGGTTAGTGACCACTGGAGGAGTAAGGGGAGGTCATCCCCAATTCTTTCTGGTGGTCATCTGGTCATTTCAGGCACCTTTTTGTGCCTTGGTCATAAGAAAAACAGGACCAGGTAAAGCCGTCCAAGTGCTCGTCAGGGACACCCTTTTTTTTTCCATTATGGGTCGAGGACGTCCATGTGTTAGGCACACCCAAGTTCCGCCTTCGCTACGCCTCCGATATGCCCCCTTGAACTTTGGCCATCCCCGCGACGGAAGGCAGTTGGGGACGTCCAAAATCGGGTTTTGATTATACCAATTTGGACGACCCTGGGAGAAGGACGCCCATCTTCCGATTTGAGTTAAAAGATGGGCGTCCTTCTCTTTTGAAAATGAGCCTGATAGTGAGCCATACAGTCAAAAGTTCAACATGCATCGGGACTTATGTGGTCAGTACCCACTGCTGGCCATATAAGTCTTTTTTGAATATCAAGCACTATGCATTTTAGTGAAACATATAAAATGCTGACAACAATATTGCTTTCATATCTTACAAAATGACCCATCCTTTAGAGAATTACTTGAAATATTTGCCACTAATAACTGCTTTCAGTCATTAAAATACAGCCTGCTGTCCAATGTCTTGGAAACATTGTTCTTGTTAGGTTTATTGCTCATGAGAATAGGCAGTGAAATGTTTCTCTCTACTGAGCACTGTTGTTCACTATCACAAAGTGGTCACTGACCTCATAAAGATCGCCAGAAAGTACCAAATGTCAAAGGATAGTATTTTATTCTCTATTAACTGCTTTATAGCTTTGCATAAAATTTTAATGCCATGACATTTGTGAACAGTTTAAATCAATTTAATGATAAACTAACAGCTATTCATCTCATCTTGTATGTTGTTCAAAACTATGTATCACAGTAACTGTAGTAAGAAAATAAATTAGAAAAAAAATATAAATCCCCTCTCTAATAGCCAGTTTGCCAAGTGATTTCACAGGTAACTTACTTACCCATTCCATTATATCAGTTTTCCATGGTCTCAATTCACCTATTCTTAACTTCTGGAGGGTGAAAAGTAGAGAATAATTCAGTAGTAACTATTCTGAAAGCAGAAAATTGGAAATTTCAGCACTGGCTGAAGATAGATATTTGCAGTGCACATGTAGAAGAGGCATGTTCCATCAGAACCCTTTGCTTTGCCCACAGACATGTTCTAAAAATATATATGCCTCCTTTTCATTTCTGTAAACCCTTAAATCTGACTAGACTTTCTCCTACTTGAGGCTGGCCTAGTACCTTGCAGGAGTACTGATATAGCCTCAGAACTTCCATTACTCCTGTGATGACAGTTCAAACACTTAGGGGCCCTTTTGCTAAAGGGTGGAAAGGGTAGCGCAGGTTTGATGCGTGCCAAATGCCTAATTACCACCGAGTTAGCACCGGAAAATGGCTATGCAGCAATATTTTGCTTACCACATGGCCATTTATCACTCCTCCTGAAAAAAGGCCCTTTTACCGATGGCAGTAAAAGGTGCCACTGCAGACCACCTTTTACTACTGTTTGGTAAAAGGGCCCCCATAGGGATCTAATATTTAAAGAGGGCCTATTAAAATCATGTTTAGCTGGGTAAATATAGCCATGGAGAATACAGGCCTCTTTAACTGGCTAAGGGCTAGATTTACTAAAGTGTGCTACTGCATTACCATATGTTAATGTCATTCACACGTTGTTAGTAAACTGGTGCATAAAATGGAACTTGTGGTAAATAATGGATGTTAGCATATGCTAACGTAGTAGTGTCTTTTAGTCAATCTAGCTCTAAATTTATGCAGCTGGCATTATAAGCTGCACATTAAGTAAGTGAAAAAGGGGCCAGATCAGAAACATTCCTGAGGACAGGCTTTCAATCCTGTGCTCTTTTCTACCTCTCTTTTCTTAACTTAATTTAAACCTAGATATGGATAGCTACTTCTTACATGTGAGCTCCGGTATTGCCATACTTTGTAAAATGTTACTTGTTATGTTGTGAGCTCTTGCTTATATTTGTATCGAAAATTAATAAAAGAAATTAAACCAGCATGTGGCTATGTAGTTGTGCTAATCAATTAACACAGAACGTGTCAGCTCTCTGCCCCTCCAGACACACCCCCAGTGTTAAAAAGTAAAATCTAGTTTTAGCACATGGGAAGCACGCACCGATCCTGAAACTACCACGGGATGCTTAAGTGCACCCCGTGTAATGTTTTTTAACCTGTAGTAAACACACATTAGCTAGTTAATTTGATGTATTCAGTACTAACCAGCTTGAAGTTTCCAGTCTTACATATGGTAGCCTTAAATCTATCTATTCATTATTTTCAATGGAAAGAATCAGCTGTATATGAAAGGGTGAATACCTGCTAAAATATATGTATTTTTCAATTAAACTCACAACTTTTCAGTACTAGCTCCAGGTAAATTACACTTGGGTATGGTACCTTGGTCCTTGGCAAATTTTCATTGAATTTAGAAATCAGTGCAAAAAACACATGTAATTATTTGTTTACTGGTGATGGGTAAAAACATTTTCTGCTCTCCATTCACTCTATTTATTTAGATTTAGCCCATACATTTTTCAGTAGTAATTCAAAGTGAGTTATATTCAAGTACACTAGATAATTCCCTGTCCCCAGAGGGCTTACACCCTAATTTTTTGGAGGCAATGGAGGTTTAAGTGGCTTGCCAGGATCAAACAAGCAGCAGTAGAATTTGAACAGGGCTTTGCTGATTATCAGTCTTGTACTCTAACCTCTAGGCTACATCTCTACAAATGTTTTTTTTTTCTTTTTCCCATCTCCTTGCATTTGGAACAATCTTCCTCTTGAGGTCAAATATGACTTTTCTTACTTTTCCTTTAGAAGAAAATAGAAGACATTTGTTTTTAATAAGTTTTTAATCAGAAATGTTTTATTTTAACAAGTTTTATTTCTTTTTGTATTATTATTATGGGGCCCTTTTACAAAAGGGTGGTAGGGGTAGTGCTGACTTTGCATGCGGCTGTTTGGCCTTACCTAGTGGTAGTTCTGACTCCTGCTGTGCACCAATTCCAGTGCTAGAAAATATTTTTTAATTTTCTAGCACCAGGGGTGTGCCCGGTGGTAATTAGGCACCGCCTTGTGCTGCCCAGTTACTACAGGTTTCCTCAGGAAATGGTCACACAGCAAGTGTTTAACTAACCACAAAGCCATTTCCTTTTTTAAAAGAAAAAAAGCCTTTTACCAGTGGTGGTAAAAGGGGGCCTCAGCATGCAACAAATCAGTGCTCTGACACCACCACAGGGGCCCCTTTTACTGCCGTTTGGTAAAAGGATCCCAGTATGTTTTAATTTTATATACTGTATTGTAACTTGTTTTGAAGCCATTATTTGACTTTTGGTACACCGCTAAGGACCTTTTGGAATAAGTGGTCAATAAATGCCTGTGTAAATAAAGGCGGTGTAAGTAAGAATGGATCAAACATGAGCAACAGGTAATTACAGCAGTAAAAATATTCAAATAACAATACAAAGTATGGCATAGTATACTACGTAAAACGTAATAGAACATTTTAATTGATAGTGAAGGGTAAAGCAAAGATGGAACATATACAGATAAGTAAGAGAGTAAGAAGAGTTAGAAAGTAAGGTGACTAAAGAAAGTTGCACATGAGGTCAGAGAGATGGTTAAATGTTGTTGTTTTATTCTTCAAAATGGTACCAAAATAAAAACACACTGAGCACAAAACATCTAGGAAAAGGTCATTTTTGAACCAAAAAGATAGATGGCCACCACTCAATTTCTTGCTGTTTCCAGTAAAATATCCAAAATCAGACTTTGGCTTTTTATCGAAAATGTCCCTCCTAATGGCTTTAACACTATTGTATGGTGGAGGGAAGTATGGAAGACAGATCAACAAAATTATTTGTATAGCTCAATGGCAATATTCCCAGCAGCATCAATGCAAGGTATTCAGGTACAATGTATTACAGAATTCTGTAGTAAATTTTCCTGCAGTAAAATATTGCACAAATGTATTATTTTATTGCTGGTTAGTTAGCCTTTTGTGGTAGGGAATGATGCAGAATGGTACAAACCTGCTTCTGTCAGTTGAAACTGAGCCCACATAGCTGTGAATTGGGTTTTCTGAGGCTTCTTGCTAGGTATTCAAGGCCTCATTATTTGGCCTAAAGGGTTGGCGCGTGACAATGGGCTTGTGCATGATAATCTGGACCTACTGCAGGAGCCTGGTGGTAATTCCCACCCCCAGTGTGCACCATTTCTGGTACTACAAAAATATTTTATATTTTTGTAGCACCATGGCTTATCCGGCAGTAATCTCCGGTTACAGCCAAGTTAGAGTGGGAGCTCTTACTGTCACCTAAAAAGGTGGTGGTAAGGGCTCTCCCCAGAAATGATGCAGCAAGTGGTTCACTTATCACTCAGCCATTTCTTTAAAAAAAAAAAAACACTAGCTTTTTAATCACTGCGGTAAAAGGGGGCCTTGGTGCACATGAAAGACATGCACCGACGCCACTGCAGGCCTCCTTTTATCGCATTTTGGTAAAATGGGGCCCTAAGTTAACTCTTTATGTACAGTTTTATATTTTTGATCTGTGGACTATGGCATAGTATGAGGGACTAGGATGTTTTTGGTGTAAGGTAACTGAAGAATGATTAGAGTGAATACTTTTTTTCTGGAAAACAAGAGAAGTTTGGATATTAGGTATAGTCTTTATATATATCTACACACAAAAGGGGAGGTATATGATAGCAGTTTATTATAGTCTAAAAGGTTATCAATAGAAATCAAACAAAATAAAACATGGAAAAGAAAATAAGATGATACCTTTTTTATTGGACATAACTTAATACAGTCTAAAGAAGCTGATGGAAAAAGATGGCAAATTATTGGCTTGTAAGTTGCTCATTTGATGGCTCTCTTGACATATTAATTCATTATTGAGTAGGTTGAAGGGAGTGTGTCATCTATACATATATATATATATATAAATATTCTTGTCTGTTTTGGTGAGAGTTTTGATAGTTTGATATTTGTAGTTTTATAATAATTGGACAGGCATTATCAATATTTTAGAGAGCAGGATGTCATTATCAAGTACAGCTAAAACTGCCTTGCAAATAACCAGCTCCACGATACATATGCACATGTTTTATTAATGACTGCACATCTGGTATATTTATTGCACTTTGAGACACAGATTAGATGAGAGACTTTGACACCAGTAAACATTTCTGGTAAATAAACACTTACTATAAGAATAAAGCAATCATGAAATTGGAGGCTAGAGTAATAAACTGAAATCAGAATTCATAGAACTTGTGGGCACAGAATATTAATTTATCATATATATCTTGATCTTGAGTAAACAGTGGAAAAAAGCCTAAAATGTATGCCATTTATACCGGCCAGTCTCAAACATATATCTGGGTTGTTCCTTCAACAAGACTGAATGGGAATCATTAGGTAAATAAAGAAAAAAAGAAGCGAAAATTAAATTTAAGAAAAATATTCAGGGACAATTATGAAAAGTTTAGACCTTTTATATTTATATATTTTGATACCCAAAACTGACTAAACCATGTGTCCCACAAGAAGTCAGTGTGATTTTTTTAATGCTAAAATAATCTTCAAAAACAAACATGGTTTAATTTCAATCTGATATTCTGTTTAAAATAGTTCCTTGGTTCTCTTTGTTATACCAACGACAAGTGCAGGTTTTTACAGTTAGGTGGCAATTTTGAAAGAGGCAGACCATTGGATATGAGCACAATTGTTTAAGTTAAGTGCTTTTCACAAAATATATTTGATTATACAAGTGTTTAATAATACAGCAATGAAAGGGTTTTTGCCTATGAGGATCTATATTTGAACAAATAGTAACCAGCATAATGAGTGGTTTATGCTCTATGAAGCTTTTTCTTTCCTATTTTTGCTGATAGTGTTGAAGTTTGGTTACTTTCAGTGTCTGAGTGACTTGTGACAAGAATTGTTTGAGTGAAATATTGTGGTGCTGATAGTTTTGAAAGATTTCCATAGGTAATTATATACAAAGGAACCCCTTTTCAAAATTGCTCTCATCTTTGTAGGCAAAATTGATGGAGGCAAGGGTACGGTTGGGGTAGATCAGTTGAAGCATGTGTTGGGATTTAATTTTGAAATCCCAGTGAATTATTTACTCTACATATAGGGCTAGCTGAAGTATGGGCAGGGGGACATGGGGGAGATAGTGTATAGGCTCTGTTAGTCTGTTACATTATACTATGTTGTGTTATGTTATGTTATAACACATTTTATATCCCTTGTCAGTTCAAGGCAGGTTATAAAAGCTAAAGAAAAACAGTTCAAACATTCTGAGAATTACAATAATAAATTCAAATATATATTGACTAATACAGCAATTATGACCCAGTTTGTCTGATTGATTTTAGAGCTGCAGAACTAGAAAATTGAAGAACAAATTAATTATATATATATATATATATATATATATATATATATAAGATCTATGAAAGATTTTCACTAAATCCATCATATACAATGGGGCTGCTGTCATCAAGATCTTAAATATCATTATACACACTTTAAATCTGATATGTTGTTTAATTGGCAACCAATGTAGTTTCAAATAAAATTCCTTCACTGAATCTTAGTGTTAGACAATAGCTTAATATGACTGCCATATTTTGCATAACTTGCCGACAATCTAACAGTCTCATATAGGAACCAATTAAAACCAAACTGCAATAGTCAAATCTTGCCAATACAAGTACCTGTACAATTAATCTAAAAGGATCAATTGCAAAATATTTCTTAATGCTCTGTTTCCTCAAGATGGTAAAATCTTTCCTCAAAATCATTAAAACATAAGGTTCATTGTTAGCAAATTGTCCAGTTCAACCCCTAGAATTTTGGCCTGGAGATCTAACATAAACTCATCTCCATCAGCTACAAACCTAGATGTAAATCTTTTGTCTTGATCTGA
This sequence comes from Microcaecilia unicolor, assembly GCF_901765095.1. Classification (NCBI taxonomy): domain Eukaryota; kingdom Metazoa; phylum Chordata; class Amphibia; order Gymnophiona; family Siphonopidae; genus Microcaecilia; species Microcaecilia unicolor. The sequence continues at coordinate 305,485,551 of NC_044032.1, forward strand.
GCCTATCCAGAGAAACTTACTTTTTTTCTTTGTGTAGTTTTAGATGATGATTGGAAATCCAGGAATCAATTAGAGATATACATAGTTGTAAGCGAGACAGTGTTTTGGTCCAAGATGGAGAGCAGGATAGGAAGACAGTGGTATCATCTGCATAAATAAAAAGTATAAATTGAGATTTATTTAACATCATACCCAGTGATCTCATTAATAGATTTACCAATGTCAGAGAAAATGGTGATGTCTATTAAGCTGAATAAATTATAAAGTTGAATAAACCATAAGTGACAGCCCTCGATGCTGGTACACCCCCAGTGTCCGATGCAGTTCCACTAGCCATGGGAACCGATACTTCTGATGCCAAAGTTGATGGACCAGACTTAGATGCACCAAATAAAAGTTTCTCACACTGGACATCTCGACGTTTTGGGGTTCTTTTCTGCATTTTTGAACAGAGAAGACAATTAGAGACCTTTTGTTCAGGTCCAAGGCATGGCAAGCTCCAGTTGTGAGGGTAAGTCACGTAGATGACTTTGCCGAACTGAGAACACTTCTTGAAACTACTGGGAGTTTTAAGGGACATCGAGCAAAAATAGCTGAAGCAAAATCATGTGGCTCATTTTCTTTTTAAATAAAGATACCTAACCAGATGCTCAAGCCTAAAAGGGTCAAAGGAGCTGTGAAAAAATGAAGAAAAGTAAACAGGCTGACAAACTCTACAAAATCAAAAGAGGAAGAAGGAGCTAATAAAATGAGAAAATATGAAGAACAAAGTTCCCGTGTAATATAAGGGAAGGCACAAAAGTCTTAAAAAGACATGCTGAGGAGAGCAGTGCTGAGATGCGGCTGCATTGCTCTGCAAAAAGAAGACTGCTGGTCCTGCATGTTCCTGTTGGGCAGGAAGGACCCATGCATATGAAGTGTGGTGCTTCCGAAGGCTTCAGGATCTACTAGAAGGCTGATGTCACTCATATATAGCAAATGATGTCCTCCTTGTCCTCAGAGAAATATTTGTTAAGAAATTCCACTGTATCCTTATCAGCTTCTACATATTCCTCCTCTTCAACTTTGAGTTTTGACAAAATTTCACTTTATTTGTTAAGATTTATTTTACCGCCCTTTTGAAGAAATTCACAGTAAGAATAACAGGAAATAGACAATTACAGCAGTAAAAATATTCAAATAACAGTACATAGTATAGTAAAGTATTGTAACCTTATACCTCTCACCCTTCACCTGACATGGCGGCGCCCTTGGGAACGGTGAAGTTCTGGAAACCAGTGTTCCAGTCCGCCTCTTCCAGCTTTTCCCTGTTTGTTCCAGTCCATCTGCTCCAGCCTACTTGCTCCAGTACACCTGCCCCAGCCTGCCTGCTCTAGTACATCTGCTCCAGCGTGTTCCAGTCCGCCTGATCCGCCTGCTCCAAGCTCCTTCCAGTCTGCATGATCCAAGCTTGTTCCAGTCCGCCCGATCCCAGCTTGTTCCAGTCCGCCGATCCACTGCCTCACTTGCCTGCCTGCTAACTTGTCAGCCATTGATTTACCTGCTCTCCAGTCCATCAATCCCTCCAATTCCAAGCCTCCAATCCAGCTTTCCGCTCTATCTATCTGCTTCTCACCTCAGTCACTACACTTACACTTGTTACACCGCAATCACTACTTATGGCCCCTGTCCACATTCTCTTCCTTGCCCTGTCCCTTCCTAATCTTTTTCCCCTCCCTGTACCGCTGTCTACCGCTGGAACTCATTGCCCACCCGTGTTCCCTCCCGTCCTGCTCGCTACAGCAATACACTATTCACCCCCCATCCCTCACCACCTCACCATCTCTCTTGTCCCCCTCCTCCTTCCTAGCCCTTAACCTTCAACACCTCCTTCCTGCCATTAACCCATCACCATTCCTCCTAAGTGCACCCGTCTTCATCGCCTTCGTCGCCCCGACCTCCCCCCACCCTCCTCCACATGCTCTTGCTCCTCCTCCTGCTATCCGCGGGAGACATTAATCCTAATCCAGGCCGCCCCTCACCTGTCCTCCTCCTACCCATGCAAACGATTCCATGATGTCTCCAATCTTGTTTCTATTCCCCTTCTCCCCCCCTCTTCCCTCCCCTTCTCATATGCCTTGTGGAATGCCCACTCAGTCTGCAACAAACTGCCCTTCACCCACAATCTCTTCATCTCTCGTTCCCTTCAACTGCTCGCCCTAACTGAAACCTGACTCTCCCCTGACGACTCTACCTCAGTCGCGGACCTTTGTCATGGAGGTTATCTCTTCTCCCACACCCCCCGCCCAGCTGGCCGCGGTGGAGGTGTCGGGCTACTACTCTCGCCCTCCTGTAGTTTCCAACCCCTCCTCCTACCGCAGTCTCACTGCTTCTCATCCTTTGAAGCTCACTCCATCCGGCTATTCTATGCATTACCACTCAGAGTGGCAGTCATTTACTGCCCCCTAATAATCCCTCTCTTCCTTCCTCACCAACTTTGATGCCTGGCTTTCCGTCTTTCTTGAACCCTCATCTCCGTCCCTCATTCTCAGAGACTTTAACATACACGTTGATGACTAGTCCGACCCTCACGCTTCTCAGTTCCTCACTCTAACATCCTCCTTCAACCTCCAGCTTTGCTCCACCACCCCTACTCTCCGAGACGGCCATTGTCTTGACCTCGTCCTCTCCTCTTCCGGCTCTCCCTCCAATTTCCACGTTTCAGCTCTTCCTCTCTCCGATCATCACCTAATCTCCTTCACACTTCTTCACCCCCCCCTCAGCCCCATCCAACTTTAACCACTACCTCCAGGAATCTCCAGGCTATTGACCCTCCCACCCTATCCTCCAATATTTCTAATCTCCTCCCCTCCATCATGTCCTCCGAGTCTGTCGACAAGGCTGTCTCCGCTTACAATGCCACTCTCTCCTCTGCTCTGGACACCCTCGCACCATCTACCTCCCATCCAACAAAGCGTACTAATCCCCAGCCCTGGCTGACCCCTTGCATCCATTACCTTCGCTCCTGCACCCGATCTGCTGAATGCCTCTGGAGGAAATCTCGCACCCATTCAGAATTCCTTCACTACAAATTCATGCTATCCTCCTTCCACTCCTCCCTATTCCTTGCCAAACAGGACTATTACACCCAATTGACCAATTCTCTTAGCTCCAACCCCTGTCGTCTCTTCTCCACCCTTAACTCCCTCCTCAAAGTGCCCTCCGCTCCCACCCACCCCGCTCGCTCTCTCCTCAATCACTGGCTGATTACTTCCGCGACAAGGTGCAAAAGATCAACCTTGAGTTCATTACCAAGCCATCTCTTCTTCACCCTTCAACCTTCTCCCTCAACCAACCAACCCAGGCCTTTTTCTCCTCCTTTCCTGTCATCACCGAGGAGGAAACAGCTCGCCTTCTTTCCTCCTCGAAATGCACCACCTGCTCTTCCGATCCCATCCCCACCAACTTACTTAACATCATCTCTCATACTGTCACCCCCTCCATCTGTCATATCCTCAACCTCTCTCTCCCCACTGCAACTGTCCCTGACACCTTCAAGCAAGCCGTAGTCACACCTCTTCTCAAAAAAACATCACTTGACCCTACCTGTCCCTCCAACTACTGCCCCATCTCCCTCCTACCCTTCCTCTCCAAAATACTTGAGCGTGCCATTCACAGCCACTGCCTTGATTTTCTCTCCTCTCATGCCATCCTCGATCCACTTCAATCCGGCTTTCGCCCTCTTCACTCGACAGAAACAGCACTCTCTAAAGTCTGTAATGACCTGTTCCTTGCCAAATCCAGAGGCCACTATTCCATCCTCATCCTCCTTGATCTATCCGCCGCTTTTGACACTGTCAATCATGACTTACTTCTTGCCACACTGTCCTCATTTGGGTTCCAGGGCTCTGTCCTCTCCTGGTTCTCCTCCTATCTCACCCACCGCACCTTCAGAGTTCACTCTCATGGATCTTCCTCCACCCCTATCCCCCTATCTGTTGGTGTTCCCCAGGGATCTGTCCTTGGACCCCTTCTCTTCTCAATCTACACCTCTTCCCTGGGCTCCCTGATCTCATCTCATGGTTTCCAGTATCATCTCTGTGCTGATGACACCCAGCTATATCTCTCCACACCAGACATCACCTTGGAAATGAAAATGGTAACGGAATTCAAACATGCGTGGGATAAGCATAAAGGAATCCTGTGCCAAAGGAATGGATCCTCAGGAGCTTAGTCAAGATCGGGAGGCGGGGCTGGTGGTTGGGAGGCAGGGATAGTGCTGGATAGACTTGTACGGTCTGTGCCAGACCCAGTGGTGGGCAGTGGGACTGGTGGTTGGGAGGCGGGGATGGTGCTGGACAGACTTGTACGGTCTGTGCCAGAGCCGGTGGTTGGGAGGCAGGGCTGATGGTTGGGAGGCGGGGATAGTGCTGGGCAGACTTATACGGTCTGTGCCCTGAAGAGCACAGGTACAAATCAAAGTAGGGTATACACAAAAAGCAGCAAATATGAGTTATCTTGTTGGGCAGACTGGATGGACCGTGCAGGTCTTTTTCTGCCGTCATCTACTATGTTAGAGACCCAGGCAAAGGTATCAGCCTGCTTATCCGACATTGCTGCCTGGATGTCCAACCGCCAGCTGAAACTGAACATGTCCAAGACTGAGCTCATCGTCTTTCCACCAAACCCATGTCTCCTCTTCCTCCATTTTCTATCTCAGTTGATAACACCCTCATCCTCCCCGTCTCATCTGCCCGCAACCTTGGAGTCATCTTTGACTCCTCCCTCTCCTTCTCTGCCCATATCCAGCAGATAGCCAAGACCTGCCGCTTCTTCCTCTAACATCAGCAAATTCGCCCTTTCCTTTCTGAACACACCACCCAAACTCTCGTCCACGCTCTCATTACCTCTCGCCTTGACTACTGCAACTTACTCCTCACCGGCCTCCCACTTAGCCATCTATCCCCCCTTCAATCTGTTCAGAACTCTGCTGCACGTCTCATATTCCCCCAGAACCGATATAGTCATATCACCCCTCTCCTCAGGTCACTTCACTGGCTTCCAATCAGATACCGCATTCAATTCAAGCTTCTCCTTCTTACCTACAAATGCACTCAGTCTGCTGCCCCTCACTACCTTTCTACCCTCATCTCCCCTTAGGTTCCCGCCCGTAACCTCCGTTCACAGGACAAATCCCTCCTCTCTGTACCCTTCTCCACCACTGCCAACTCTAGGCTCCGCTCATTCTGCCTCGCCTCACCCTATGCTTGGAACAACCTTCCTGAGCCCTTACGCCAAGCCCCCTCCCTGCCCATCTTCAAGTCTTTGCTTAAAACCCACCTCTTCAATGCTGCATTCGGCACCTAACTCTTACCGTTCAGTAAATCCAGACTGCCCCAATTTGACCGCCCCTATCGCACTGACTGTTCACTTGTCTCTTAGATTGTAAGCTCTTTGAGCAGGGACTGTCCCTCTATGTTAAATTGTACAGCGCTGCGTAACCCTAGTAGCACTTTAGAAATGTTAAGTAGTAGTCGTAACCGCCTTGTTGTTATAGTCTAGTCAGTTGCCTAGTCAGTACCCAGGATGTTAGGAAGAAAGGGCACACAAAGAATTCTCTAAAGAATTTATTTCTTCGGGACCAAAACCAGGCTCAGGTGTATCCTGGCAGGCTGGGCAAGCACAGCTCCAGACTTAGGGCCTCTTTTACCAAACCATGCTAGTGATTCCCACATGGTAATGCCGACAAAGCCCATTCAAAGTGAATGGGCTTTGTTGGCATTGCCATGCCAGGAATCACTAGCATGGTTAGGTAAAAGAGGTCCTTAGTGCTCTATGAATAACTTAGTCCACCCACACCAGTTGTCAACTTGAACCATAACAAAACTTTGTTTTAGCTCCAATTGATGAAGTAAAGACATAACATCTCATTTAATATACAGGAGGCCAGCTTATTTACATCAGTCTCTCTTCTTCTTCTCTCTAGTACAAAAAATACATTTAGTGATGTTACTTACTGTTCCCAGATAACAGGTGTTAAAGTTTAGTATCAGTACCTTGATGGAATAGTAGCAACCATCTTGACGACAGTTCACTTCAGTCAAGTTTTAGTACTCTGCTACCTGCACATGGTTTGCTAGAAAATGTAAATAACAACTCCTCTGATTGAGATGTGAGCTGTCCCTTTCAGGTGGTACAGAGTTTTAGCCTGGATGGTATACATGGTTTCAAATTACAGTTACAGTTAGCTCATTTATAGCCCGCTAATACCAATGAATAGTTCACAGCGGGTTACAACAAAGATACTAGATTATGAAAAATCTAGGATGTGACAATAATTTTGCTAAGTATATTATAAGCCAAAATAAACAGATCAGTAATAATCCTAGCATAACAACTTACATTGTATTGTAATTGCTTCCTTAGTACATATTTATAAAACAACGTCTTCAAATCCTTCTTAAAAGTAATGTAACTTAGAATATGCCTTAATATGGGTGACAAAATAGGCCATGAGGTAACAGCCTGATATGAAAACAACCATGTGAACAATTTCTTTGAAGTAATTTCCCGGGACTAGGAAAAAGAGAAGAAAAGTACATTGCGAATATTATGTTGTGCAGCCAAATAGAATAGCATACTAAAGAGAGTATATATTGAGGGATTAGATCACATATAATCTTATATAATAAGCACCCCAATTTGTGCAGCACCCTAGCCGCTACAGGACTCCACTGTCTGCAACTTAATAAAAAAATGGAGTAATTTGATCTGATTTCTTAAGAGAAAAAAATTAAACATACAGCTACATTTTGAATAGTTTGAATCTGAGAATCTTTTTCGATAAGCCCAAGTATACAATGTTACAGCAGCCCAATTTGCTAAGAATAAGTGATTCTACAACCAGCCTAGACGATTTTCTGATGGATATTTTCGAATACTTCTGTTTTCTCAACAACAAAAATGCTTCTTACTAATGAATTGATCTGATTTTCCATGGGTAATTTCTCATCCAACACAACACCCAGGATTTTAATTGAGCAGTCTAGCAATAAGAATCTCCATCAATAGTAAACTTTTAAGTCCATATTTAAACTCTGCTTAGCTCCCAACAACAGAAATTTAGCTTTTCTTTATTTAATTTAAGATCATGAGAAGTCATCCAATCTGCAATTATTGTGAAACAGTCAGAGATAGTATTATATATATCCCTAAGATCTGTCATAATGGGAAAGATTATTGTTATATCATCTGCATAAATATAAACAGAATAGCCTTCCTTTTCCAAGCATTTACCCAAAGAAGACATGAGAATGTTAGACAGAATTGGTGACAAGGGAAATCCTTGAAGTACACCTGAGGGTAGAGACCAACTTTTTGATAGCAACCCATTCATCTTTACTCGATGAGATCTAGATATCAAGAAGCCCTTAATCCATGATAATACTTTACCAGTAACACCAAAACCATCTAGAATTTCAAGTAAAACTTCATGATCAACTAAGTCAAACAAACTAGAGAGATCTAGTTGCATTGTAATAGTATCAGTTTATTATTGAAATATGTAGCATGATATTTTGCTGGATCATATATAGCAATACAAAAATACAGCTTTAAAAATACAGTTTTAAAACTACAGCAGAGAAAATAGTTTCATTTCAAGCCCCTCTCTCCTCCTCCCTTTTTCCTGGGGACTTTGATAGCAGGGATAGTCAATTACAAACACTTAACAAAGACAAAAGAGAGATATATAGCTTCCTCTGCCCTCCCACCTAACAAAAGCTTGGACTAAGGTGGGTACCTGAATGCTCATCCAGACATCTCCGAAAACCAAAGACCCAAGAGACAGAAAGTCTGGAGGACCCCATTGAAAACAAAGAACTCAGAGAAAAAGCATAAACAAACATTTGCCTGTCATCAGAGCAGCGGCATAGCGAGGCGGCTGACACCCGGGGCGGGTCGCCGCTGCGCACCCCCCCCCCCCGGGTGCAGCACGGCGCACCCCCCCTCGGTGCACACAACCACCCCCCCGGAGTGCATCTTTACCGCTGGTGCTCCACCCCGCCGAGTGCACGTCGTCTCTGGGAGCTGCGTCAGCTCCGTTGGTTCCCTGCTTTCTCTGCCCCGGAACAGGAAGTAACCTGTTCCAGGGCAGAGAGAGCAGGTAACCAGCGGTGCCGACACCCCCCCAGCGCGTGCACCCAGGGTGGACCGCCCCACCGCCCCCCTTTCCTACGCCACTGCATCAGAGGTATACCTGCCCCCTCCCATCATCTATCAGACAATTGGACGCCAGACATCTGCAGAAAGGAAAGACTTATAATGTGACCATGTGAACAGACTACAATAACCATAATGCCTTGCAAGTTATCCAGTGCAAACCAGGAAGCAGGTGCTGGGACTCTGTGATCATATCCTCCTGCAGCTTGCAAGATATAAAAGCAAAAGCTGTTTCCACAAGATTCAGATTCTCTCTTCAGCTGCAAGCAACTCAGATCCATTCACTGCAGAAGCCCTGCTCCCTGCTCCTGACCACATGGCTCATCACAGCATGCTTGTGACAAAGACTCTCCTGTAAGTTAAACTGTAACCTTAACTTTTAAACTAGCTACCTTACTTAAGTACAGATTATTGTAAAGATCTCTTAAAAAACTATCTCTCGTTGTGCTAGCCTTATATGATTGCATTAATCATATTGTAACTTAATAAACCTTTTTGAAGCTAAAAATATAGTCTCTTTGTGTCCTGGGTGCATAACTTTAAATCGGGAAACGCAGGACACTGCATTTCAACAGAGATAATATTTAATTCATTGCAATTGTGATTATTGTTGCTTTAATTAGCAACTGGTGGAGAATATACATATATATTAAAAATTATAAACATTAGCAAGTGCTCTAGAGCTCTTTCCCCAAAGATAAATAATTTCTTTGTAACAGCATGATACGAGCTTTTCTGGCCTTTACTCAGATGTCTAATATGGTTCAAAAGTGTAGCCATCAAAGTTTCTGTGCTATGGTTAACATGAAATCCAGATAGGGATACATGCAATAGCTCAAACTATTCCAAATAAACAACTAACTGCCTTCATTCTCACTCTCTCTCTCTCTCTCTCTCTCTCTCTCTCTCTCTCTCTCTCTCTCTCTCTCTCTCTCTCTCTCCTTTTCCTAGATTTTACTAGGGTGGAGTGGTTCTCCATAGCACCCGCAATGCCAGGCAACAAGTTTTCCAGTCTTTGTTCTGAATCCTTGTTCAAGACAAGTGCCTGTCATGCCTTCCTATGGGGGTACTGGCAGGCTGATCCCTTGCAATTCAGAATACCAGTATAGACATTGCAGGGAAAAATATTTGCTAATTTACAGATCAAGGTGGTTCGCAATCTAAAAATTCAAAACAAAAATGGAGAAAAGGAACTACAAAATGTTGACAGGAAAGAGCAAAAATTTCATTCACACAGAACAGTCAGTCAGGAGGAATAGTAGGGAAAGCAAAAGGAGGTGGCAGTAGAGACAGGACAGAATATTACAGATAAAAGATAGGGAGAAATGGGTTAAGAGAGAGGGGAAGGGGTAAATAACATAAGAACATAAGACTAGCCATACTGAGTCGTCCATCTAGCCCAATATCCAGTTTCCAAACAGTGGCTAAGCCAGATCACAAGCACCTATCAGAAACCCAATTAGTAGTAACATTCCATGCTACCAATCCTGGGGCAAGCAGTTGCTTCCCCATGTCTGTCTCAATAGCAAACTATGGACTTTTCCTCCAGGAATTTGTCCAAACCTTTTTTAAACCCAGATATGCTAACCACTGTTACTACATCCTCCAGCAAAGAGTTCCAGAGCTTAACTATTCATTGAGTGAAAAAATATTTCCTTCTATTTGTTTAAAAGTATTTCCATGTAACTTCCTAGAGTGTCCCCTAGTCTTTGTACTCCCACAAGACTGACATGGTGAGAGGAAACCCTTCTTGGAGGGAGATTGTGCTGGTATACAAACCCAGCCCAATGGTAGCAATGCAGTTGGAAGACTGCTGCTGAGCTTAAATGGAACAGTGCCCCCCTTGGCCTACCTATAATCCCTGGTGATCCAGCAGGAGCGGTGGGGGCAGGGGCAAAGTCCACTTGCTCCTGACTCTAGTGGATACCGTTCCAAAATGGCTGACACGGTCTCTAGTGACAGCCTCATGGTACTTCAGTAGGAGTCATACACTATGTAGGGCAGTAGAGCAAGGAAATTTTATGTTTTGTAAAATTTTGTACCACATAGATGCTTCTTTTTGTTTGTGGGCAAAGGTCCTGAAAAGAGTTAGACAAGTAGGCTCAGATGGTGATATTTTAACTGAAGAAACATTAAGCCAGGCACGGATACTATGAATCAGTTTTAGCCAACTGTAGTGTTAATTGATATTTTGTACACAGACTTTCAAAGGGAAGCCAATCATTGTCATCATTCATAAATTGACCTATGTGCCAAATACCCAGTTTCTGCTGAGACAGCCAATTTACTTGTCTTGTATTTTAATTGCTGGATTATTCAGATTGGAGCAGAAGATGACACAGACCATTTTGTTGTAACCGCAGAATCTAGTTTCAACAAATGCAACTTTGGGGACCTTGCAATTATATCTTGATCTTGCATTTGAAATCCTGCATAAAAGGAATACATTGAATTTGAGTCAATTTATACTGTTCCTTTTCAAATTGTATCCATAGAAATGGGCGGACTGACCATTCGAGCAATTGGGCAGTGCCCGAGGGTCCAGAGGCTCTAGGGGGCCCTAGGCTCTGCCCGGATGCCCGCTGCTCTCCCTACTCCACCCAATAGATCCCTGCTGCGGCACCACTACTGCTGCTGTTTTAGCAGTGGCGGCAAAAACAGAGAAAAAGATTGCGGGGCTACACTGTTCCTGTTCATGACTGTCAGTCCCGCCTTCCCCTGATGTAATTTCATGTTCCGGGCAGAGCCAGTCAGCCGCAACAGGAACAGTGCGGCCTCACAATCTTTTCCACTGTTTTTGCTGCCACTGCTGAAACAGCGGCAGTAGCAGTGGTGGTCATGGCAGGGAGGTATTGGGTGGGATAGCCTGGTGCACCAGCGGCAGTGTCCAGTGGGGGGGGGGGGGTTAAGAGAGGGGTTGGGTGTTGGGGGGGCTGAAAAAAATGACAGACACTGGATGGAGGGGGAAGGGGGAGAGACACTGGATGGAGAATGGATGGAGGAGGGGAATAGATAACAGATGGAAGGGAGGAGAGATGGGACAGATGCTAGATGGAGGGGGAGGGGGACAGATGCTGGATGGAGGGAGGGAAGAGGGGGGACAGACGTCAGATGGAAATGAGGAGAGAAGTGGCAGACACTAGATGCAGGGAGAAGAGGAGTGTCAGAGGCTGGATGAGGGGTAGAGAGGGGTCAGATTCTGGATGGAAGGGGAGAGAAAGGTGGCAAACAATGGATGTAAGGAGAAGAGGAAGGCCAGATGCTGGATGTAGGGAGAAGAGGAGGGTCAGATGCTGGATGAAAGGAAGAGAGGGGAACAGATGTCATATGGAAAGAGGGAGAGGAGGGACAGACACTGGATGAGGGGAAGGGACATATGCCAGATGGAAATGGGGAGAGGAGGGACAGACACTGGATGAGGGGGAGAGAGGGAATAGATGCCGGATGGAAGGGGGAGAGAGGATGCAGATGTTGGATGGAACAGGGGGCCTGAGTGAATGGAAGCAAGGAGAGAGAGGGGCCAGATGCTGGATGGAGGAGGGAGAAAAAGAGGAGACTCTGGATGGAAGTGAGGAGAGAGAAGAGTCAGATGCTGGATGGAAAGGGGGAGAGAGAGAGGGGGCAGATGCTGGATGGAAAGGGAGGAGAGAGGGGGCAGATGCTGGATTGAAAGGGAGGAAAGAGGGGGCAGATGCTGGATTGAAAGGGGGAGAGAGGGCAGATGCTGGATGGAAAGGGGGAGAGAGGGGGCAGATGCTGGATGGAAAGAGGAGAGAGAGAGAGAGAGAGAGAGAGGGAGCAGATGCTGGATGCAAAGGTGGGGGGGGGGGGGAGGGAGAGAGGCAGACACTGTTGAGAGTTAAGAAGAGATTAAGGAAAGAAGAAACAAGAGACTGGGACCAACACAATTAGAAAATATGTAAATGGCCAGACAACAAAGGTAGGAAAAATGAATTTTATTTTAGTTTAGGATAAGTAGTGTGATAGCTGTGTTAATAAATACAGAAATAAGGTGATATCTTTATTGGACTAATTTGAATACATTTTGACTAATGTGTGGAGACCCAAGCCTCCTTTCTCATATCAGAACAGAATACCTTAACAGCAGTATACTGTCCTGACTTGAAGAAAGAGGTTTTGGCCTCTGAAGCTAATTGAAAAATATATTTAGTCCAATAAATGATATCATCATATTTTCCATTTTTTTTGTTTTATTTGATTTGTTAACCTGTAGTATAGTGACTGAAATATGTCAGTTTTTGAAATTTGCATCTGCTGTTGAGACCCGCGAGACTACCACAGGAAGTCTCGGCTGCCACTTTGAAAACATGGTGGCGCCAGTGGGCAGGAGAATAGCGGCAGTGCAGCAGGCAGGAAAGAACATGCTCACCCCCTGCATAGGCAATTAGACCACGAGGGCCCTTCAGGTAGGACCAGGATGGTGGGGATTTGGCTGTGGCGGTAGGGGGGCGTTGGGCAGCCGCTGGGTGGGGGGCCCAGACCACTCTCAGTCTGCCCCTGCATAGAAATGACTCATGAGATGCATCATTTCGCATCCATCTAGAATCTTGTCGAAGTAGAAATGCTATTGGTAGTCATAAAAGCTGGAAAGGTGACCCACTTTGTAGCTTGGTAGATTTCACATATTTAAGGACAGTTCTTGGTGTTTTGTTATTTATAAGTAAGATGTTAAAATAGAATCAATTCTCTTGCATACTTGCATACTGAATAAGCAAGAGAGCATACTTCATGATTACTGATTATCAGAGTGATCATCATCTCAATGAATTCAAGATGACCCTACCAGGAGAACTGTAGTGGCGACCATCTGTCAGTTAGTTGTTTTACAGTATTCATAATATATTGGTGTATACCTCATTGTGTTATCAATCATAGGACCAAAATATATACCAAGTATTTGAGTTTTTGGAGTTCAATGGAGCTAAGTAAGTTTCAATGAAGCAATCAACATTAGTAGCAGCAAATATACTTCTAATATACGTTTACTTCCTATGTGATGGAGATCTTCTTTTCAATATTCACAGTTACCATCTCATATTTCCTGTTTGGAAACTTCTCACCAAATTATTTACCATATGTGTGTCTTCTGGTAGAACTTACTATACATACAAGTTTTAATATCTATCCTATAATTACTAAATACCAACATATCCATAGTAGTTACAAATGAGGCAGTTCATCCCTTTAACATGAAGGCCCACTGTGAAGAAACAGGGCATCCTGGTTCAAAACCTACCAAACTCATCGAACAACAACTTCTATTAATGGGTGAATATATGTATGTGTGAATCCAGTTTTTATACTGTTAAACAGGACTAAGGTTGCTAGATCATGTAGTTGTAAAAACAGAAAGGCACCAGATTATGTGTTTCTGCAAAATAAAAAGGCAAATCAAATTATGTATTGTGTATGTGCAAGTGGAAACCTTCCAGAAATACATTATTTGTTACATTTTATCCCACATTTTCCCACCTTTTGCAGGCTCAAAGTGGCTTACATATGACCGTTAACGGCGTTAGCCGATTCCGATCTGAACAAATACACATAGTATGAATGAATGGATACAAAGTGATATTGTGGTAGAATGAGTACATGTATGGTATTTACAATTGGGGGGAACCTAGGGAGGGAAAGGGGGAAGAAGAGTCAGGTAATGTCCGTTATGGTCTTTGGTTACATTGTGTCCACAAGTGTCCAGGTATTTTTATGTTGGTCGGTGGGGTATGCTCTTCTGAACAGGTCTGTCTTAGTGCTTTCCAAAAATTTAGGTGGTCGAGCGTGGTTGTTACTGCTTTTGGTAATGCGTTCCATAGTTGTGCGCTTAGGTAGGAAAAGCTGGATGCATAGGTGATTTGTATTTGAGTCCTTTGCTGCTTGGGTAGTGGAGGTTTAGGTATGATTGTGCGGATTTTGTGGTGTTTCTGGTTGGCAGGTCAATAAGGTCTGTCATGTGTCCCGATGCCTCGCCGTAGATAATTTTATGGACAGTTGTGCAGATTTTGAAAGTGACACGTTCTCGGAGTGGTTTGGCGTGTCAAACATGTTTTTTCCAAATACAAACCTGGCTGTTGTGTTTGGGCGGTCTGAAGTTTCTTTATGATTTGATCCTTGCATCCCGCATAGATTCCATTACAGTATCTGCGTGCTTAGTACCATCGACTGTACCATGTTACGAAATATTTCCCTTGGGAAGAATGGCTTCACGCATTTGAGTTTCCACATTGAGAAAAACATTTTTTTTTTATAGTGGAATTTGCTTGCGTCTCTAGTGATAGGTTACGGTCGATTGTTACTCCGAGAATTTTCAGACTGTCTGAGATAGGGAGGTGTATCTTGGGTGTTAATGTTTGTGGGCTTATAGGTAGTGTATTGGGATGAGATGATGAGACAGTGTGTTTTTCAGTATTGAGTTTTATTTGGAATGCATTTGCCCATGAGTTCATGATGTTTAAGCTGGGTGGCTTAGGTAGAGTGGAAGAATGCCTGAGAGGCACAGATTCCTAGAAACCCCCTGAAAAAGAAAATCATTAGCACAGATACCTAGATACAAAATAGTAGTTCAAAACATTTTTATATAAGGTTTTTGTAAGTTATATGATTTTTAATTCAATTTATTTAACAACCCAAAACATGTTAAGGTACTGTACTCTTATTAAACACGAAAGTGCTCCACAACATTGGGTGAACTTCTACAGACACCATCCAGACTTTTTCCACTAAATAAGAGCTATATTATGCAATTATATTGTCTACTGCTTGCTATAGATTTGTCGCTTCTCTGTTACAATAATCTATTAAATGGTTCTGATGTGTTAGTAATAGCTGTAAACGTGCTTCTGTTTAAGTGACTGGTCATGTCGTGCTTCTTTCTGCATGACCTCATTCTGTCAGGATGCATAATGAAAAAGGAGGGCTGGGACCTCCCATAGCCAAGACCTCTAACTCTGTAATAAATCAAGTAGTATCTGTATTCAGAATGAGACAACATGGTGACATAGCACAGCGTGATTCTCTTCTAGTGTCTCATAAAAAGAGCATACTAGCATCCTGAAATGCTACTGATCTGCACATCATTTTAACATTTCATTTCTGAAATTTAACACCTGTATTGGAATCTGTACCAGAGTTTGGGTAAAATAAAAATCATAATTTTTTTGAAATGAAGAAGTGCTGCTTTATACGTTGAATTATATTGTTTCACATTGCATATTACAGTTTTCTCCAAGGACAAGCAGGCTGCTTGTTCTCACGACTGGGTCGGCGTCCATGGCGGCCTGAGGAACAGAAATCTTCCCTAGCAACAAAAGTTTGCTAGAGGCTAGAGCCTTCGAGCGCGCGGGGCATGCGCACCGCGCATGCATGGCCATCTTCCTGCCCGTCGCGTGAGAGCCCCGATCAGTTCTTTTCTTTCCATGGTTAGAGAGTGACTGCTTGCAGTTACTCTCCATTTGGCCTGAAAAGAGTCTTCGTTTTTTGGCGATTTTTTCGTCTATTTCTCTTTTTTCTTTTGTTAAACTTTGTTTCCTTTCTGAAAACTAAAAAAAAAAAACCAACCTTTATTCCTAGTGTTTTGCCCTTTAAGTTTCTTTTCACTTCTGTCGCAGCCCTTTGAGGCCACACGTACACGTTTTTCCTTTTTTTGTGCCCTTACATTTGGCACAATTGCGAATTTTGACTTCGCTGCCGCTATTTTTCTGTCCATGACATCGAGGATTCCAGCGGCTTCAAGAAGTGTACTCAGTGCAACCGGGCGATCTCAGGTATCGACCCCATGCGTGGTGTCTTCAGTGCCTTGGGCCCGACCATCGCCAAGACGCATGTAAGTTGTGTCTTAGCCTTGAAAAGCGCACACAGGCGTTGAGAAAAGCTCTTTGGGATAGTCTGTTTGGAGCTTCGCCTGGTTCTTCGGCGTTGATGTCGACATCGGTACTGAGGTCGGTGGCGTCGATATCGGCACTGGAGATGGCATCGACTTCGGGAGTGCAGGTAATGGCTGTCCAGAGACCACCACACGCTGGGAGCAGTGAGCCGTCGAGTGGTCTCCACCTGCCCTTGAAGACTCCTGCTGTGCAGGCCCACCAGGACCGACCACTTTTGGACCCGACCCCGAGGAGGCGTGTGGATTCCACGTCCTCCTCATCGGTACCGAGGAGTATTGATGACGTGCATCGAGTGAAGGCTAAGAAGCATCATCATCAGTCTCCTTCTAAGCACAGTACCAGGGAGCTCCGGGGCGTCGAAGGATTTGGCACCTGTGAAGAGTCGACGCCGGGAGGACTGCTCACCCTCCATTCAAGAGGTGTCGGTGCATTGGTCTCTTGACAGCCCGGTACCCGCCTCCTCACCCTCCACGGGTTCTGACACTGACTCCTGCATCGACCCCGCAGCCTTTCCCAAGAGTGTCTCTGGATGAGCACATCCGAGCCATTCTTCCAGGTGTTCTGGAAGGGCTGCTGCGTCAGTCTGTTCCAGTACCGGGGGTGCTTGCGCCCTCCGTACCGTCGATAGAAAGCGGCAGCTGGCTCTTCGCCTGTGGTGAGGTCTCCTACACCGGTGCCGCTTGCGGCATCAGCCTCGGTTGCCACCCAGGTCGACTCCCCGTTGACATCGCTGGAGGGAGCTTCATCACCGCCGGCATGGGAGTCGACTTCTCGACATCGCCATCGAGGATGTGGCTCCTCGGCGTCGAGATGGGCCCGGTTTCGGACTGCAGTCAGGGAACTCTTGTCCAACACCGATGAGGATGCCTCATGGGATGAAGAGGAGGATCCAGATATTTCTCTTCTGAGGAGTCTTATGGTCTTCCCTCTGATCCTACGCCTTCACCAGAAAGAAAGTTTTCTCCCCCGGAGAGTCTTTCTTTCTCTTCATTTGTCCGGGAAATGTCTGTGGCTATTCCCTTCCCTGTGGTATCTGAGATGCTCGAGGTCCTTGAATATCCTTCGCCACCTAAGGAGTCATCCACAGTCCCTTTGCATAATGTCCTTAAGGAGACATTGCTGAGGAACTGGATGAAACTGTTAAGTAATCCCACCATCCCCAAAAAAGCTGAGTTCCAATATCGGATTCACGGAGAACCTGAGTTGATGAAGTCGCAGCTACCTCACGAGTCTATGGTTGTGGATTCCGCACTCAAGAGAGCCAAGAGTTCTAGAGATTTCACCTCGGTGCCCCCGGGGAGGGAATCTAGAACCCTGGACTCTTTTGGGAGAAAGGCCTATCAGTCCTCTATGCTTGTGGCCAAAATTCAGTCCTACCAGCTCTACACGAGGAACACGGTGAGGCAACTGGCGGACTTGGTCGATAAGCTCCCTCCAGAGCAGGCCAGGCCTTTTGAGGAGGTGGTCAGGCAGCAGAGGCATGTCGTAAATTCCTGTCCAGGAGTGCTTACGATTCTTTTGATGTTGCATCCAGAACCATTGCCCAGGGCATAGTGATGTGCAGACTCTCATGGCTGCATGCTTCTGACCTGGACAATTGAGTCCAGCAGCGGCTTGCAGATGTCCCTTGACGGGGGGGATAACATTTTTGGCGAGAAAGTCGAGCAGGTGGTTGATCAGATCGCACAGCGGGAAACCGCTATGGACAATCACTTCTGCCGGGCGCATTCTGCCTCTACCTCAACTGCTCCCTATGCATATAATAGGTGTAAGTACAATCCTCCTTCTCGACAGCCTTCTCAGGCTTAGTCCCAGCACGCTCGTTTCACGTCAACAGCGTGCATCAAGGCAGGCCCTGTGGCTCCCCAGCCAAAGCAAGGGACGGGCTTTTGACTGCCTCCAGTTGAGCCTAGCTGCCATAAAAGTGTCCGTGCCGGACGATCTGCCAGTCGGAGGGAGGCTAAATTTTTTCACCAAAGGTGGCCCTCTCATAACCTCCAATCGGTGGGTCGTCAAATAGTCCGGCTAGGATGCTCCCCTCAATTTGATCTACACACCTCCACAATTGCCCACCGGGAGCTCAGTCCTTCAGCTTCCAGCACAGGCAGGTACTTGCAGAGGAACTCTCCGCCCTTCTCAGCGCCAATGCGGTTTGAGCCGTCCACCAGGGCAAGAAGGGCTGGGATTTTATTCCAGGTACTTCCTTGTACAAAAGAAAACAGGGGGACGCATCCCCATCCTAGACCTAAGGGCCCTGAACAAATTTCTGGACCGAGAGAAGTTCAGGATGCTTTCCCTGGGCACCCTTCTTCCCATGATTCAGGAGAACGATTGGCTATGCTCTCTGGACTTAAAGGATGCTTATACTCACATCCCAATACTTCCAGCTCACAAGAAGTATCTTCGATTCCGTCTGGGAATGCAGTACTTCCAGTATTGTGTGCTGCCCTTTGGTCTGGCTCCTGCGCCCAGGGTCTTTACAAAATGCCTGGCAGTAGTTGCAGTGTTGCTACGCAGACTGGGAGTGCATGTTTTCCCTTATCTCGATGATTGGCTGGTGAAGAACATCTCAGAGGCAGGGGCTCTACTGTTCATGCAGATGACTATACAACTGCTGGAGCTACTCGGGTTTGTTATAAATTACCCAAAGTCCCATCTTTTTTCCAGTTCAAAACTAGAATTTATAGGAGCTCTGCTGGACTCACAGATGGCTCATGCCTATCTTCCGAGGCGGAGAGCAGACAGTCTCTGTCTCTGGTGTCTCTGGCCAGAGCGTCTCAGCAGATCACAGCTCGGCAGATGTTGAGACTTCTAGGCCATATGTCCTCCACAGTTCATGTGACACTCATGGCCTGTCTGCAGATGAGATCAGCTCAATGGACCCTAGCTTCCCAGTGGTATCAAGCTGCAGGGGACCCTAGAGGATGCAATCCATCAATTTCATAATTCCCTGCAATGGTGGGACAATTCCGATCCAATTTGACCTTGGGACGTCCTTTTCAAATTCCTCAGCCACAAAAAGTGCTGACAACGGATGCATCCCTCCTAGATCAATTCTTCTGGAGTTGTGAGCGGTATGGAACGCTCTAAAGGCTTTCCGAGATTGGCTGTCCTCTCAAATCATCCAAATTCAGACAGACAATCAGGTTGCGATGTATTACATCAACAAGCAGGGAGGGGCACCAGACCTCGCCCCCTGTGTCGGGAAGGCCGTCCAGATGTGGCTTTGGGCTCGCTGTCACGGCATGCTACTTCAAGCCACTTATCTGCCAGGCGTAAGCAACAGTCTGGCCGACAGACTGAGCAGGCTAATGCACCTCACGAGTGGTCGCTCAATATGGGCGTTGTGCGCAAGATCTTCCGAAAGTGGGGCAACCCCTCAGTGGATCTTTTGCCACTCAGATTCAATCACAAGGTCCCTCAGTTCTGTTCCAGGCTTCAGGACACGACAGACTAGCGTCAGATGCCTTTCTCCTACATTGGGAACAGGCTTCTTGTACGCATATCTTCCATACCTCTAGTAGGAAGACTTTGCTGAAACTGAAGCAAGACTGTGGAACCATGATTCTGGTTGCTCCTTTCTGGCCGCGTCAGATTTGGTTCCCTCTTCTTCTGGAGTTGTCCTCCGAAGAACCGTGGAGATTGGAGTGTTTTCCAACCCTCATTACTCAGAATGAGGGGGCGCTTCTGCATCCCAACCTCCAGTCTCTAGCTCTCATGGCCTGGATGTTGAGAGCATAGAATTCGCTTCCTTGGGTCTCTCTGAGGGTGTCTCCCGAGTTTTGCTTGCTTCCAGGAAAAATTCCACGAAGAAGTGTTACTTTTTCAAATGGAGGAGGTTTGCCTTCTGGTGTGAGATCAAGGCCCTAGATCCTCGCTCTTGTCCTACACAGACCCTGCTTGAATACCTTCTACACTTGTCGCAGTCTGGTCTCAAGACCAACTCAGTAAGAGACAGCAGCCAATCCAGGCCAAGGGCACCTGGCAAGCTTCCCAAACGTACAAACATTCTATACATGTTATTCCTGGAATTGTGGATTTTTCCCAAGTCCATTTAGTAGTGGTTTATGGACTTGTCCTTTAGGAAACCGCCTAACTCCTTTTTAATCTCTGCCAAGCTAACCACCTTCACCACATTCTCCGGCAACGAATTCCAGAGTTTAATTAGTGTTGGGTGAAGAAACATTTTCTCCGATTTGTTTTACATTTACTACACTGTAGTTTCATCGCATGCCCCCTAGTCCTAGTACTTTTGGAAAGCGTGAACAGACGCTTCACATCCACCTGTTCCACTCCACTCATTATTTTATATGTCTCTATCATGTCTCCCCTCAGCCGTCTCTTCTCCAAACTGAAAAGCCCTAGCCTCCTTAGTCTTTCTTCATAGGGAAGTCGTCCCATCCCCACTATCATTTTAGTCGCCCTTCGCTGCACCTTTTCCAATTCTACTATATCTTTCTTGGATGCGGCGACCAGAATTGAACACAATACTCAAGGTGTGGTCGCACCATGGAGCGACACAACGGCATTATAACATCCTCACACCTGTTTCCATACCTTTCCTAATAATACCCAACATTCTATTCGCTTTCCTAGTCGCAGCAGCACACTGAGCAGAAGGTTTCAGTGTATTATCGACGATGACACCCAGATCCCTTTCTTGGTCCGTAACTCCTAACGTGGAACCTTGCATGACGTAGCTATAATTCAGGTACTTTTTTCCCACATGCATGACCTTAAACGTCATCTGCCATTTAGCCGCCCAGTCTCCCAGTCTCGTAAGGTCCTTCTGTAATTTTTCACAATCCTGTCACGAGTTAATGACTTTGAATAACTTTGTGTCATCAGCAAATTTAATTACCTCGCTAGTTACTCCAATCTCTAAATCATTTATAAATATATTAAAAAGCAGCAGTCGTGGCACAGACCCCTGAGGAACTCCACTAACTACCATTCTGCATTGTGAATACTGCCCATTTAACCCCACTCTCTGTTTCCTATCCTTCAACCAGTTTTTAATCTACAATAGGACATTTACTACTACTACTACTTAACATTTCCTCTTATCCCATGACCCTCCAATTTCCTCTGTAGCCTTTCATGAAGTACCTTGTCAAACGCCTTTTGAAAATCCAGATATACAATATCAACCGGCTCCCCTTTGTCCACATGTTTGTTTACTCCTTCAAAGAATTGAAGTAAATTGGTCAGGCAAGATTTCCCTACACAAAAGCTGTGCTGACTTGGTCTCAGTAATCCATGTTCTTGGATGTGCTCTGTAATTTTGTTTTTGATAATAGCCTCTACCATTTTCCCCGGCACCGATGTGAAACTCATCAGTCTATAATTTCTCGGATCTCCCCTGGAACCTTTTTTAAAAATCGGTGTTACATTGGCCACCCTCCAATCTTCCGGTCCCACGCTCGATTTTAAGGATAAATTGCATATCACTAACTGTAGCTCCGCAAGCTCATTTTCAGTTCTATCAGTACTCTAGGATAAATACCATCTGGTCCAGGAGATTTGCTACTCTTCAGTTTGCTGAACTGCCCCATTACGTCCTCCAGGTTTACCGTGAAGTCAGTAAGTTTCTCCGACTCGTCCGCTTGAAATACCATTTCCGACACCAGTATCCCACCCAAATCTTCTTCGGTGAAGACCGAAGCAAAGAATTCATTCAATCTCTCCACTACGTCTTTATCTTCCTTGATCGCTCCTTTTACCCCTCGGTCTTCCAGCGGCCCAACTGATTCTTTTGCTGGCTTCCTGCTTTTAATATACCAAAAACATTTTTTGCTATGTTTTTTTGCCTCTAATGCTATCTTTTTTTTGTTATTCCTCTTGGCCTTCTTTATCTGTGCCTTGCATTTGCTTTGACACTCCTTATGCTGCTTATTGTTATTTTCAGACGGTTCCTTCTTCCATTTTCTGAAGGCGTTTCTTTTAGCCCTAATAGCTTTCTTCACCTCACTTTTCAACCACGCCGGCTGTCTTATTTATTTATTTGTAGCATTTGTATCCCACATTTTCCCACCTATTTGCAGGCTCAATGTGGCTTACATTTGCCGTAATGGTATGGTAGTGCAAGAAGGTTCCTGAGTAATAAATTAGATTGTAACAGACATTAGATCCTTGACTTAAGAAAAATCCTATTTGAAATACGGTTTGAGGTGGTGGTGTTTGATCATTAATAACAAGGGTTAAACAATCATGTGGCAAAAGATCGGTTTTGTATAGATCGTGTGTAGTGTTATAGTTTAGTATTTAAGATGGATGTTTATGATAAGCCTTCTTGAAAAGATCTTTTGGACTTCCGTCTTTCTTTTCTAATTCACGGAATATGTTTGGCCTGGGCCTCCAGGATGGTATTTTTGAACAGCGTCCATGCCTGTTGTGCAGTTTTTACCCTCTCAGTTGCCCCCCCTAAGTTTTTTTTTAACCGTTCTTCTCATTTTATCATAGTCTCCTTTTTTAAAGTTAAACGCTAATGTATTTGACTTCCTGTGTATAGTTACTTCAAGCTTGATATCAAAACTGATCATATTATGATCACTGTTAACAAGCGGCCCCAGTACCATAATGTCCCTCACCAGATCATGCACTCCACTAAGGACCAAGTCTAGAATTTTTCCTTCTCTCGTCGGCTCCTGCACCTCTCTAGTGTGTCCCAATGTTATTTATTTTTATTTATTTATTGCATTTGTATCCCACATTTTCCTACCATATGGCAGATTCAATGTGGCTTACATATTGCTAAAAAGGCAGTTACAAAATTTAGATTTGTAGAAGTCTAGTACATAATACAGAAATACAATAAACGCTTAGGTTGATATATTAGCATATTGTGAGAGAGCTTAATATTATTGTTTAGGCACTACTATTGTCAAATTGGACTGTTTATAGCATTGTTTATCTAGGCTGTTATAAAAATTTCTTTAAAAAGTTACAAACTATACAGAATAGTGCTATCCGGCTAATTTGTTCACAACAAATTTGATAGGGTTACATCATGGTATGTTAAGTTGCCTTGGCTACCTACAGAAGCCAGAATTCACTTTAAATTGTATTGCAAGGTCTTTAAAATAATTCAAGGTACATAGTAGGTTTGATTAACACTTTATATTCAAGATATGGGATACGGAACAAACTGAAATTGGCATTCCCCACATTGGCATAAAATCTTCTATATCTTTCTCCGCAAATTTTTCTTATCTAGCAGCAAAGCTGTGGAATATATTATCTTCATATATGTCTGAGATGGTTAACAATGCTGCCTTTCAAATTTTTATTAAGGCTATAATGTTTAAGAAATTTGTTCTATCCAAGTGCTTTGTTTATCTGGCTAATTTTATTTTTGATATGATACTTATATTTATTTTCTCTGGATTTACTTGTTGTAATTTGGTCTTGTAATTCCTAGAATGATTGTTTCTGGTTCTTCATATATAATCCGTTTTGAACTAATTGTGGTGTGGGTGGAATAGAAAAATTGAGTAATGTAATTAATGTGCCTTGTTCCCCAGATGCTGCTGGTCCTGGCCCTGAACCCATGACAGACTCTAAAATTATTAAAAGTAAACCACCCAGATGTTCACTAGACAAACAAGAGTTACTGAGTATAATGTGAGATGTTTGGCCAAAAAGAGGCATCCCCCCCCCCCCCCCCCGCAAAATCAGCAAAACTCCCATTTCCTCCCTCTGACCAGATGAAGCCCTCTTTTTCACGGCCTACTGTAGCACTCTGGTCTAGTAGTGTGTATTGGGGCAGAAGCAATCCCCACTTGCTCCTGCAAGTCACGGCAGCCATTTTGGGACAGGAGCCTGCACAGGCAGGAGACAATGGGGATCGCTCCCGCCCCAACACATCACTAGACCACCAGGGGCGCCTACCAGTGGGTCTGAAATGGCTGTTTTATTTATTTTTGGGGAAAGAGAAATGAGTAAGTAGGAGCTCTTCTGGTGTGTATGGGGGGAGGGGGATATCATGGAAGGGAGAGAAAAAAGGGGGGGGGGGAATGCTGTTCACCATGCTGGAAGGGAAAACAGAGAAACATCGGATACCAAAAGGGAAGGAGGAAAGGTGAGGAATGCTAGATTAAAAGCCCTCAGTTTAGATGCGAGTTAACACTCCCCCCCCCTTTTTTTTTTAGGGAAAAAGTGATTTATTTATTTATTAGGATTTTTTTTTTTTTTTCTGAAGGAATTCACTCAAGGCGGTGTGCAGTAAGAATAAATCAAACATGAGCAATAGCCAATTTCAGTAGTATCTTGGTTTATGTTCAAGTCTGTATGATACAGGTGATTTAACTCATTGTGGGTTAGTCTGAGAATGCAGCACAAGATGTTCGTGTTTGATTTTGACCTCTTAGAGCCTGATTCACTAATACTTTTCTCCCAGTCTGTATTATGGGGAAAGACCTTGCTAAATCAGTTCCTTAGTGTTTGTCTTGACTTATTTTTTCAGTAAGTAAATTTGAGCTTTGAACATTCTTCCTGCAGGTTAACCCCAGTTGCTTCTAAGTCTCTGGCAGAGAAACATGAGGAAAAGGAAGAGATTTCACATGGAACGTGTGACAGAAAACGGCAAGAGAAAATGCCTCAAGTGTTGAATGTGCCTTCCAAACCAGCCTCTGTATCTCAGTGTCCTCAGCAATGAAAATATTTACTTTGGTTCTACAAGGCAATAACCAGCCAACAATGACTATATATTTTATTTACTATACAAACTATTGTCAGTCTCTCAGATAGGAACAGAATACACTTTTTTTTAAGTATAAGATGTATATGCCATGTTGAACAATGCTGTGATGTATAGGTTAATTAAACATATAACAGGGACATTGAACTTTATGTATAAAATTAATTTTAATAAAGATTTAAAAATTGGTATCTATTCATTTCTGAAGCCATGCCACAAAAAAAAGTTAAAAAAAAAAAAAGAGAGATGTCTGAGGGGGGGGGGGGGGGGAGATATGATAGAGGTCTACTGCAGTCCGAGTGGTGCAGAATGGGTAAAAGTGAATCAATTTTTTACTCTTTCAAAAAGTACAACTAGGGGCTACTCAATGAAGTTACATGTGTACGAACGGGGCATGCTTGGGGAGTGTAAGTGTTCATAGCTGGAGCCACTCTGCTAACGACTTCGCTCCTGAGGCAGGAAGAAAGGGGTAACTCAGGCAGTGGATTTCTTCAGCTGGCTGGGCTTCAGCTACCCCACATTTACCCAGTCTATATTTGGATAATTGAAGTCACCCATTATTATCACATTGCCCATTTTGTTTGCGTCTCTGATTTCTTTTATCATTTCTGTGTTTACCAGCTCATCCTGGCGAGGTGGACGGTAGTACACGCCTATCACCATCCTTTTCCCTTTTATACATGGAATTTCAACCTACAATGATTCAAAGGTGTGATTTGTGTCCTGCTGAATTTGTAATCTATCTGAGTCAAGGCTCTCATTAATATACAATGCTACCCCTCCACCAGTCTGGTCCACCCTATCACTACGATATACTTTGTACCTGGGTATGACGTAACATAGTAGATGATGGCAGAAAAAGACCTGAATGGTCCATCCAGTCTGCCCAACAAGATAAACTCATATGTGCTACTTTTTGTGTATACCTTATCTTGATTTGTACCTGTCCTTTTCAGGGCACAGACCGTGTAAGTCTGCCCAGCACTATCCCCGCCTCCCAACCACCAGCCCCTCCTCCAACCACCGGCTCTGGCACAGACTGTATAAGTCTGCCCAGCACTATCCCCGCCTCCCAACCACCAGCCCCTCCTCCCACCACCGGCTCTGGCACAGACTGTATAAGTCTGCCCAGCACTATTCCCGCCTCCCAACCACCAGCCCCTCCTCCCACCACCAGCTCTGGCACAGACCATATAAGTCTGGCCAGAACTATCCCCACCTCCCGCCACCGGCTCTGCCACCCAATCTCAGCTAAGCTCCTTAGGATCCATTCCTTCTGAACAGGATTCCTTTATGTTTGTCTCATGCATGTTTGAATTCCGTTACCGTTTTCATTTCCACCACCTCCTGCGGGAGGGCATTCCAAGCATCCACTACTCTCTCCATGAAAAAATACTTCCTGACATTTTTCTTGAGTCTACCCCCCTTCAATCTCATTTCATGTCCTCTCGTTCTACCTCCTTCGCACCTCCGGAAAAGGTTCATTTGCGGATTAATACTTTTCAAATATTTGAAGGTCTGTATCATATGACAGTGTCCCACTCGTTATCCTCCTTCCACCAGGTCTCAGTAATGCCTATTATATCCAATTTTTCATTTAGTGCAATATATTTCAACTCTCCCATCTTATTTGCATTTGCATATAGACATTTCAGAGTATGTTTGTTGTTCCTATTTGCATGATGCTTAGTACTTGACACTATTGATTTGCCATCTTTTGTCTGATCTTTAGTTGTATTTAAGGGCACCTGGCCTACCACGGTCTGTTGTGCAACCTCACTATTCAGAAACCCTATCTTCCCTGTTTGTGAGGTATCCTTGCAAGATACCTTATCCCAAACCATGCGCTTTTGAGCGACTGTCGGCCTTCCTCCCATTTCTAGTTTAAAAGCTGCTCTATCTCCTTTTTAAATACCGATGCCAGCAGCCTGGACCCACCCTGGTTAAGGTGGAGCCCATCCTTTCGGAATAGGCTCCCCCTTCCCCAGAATGTTGCCCAGTTCCTAACAAATCTAAAACCTTCCTCCCTGCACCATCGTCTCATCCATGCATCAGGGGCGTAGCCAGATGGTCAAATTTGGGTGGGCCTGAGCCCAAGATGGGTGGGCATGGAATTCACATCCCCCCAATCTCCCTCTGGTTTGCTCCTCTCTCCACCCTTCCCTGCCTACAGACCTCAAATATTAAATACTTGAACAGGCAGGGATCCCCAAACCCTGCTTCCTGAAGATTTCCTCCTCCTCCTCGAGCAGCCAGCACTCTTCCAACGGCAGCCAGCAACACTTGCCTCAAACTGATGCTGCGACCGGCTTGTCATGTGTGCTCAATGCTTATGCATGTGTGAAAACTGAGCATGTGCAGAAGGGCTGGTCTCCAGGCAAATGCCGCTGGCTGACATTTGGAATAGCGCTGGTGCCCAAGGAGAAAATCTTCAGCTGGCAAGGTTTGGGGATCCCCACCAGCCACAGCAAGAGTGTCACAAATTTGGGTGGGCCTGAGTCCAAAGTGGGTGGGCCCTGGCCCACCCAGGCCCACCTGTGGCTACGCCACTGTCAAGCATTGAGACTCTGGAGCTCTGCCTGTCTCTTTGGCCCTGCACATGGAACAAGTAGCATTTCAGAAAATGCTACCCTAGAGGATCTTTTTACCTAAGAGCCTAAATTTGGCTTCCAGAACCTCTCTCCCACATTTTTCTATGTCATTGGTACCCACATGTACCAAGACAGCCGACTCCTCCCCAACACTATCTAAAATCCTATCTAGGTGACGTGTGAGGTCCGCCACCTTCGCACCAGGCAGGCAAGTCACCAAGCAATCCTCATGTCCACCAGCCACCAGCCACTCAGCTATCTATATGCCTAATGATCGAATCACCAACTACAATGGCTGTCCTAACCTTTCCCTCCCAGGCAGCACTTGGAGACATATCCTCAGTGTGAGAGGATAGTACATCTCCTGGTGGGCAGGTCCTGGCTACAGGAGTACTTCCTACTTCATCAGGGTGATGCTCTCCTTCTAGGAGACCTCCCTCCTCCAAGGTAGCACAAGGGCTACCATACTGGAGGTGGGACTTCTCTACAACATCCCTGTAGGTCTCCTCTATGTACCTCTCTGCCTCCCTCAGCTCCACCAAGTCTGCTACTCTAGCCTCAAGAGAACGGACACGTTCTCTAAGAGCTAGGAGCTCTTTGCATCGGGCACACACAT
Source organism: Microcaecilia unicolor (assembly GCF_901765095.1). Taxonomy (NCBI): domain Eukaryota; kingdom Metazoa; phylum Chordata; class Amphibia; order Gymnophiona; family Siphonopidae; genus Microcaecilia; species Microcaecilia unicolor. The sequence continues at coordinate 305,513,556 of NC_044032.1, forward strand.
ATGACATCTCACCAACTGGGAGATAATCATACATGTGACACTCAATGCAAAAGACTGGATAGCACCCCTCTCACTGCTGGACTGCTGATTCCATCTTAGTGTTTTTGAGTTTTTCAATCATTTAAAACTTGCTACAGTATTAAGGTTATTAGCCTAATGTTTTGATGTGTTTTCATTTGAAATGGGTACGAGGGTGCCTGAGGCAGTTGCATGAGGGAGATGTGAGGGAACAGTTGCACTGGTTCTCAACTGCCTCCTCACATTAAGTTAAAATACTAGTGTTGATATTTGAGTGTGTGTAGTAACCCTTGCAAATACAAAGCCGGGTGAGCCTTTACATGTGAGGGTGAGATGCTGCTGATTGTGGGCTCCAGAGGGGGTCTTTTAGGTTAAAATTATCTAGGAACAACAGGATTTTCTTGAAAGTTGCCTGAGTTGTATCAGAGGAAGCGGCTGAAGTGAATGAGAAGTGTTTCTGGACATTTTTGCTGGTTTTATTAAAATGAGCTGAACTGAGGGAATCCTTAAGGCCTGCCTGTTAGTGGTGCAGTGGTGAGGAAAAAGATTTATCTGCTTTGATTATACTACCAAAGTCTATTTAAGATAGATTTGCAGAGTTTTTGAGGTAAATTTGAGGCTTTGTGGGGAAAAGCCTGTTCTTTTAGGTCCTGTCCCAGGAACAAGAATTCAGCCTTAATGAAGCTGGGCAAGGCTGAACGCCTGCCAGTTTTGAAAGAATTTTCCCTGGGTTTTTACTGAATTTCTCTGAAAAAAGAATTTTAGAATTCTCATTGTTGGGCAATGTGCACTGCATTTGAGAACCTGCCTGTTGGAATTTAGCTACTAGGAATTTAGCTACTAGGCACAGCTCCTTACATGTACCTGAGAAATCAGGTCAAAGGAAGAAGGGCCAAGGACAAACTTTTGTATTTCAGGCAGCAATGCTAGTGGAAGAAGACTGGTGCTGGCAGTGACTGCTGGTAGCAGTGGCTGAACGGTGACCTGCCCTGGTAAAGTTATCTTACAACAACTTCAAAAGGGATTGGGATTCTAGTCAGGGACACACACTTATTCTTTTTGTTTCCTTGGGTTAGCTAGACACACATAGGTCCTGTAGGGGTATATTAGAAGGATAAACTCCTAATATATATACAGTGGGGGAAATAAGTATTTGATCCCTTGCTGATTTTGTAAGTTTGCCCACTGACAAAGACATGAGCAGCCCATAATTGAAGGGTAGGTTATTGGTAACAGTGAGAGATAGCACATCACAAATTAAATCCGGAAAATCACATTGTGGAAAGTATATGAATTTATTTGCATTCTGCAGAGGGAAATAAGTATTTGATCCCCCACCAACCAGTAAGAGATCTGGCCCCTACAGACCAGGTAGATGCTCCAAATCAACTCGTTACCTGCATGACAGACAGCTGTCGGCAATGGTCACCTGTATGAAAGACACCTGTCCACAGACTCAGTGAATCAGTCAGACTCTAACCTCTACAAAATGGCCAAGAGCAAGGAGCTGTCTAAGGATGTCAGGGACAAGATCATACACCTGCACAAGGCTGGAATGGGCTACAAAACCATCAGTAAGACGCTGGGCGAGAAGGAGACAACTGTTGGTGCCATAGTAAGAAAATGGAAGAAGTACAAAATGACTGTCAATCGACAAAGATCTGGGGCTCCACGCAAAATCTCACCTAGTGGGGTATCCTTGATCATGAGGAAGGTTAGAAATCAGCCTACAACTACAAGGGGGGAACTTGTCAATGATCTCAAGGCAGCTGGGACCACTGTCACCACGAAAACCATTGGTAACACATTACGACATAACGGATTGCAATCCTGCAGTGCCCGCAAGGTCCCCCTGCTCCGGAAGGCACATGTGACGGCCCGTCTGAAGTTTGCCAGTGAACACCTGGATGATGCCGAGAGTGATTGGAGAAGGTGCTGTGGTCAGATGAGACAAAAATTGAGCTCTTTGGCATGAACTCAACTCGCCGTGTTTGGAGGAAGAGAAATGCTGCCTATGACCCAAAGAACACCGTCCCCACTGTCAAGCATGGAGGTGGAAATGTTATGTTTTGGGGGTGTTTCTCTGCTAAGGGCACAGGACTACTTCACCGCATCAATGGAGAATGGATGGGGCCATGTACCGTACAATTCTGAGTGACAACCTCCTTCCCTCCGCCAGGGCCTTAAAAATGGGTCGTGGCTGGGTCTTCCAGCACGACAATGACCCAAAACATACAGCCAAGGCAACAAAGGAGGGCTCAGGAAGAAGCACATAAGGGTCATGGAGTGGCCTAGCCAGTCACCAGACCTTAATCCCATTGAAAACTTATGTAGGGGAGCTGAAGCTGCGAGTTGCCAAGCGACAGCCCAGAACTCTTATGATTTAGAGATGATCTGCAAAGAGGAGTGGACCAAAATTCCTCCTGACATGTGTGCAAACCTCATCATCAACTACAGAAGACGTCTGACCGCTGTGCTTGCCAACAAGGGTTTTGCCACCAAGTATTAGGTCTTGTTTGCCAGAGGGATCAAATACTTATTTCCCTCTGCAGAATGCAAATAAATTCATATACTTTCCACAATGTGATTTTCCGGATTTAATTTGTGATGTGCTATCTCTCACTGTTACCAATAACCTACCCTTCAATTATGGGCTGCTCATGTCTTTGTCAGTGGGCAAACTTACAAAATCAGCAAGGGATCAAATACTTATTTCCCCCACTGTAGGTACTTTTTATATCAGGTAATCACCACAAAAGCAATTATTCTAGACTCATTTGCACAGGGATGACCGTACCCAATTGGCCCTATAGCTAGCTAGCTGTGCGGATGAAAGGAACAATGCCACAGATGGAATATATATTATTTATTATGAATAGAAAAATAATATAGTAAATGCAAAGCAATTACAAAAATAGATTAGTTACCAAAAATAGATTATCACCAAAATATATATAATGATACATGAGTATCCAAATGGACTATCTAAATGAGTGATCACACACTAATCACAAAACTGATATCCTACTGATTATGAAAATATACACCTCTTTATGGCAAAGTTCCAATGGTAAAGAAGTGGATTCCTCCTCTGAGACTCAAGCTGAAGCCCCAGAGAGTCTCTCAGTCCAGGAATAAAGTCCAAAGTCTGTATTCTGGATACAGATGGCACAATCTTTCGGGGAGTCTGTGTATTGTAGCTGAATTAACCTTGTCATTTTGTTACAAGGTATGCAGTTCACTGGGTGTAGGAAATCAGTCTCTTGCTCTCTTTCAGAGCCTTCTAACCTCCAGCAAGTCTACTTATCTTCTCCTTTCTGTTCTCTTTCTTCAGTCCAACATTGACATCCATGGGTGAGATGATACCTGTGGACCAATCACAACTGGCATAATGATGTTCAGCCAAATTCATGGCAATGAATAGAGGCCATTGTTATTAATAAAGAAACTGTTATCAGATGGCATGCAAACCTCCCTGATAGATCCCATACTCCTGGAGCCATCTGTATCTCTCTCCTCCATTCTTCCCAGGAGATAACTGGGGCTAGTTTGCAACAAATAATATGTCCTTTGATGAAGTCATCTTGGTATGTCCAGCAGTAATTTTCCTTTTGTAGAAAAGCTGGCTTCTGATGGTTACAGATGTATTCAGGCCTCAGGCTGTAGACTCCATATTGTTATAAAAGAATAGTTCAGGCTTGTATAAGCTCCAGACCAGCAAAGGTGATATCACAGGTAAATATTCCTACAGTCCAGATGCTCAAAACTCCGGCACTGTTCCGAACAATGCAGGAGAAATACCAGAGGATCAGCGTGTCTCAGCAGCTCCCTCACTCTCAACATTAATGACTCCATTATATGGTAGTTAAGCCTCACCCAGTACAACTAGAGATGCATCGGACAGGGCATGGTGCTGCCATTTTGAGGAGGCACCCATCAGGAGGAGGGAGTCCTAGTCTCTCCTCCTTTTTTCAAAGTAGGAGGAGGTTTGGGGGGGGGCACTGCTAGACCACCAGGGCTAGCCCTTGTGGGGGTGGGGGGGGGGGGTTAGAGTCCTTGCCTGGGGGGATGTACATGCTTGGGGGGGTGGGGGACCTGGGCTTCACTGGACCGCTAGGCCCTCATGTTTCTTTTTGGGGGGGGGGCTGAGATCTACCAGGCCATCAGGCCCTCATGTTTTTGAGGGAGTGAGGGGTCTGAGGCCCATTGGACCACCAGGGTTTTTGTTTGACAGGGCTTTGAGGATTTCCCCAATCCTCTCTAATGCCCTGGCAAACCGTAACACCAGCTCCAAGCAGGCATAGGGTTTGCCACGGGAGGAGCACCCTTGTTTGGTGCGCTGCCCACTGTGCATTGGGGAGGAATAGGAAATGACCCATTTAGTATGCATTTGCATGATCATTGTGTTCAGAGCCAGCAAGCTCATTATTTCACGCGCTCACCAGCTCTTAACATTCTTCTATCACAAATCGCCTCTCGCGCTCGCATTTGCTTCTGAACATTGGAGCCCCATGTTCTTGCTGAAGAAATAGGTTACACAGAGAACACAGCACTCAGGAAGACAGAATCTTTTATTATTTTTTTATGAGGACGGAGTAGGTACTTATCAGCTGCTGAAGATCCTGGTTCCTATCCTGGTCCTGTTCCTGTTCTGGCAGGTCTAGTTTCCTGGTCCAGTGGTGAGGAGGCAAACCAACTCAAGAAAATGCTGTGGAAGAAGAGATATGTTTTTCTTTTAGTGTGCACACATTTTCTTCTTGATATTTTTAGGACATTTATTTTTCTTGAAAAGCTGAGTACTCAAGCTAATTTTTAGGGTGACACTTATCTGGTACAGGGGGTAATCAGAAGCTGCTTCTTACTATAGCCAAACTGAGGGGATGTGGAAACAGAAAAGAGAATTCTGAAACAAAGCAACACATTTCATTTCTTGGGGTTAAGGAGTAAGACTGGAATTTGGAAAACTTTAATACTACTTATCTGATATTGCTCACTGAGTGGTGAGGTTTCCTTATAAACAGCCTGAGTTACCTTTGGGTAAAGTTCCTGAAAAACAAAGGTCAATATTGGCATGCAGCACTTCAATAAACCGACACACAACTGTGATTTTTTAACCTAGATACTTCAATGTTGTTTTAAAGCAAATCTTTATCTTGTTAAGCACTTTACAGTCATTGACATTCTAAAGTTTAAGTCATTCACTTATTTTTCAAGCTTTATGTGCAATCAATACTTGTTAATTTGAGGAACTTGTGTAAAGTCTCGCCTGGCTTTGTATTTGCAAGGGTTACCACACACACTCAAATATCAACACTAGTATTTTAACTTAAAGTTTTAGGTGGAAGTGTGCCTTGATTCAGGGGAAACAAGCCTACCTCCATCCACTGAGATCAATAGCCATTCAGCTGTTGCACGGAGTCAAGACAGCATTGAAACATTACACAAACAACCCAACTCAAAGAAAACCTGAACCTGTTGGGGGCAGTTGGATATTACTGGTCTAACTAGCTAATGTATTCACTTTCTGTTCAAAGTTCTTTTCAAATTTCCATTATCATGCATGTTGGCTTTCCCCACTCTGAGAATATTGTATTTTTTTTTAGTCTTATAAAAATGTTTATGAGCAAATATATGGCTTTTATCAATGACAGAAGTCCATTTCTCAGAGCTTTCAGGTGTTCCTATTTAGAGATAGGGCCTGTTTGCCTATTTTCTTGATGTGCTGGCTCATTTTGAGTGTTTTAGTGCCTTTCAAACTGATCTGCTACTGCTTTGGCCCTTTCTTTAGTGTTCTGGACTCTGCAGCCAACAAAGTCTCCATTTTCACCTGGTGGGCATCCTATGCTGTGTCCCTCAGTATCTGATTCAGTCCATGAAGACTTCCTCCATCTCAATGGAGAGGGGTAGTTAGTGGGGTCCCTCAGGGGTCTGTGCTGGGATCACTGCTTTTTAATATATTTATAAATGACCTAGAGATGGGAGTAACTAGTGAGGTAATTAAATTTGCAGATGACACAAACTTATTCAGGGTCTTCAAGTCACAGGAGGAGTGTGAAAAATTACAGGAGGACCTCGCGAGACTAGGAGTTTGGGCGTCCAAATGGCAGATGAAGTTCAATGTTGACATTGATGCATGTGGGAAAGAAGAACCCGAATTCCAGCTATGTCATGCAAGGTTCCGCGTTAGGAGTTACAGACCTAGAAAGGGATCTGGGAGTCATCGTGGATAAGACATTGAAAACTTCTGCCCAGTGTGCTGTGGCGGCTAAGAAGGTGCACAGAATGTTGAGTATTATTAGGAAAGGGATAGAAAACAAACAAGAAGATGTTATAATGCCGTTTATTGCTCCACGGTGAGACCACACCTCGAGTATTGTGTTCAGTTCCGGTCGCCGCACCTCAAAAAAGATATAAAGGAATTGGAGAAGGTGCAGAGAAGGGCGACGAAAATGGTAAAAGGGATGGGAGGACTTCCCTATGAGGAAAGGCTAAGATGGTTAGGGCTCTTCAGCTTGGAGAAGAGGCGGCTGAGGGGTGATATGATAGAAGTCTACAAGATAATGAGTGGAATGGAGCGGACAGATGTGAAGCGTTTGTTTACACTTTCTAACAATAATAGAATCAGGGGACATAAGATGAAGCTAGAATTTGGTAGATTTAAAACAAATAGGAGAAAGTTTAATAACAAGTGCCTTGTGATTGCCTATTCCCGTGAAAAAATCTAAAGGAAATCTTAGTCCCATCCAGTCTTCCAGAAGCTCCATCAGAAGACCCTGTTGATACACCATTAGGTCATAAGAAGTGTGGCACTTGCAGCGTGTGTCCACACGCGCTAAGAAATTATTCAATTTGCAAACCCAAGCACTGTAGAAATATACAAACAAACATAGTTCCAACTGTATCTCTTTGAATGTCATCTACATTGTACTATGTCCATGTCCTCTAGCTTATATCAGCAAAACCAAGAGATCTATTAAGACACGCAGTGCTTTTTTAGTGCCAGTACGTGCCAGATCGGCGTACCGGCACCTTTTTTTCCCAGGGCTGGCTCACCATCTATCCTCCCCTCCCATCCATGTCCAGTAACTCGTCCCAGGCTCCACCTGCCTCCCTTTTCAGCCCCCGTTGAGTTCCAGTACCAACTCCTGGTCTACCTTCCCGCAACTCCCGGTCAGCCCTGCTTTCTGTTCCTGCCTCTCCATGTTTAAATCTTTTATTTTTATTACCTGAAGTCGCTGCGCCAGCGGCGCCACTAGTGAAAGCAGCAGGCTCACCTCCTCCAGCCTTCCCTTCCTTCTCAGTGTCACGCCCTCACAGAAACAGGAAACTACATCAGAGGAAGGCGGGACACTGAGGCATGGGAGGAGCCAGCATTTGTAGTGCACTGGTCCCCCTGACATGCCAGGACACCAACTGGGCACCCTAGGGGGCACTGCATTGGATTTCATAAAATGCTCCCAGGAACATAGCTCCCTAACTTTGTGTGCAGAGCCCCCCAAAACCCACTACCCACAACTGTACACCACTACCATACCCCTTACGGGTAAACGTCATGAACTCATGGGCAAATGCATTCCAACTAAAGCTAATCAAATTTCTTGATGAAATCAAGGACGGCTTCATGGAACAGCTGGTTCAGGAGCTGACGAGAGAAGGGAAAATACTAGACTTAATCATTAGTGGGGCTCATGATCTGGTTCGGGGGGTAACGGTGCGAGGGCCGCTTGATAACAGTGATCATAATATGATCGGTTTTGGTATTGGCTACGAAGAAGTGAACTCAGGAAATCAAATACACTTTAAAAAAGGAGACTACGATAAAATGAGGAGAATGGTGAAAAAAAGACTGAGGGGCACGGCTGAAAGGGTAAAAAACTTGAATCAGGCGTGGATGCTGTTCAAAATCACCATCCTAGAAGTACAGGACAAATATATTCCGCGTATTAGAAAAAGAGGAAAAAAGACCAAACGTCAGCCGGCGTGGCTAAACGGTAAGGTAAAGGAAGCTATTAGAGCCAAAAAACAATCCTTCAGAAAATGGAGAAGGGAACCGACGGAAGACAATAAGATAAAGCATAAGGAATGTCAAGCCAAATGCAAAAAGGAGATAAAGAGGGCTAAGGAGGACTTTGAAAATAAGTTAGCGATAGAAGCGAAAACACATAGCATAATTTTTTTTAGGTATATTAAAAGCAGAAAGCCGGCTAAAGAATCAGTAGGGCCGCTGGACGACGGTGGTGTTAAAGGGGCGATCAGGGAAGACAAAGCTGTAGCGGAGAAATTAAATGAATTCTTTGCTTCGGTCTTTACCGAGGAGGATTTGGGAGGGATACCGATGCAGGAAAAGGTATTTGAAGCGGACAAGTCGGAAAGACTAAATGATTTCTCTGTAAACTTGGAGGATGTAATGGGGCAGTTCTGCAAACTAAAAAGTAGTAAATCACCGGGTCCGGATGGTATTCATCCCAGAGTATTAATAGAGCTAAAAAATGAACTTGTGGAGCTGCTGTTAGTAATATGCAATTTATCCCTAAAATCAGGTGTGGTACCGGAAGATTGGAGGGTGGCCAATGTAACGCCGATTTTTAAAAAGGGTTCCAGAGGAGATCCGGGAAATTATAGACCGGTGAGTCTGACGTCGGTGCCGGGAAAAATGGTGGAGGCTATTATTAAGAATAAAATTACGGAGCACGTACAAAAGCATGGGCTGCTGAGACAGTCAGCACGGATTTAGTGAAGGGAAGTCTTGCCTCATAAATCTACTGCATTTTTTCGAGGGGGTGAACAAGCATGTGGTCAAAGGGGAGCCGGTGGATATTGTATATCTAGATTTTCAGAAGGCGTTTGACAAAGTGCCTCATGAAAGACTCCAAAGGAAACTGGAGAGTCAGGGGATCAGAGGCAGTGTATTATTATGGATTAAGAGCTGGTTAAAAGACAGGAAGCAGAGAGTAGGGTTGAATGGTCAGTATTCTCGATGGAGAAGGGTAGTTAGTGGGGTCCCTCAGGGGTCTGTGCTGGGACCGCTGATTTTTAACATATTTATAAATGACCTTGAGATGGGAGTAACTAGTGAGGTAATTAAATTCGCAGATGACACAAAGTTATCCAGGGTCGTCTCGTCGCGGGAGGAGTGTGAAAGATTACAAGAGGACCTCGTGAGACTGGGGGATTGGGCGTCCAAATGGCAGATGAAGTTCAACGTTGACAAGTGCAAAGTGATGCACGTGGGAAGGAGGAACCCGAATTACGGCTATGTCATGCAAGGTTCCGCTTTAGGAGTTACGGACCGAGAAAGGGATCTGGGAGTCATCGTGGATAGAACGTTGAAATCTTCCGTCAATGTGCTGCGGCGGCTATGAAGGCGAACGGAATGTTGAGTATTATTAGAAAAGCGATGGAAAACAAGTATGAGGATGTTATAATGCCGTTATATCGCTCCATGGTGCGACCGCACCTGGAGTAATGTGTTCAGTTCTGGTCGCCTCATCTCAAAAAAGATATAAAGGAATTGGAGAAGGTGCAGAGAAGGGTGACGAAAATGATAAAAGGTATGGGACGACTACCTTATGAGGAGAGGTTAAGACGGCTAGTACTCTTTAGCCTGGAGAAAAGGCGGCTGAGGGGTGATATGATAGAAGTCTACAAAATAATGAGTGGGGTAGAGCGGACAGATGTGAAGCGTTGGTTTACTACAATAATAGAACTAGGGGACACAAGAGGAAATTAGAATGTGGTAGGTTTAAAACAAATTGGAGAAAGTTTTTCTTTACTCAGCGTGTGGTTAGACTCTGGAACTCATAGCCGGAGAAGGTAGTGATGGCAGCGGGCCTTGCTGAGTTTAAAGGGGGTCCGGACAGATTCCTGAAGGAAAAGTCCATTGATCGTTATTAAATTCTGGGTTTTTGCCAGGTTCTTGGGGCCTGGATTGGCCGCTGTCGGAGACAGAGTGCTGGGCTTGATGGACCTTTGGTCTTTTCCCAGCGTGGCAGTGCTTATGTACTTATGTACTTATGTAATACTGAAAAAACACACCGTCGCATCATCTCATCCCAATACAATACATACAAACCCACAAACATTAACACCCCAGGATACACCCTCCTTATCTCAGACAGTCTGAAAATTCTCGGAGTAACAATCGACCGTAACCTATCACTAGAGACCCAAGTGAATTCCACCATAAAGAAAATGTTTTTCTCAATGTGGAAACTCAAACGCGTGAAACCATTCTTCCCGAGAGAAATATTTCGTAACATGGTACAGTCAATGGTACTAAGCCACGCAGATTACTGCAATGGAATCTATTCGGGATGCAAGGATCAAATCATAAAGAAACTTCAGACCGCCCAAAACACAACAGCCAGGCTTGTATTTGGAAAAACACGTTTTGACACGCCAAACCACTCCGAGAAAAACTACACTGGCTACCAATCAAAGAACGTGTCACTTTCAAAATCTGCACAACTGTCTATAAAATTATCTACGGCGAGGCATCGGGATACATGACAGACCTTATTGACCTGCCAACCAGAAACACCACAAAATCCGCACAATCATACCTAAACCTCCACTACCCAAGCAGCAAAGGACTCAAATACAAATCCACCTATGCATCCAGCTTTTCCTACTTAAGCGCACAACTATGGAACACATTACCATAAGCAGTAAAAACTATGCTAGACCACCTAAATTTTTGGAAAGCACTAAAGACAGACCTGTTCAGAAGAGCATACCCCACTGACCCAACATAAAAATACCTGGACATTTGTGACTCAATGTAACCAAAGACCATAATGGACATTACCTGACTCTTCTTCCCCCTCTCCCTCCCTAAGTTCCCCCCAATTGTACCTACCATACATGTACCTCATTCTACCACAATATCACTTTGTATTCATTTATACCATGTATTTGTTCAGACTGGAATTGGCTAACGCCGTTAATGGTTATATGTAAGCCACATTGAGCCTGCAAAAAGATCTGAAAATGTGGGACACAAATGTAACAAATAATAATAATTACAGGTGAAGGGGGGCTCCTAGATGTGGGTACAGTGGTTTTCTGGTGGGTTTTGGAGGGCTCGCTGTTTCCTCCACAAACGTAACAGGTAGTGTTCATCAGGGACGTCCTTGTTTTTGTCCATTATGGGTCAAAGACGTCCAAGTGTTAGGCACGCCAAAGTCCCACCTTCGCTATGCCTCCGACGCGTCCCCTTGAACTTTGGCTGTTCTTGCGACAGAGTGCAGTTGGAGACGTCCTAAATCGGGTTTCGATTATACCGATTTGGACGTCCCTGGGAGAAGGACGTCTATCTTCTGATTTATGTTGAAAGATGGACGTCCTTCTTTCAAAAATGAGCCCCTCAGTCACCCTGCGGTAGTTGAGGCATCTGAGCATGCTTCGCCGGTGCTAAAAAGATGCAAGCAGGAATCAACACATATACAAGCAGAGCAGCATCACTTAGTATTTTCCACTTATAGAAGCTGGTGATTGCGTTGGCGTGCCAGTTTTCGACACCTCCATGTATACATGCTGGCAATTATATGTTGAGGGACTCCATTTTAGAAAAATGTATGTAAAACTGGTGCCAATCAAGGTGACTTCTAATGTTTTTGATGTCAAAATAAACTCCAGGAGGTTAAATACATTTACCTCCTCTAGCATACATTTCAAAACCTGGTCAAAATGGGCACCTTGACAAAGTCTATGTGGCTTGGAGCTGGTGCAAAAAGCTAGTGGAGAAATGTAAATAAATATATATGTATTGAAATTATAAAATAGGAGTTGCACATATACTTTTTCGGATCACCCCCCAAAATGCCCCTTAAAATCCCTGCATCCCAGGGATCTATATGTTTAAATAGAGGCTTTTTGAAATCGCCATTTCCATATGTATACAATTTACACATATAAATACCGCTATTTTCACAAATAGATGCTTCTGAAAATAATGACCTCAATTCATTTCAGTTCAACTCTTGTAAACCACTAATATCGCCTTTCCAGGGTTCACTGTGGTTTACATTCTATGTGAGACAAAAGCAGATAGTGTTAGTGTGAGGTATGAGAAACATTAGAGACTATTGGTGTAATGCATGAGACTAAAAACATTAAAGGATAATGGATGATACTTAGTAAAAAGGTCCCTTAATGTCTGCAGTCTCTGCGGGCACTTTTAGATAATGCCATTTTTACAAGTAGAAACTTATTTTATTTATTTATTGCATTTGTATCCCACATTTTCCCACCTCTTTGCAGGCTCAATGTGGCTTACAATACATCATGAATAATGGAAATATATAAGAAAATAGACATTTAGTATTGCAAAAAGATCTTGGGTGACATGATAATGATAAAGCATGATAGTACTATAACAAGCAAGTAACAAAACAAGCAAATAACAAAATCTTTCTAATTTGGTAATGGGTCATTGTCAAATGTCACAGTTCTTTCAAATATGTCAAGGCATAACTAATTGATACACTTTTGTAGTACAGTTTTAGCTTTTCTGACAGATTATGAAATTTTTTTCAGATTTAGTCCATTATGATTTACAGAATTAATAGGGGAGGGGTAATCTATTGCTTAACTTATTGGATATGACTCATGTACTCTAGCAGCAGGGAGCCCCTAATAATTTGCACACTGAAATTAGAAATCTACTATACATTAGAAATCTACTGCAGAGAGCTAATATGCCAAAATACAGTTAAACTGATGATCGTGTCAAATGCTTCCAAATGTGACCCTCAGTTGTGACATTTGATTTGCACTCACATTTTCCTGACCTTTTCCATGCACAGTAGCCTTTTAAAATGAGCAAAACACTACTACAGAACCAGCTATGCAAATAAACAGCTTTTTCTTCAACTTCTGTCAAGCTAAACCTAAATGTAAAATTAGGCACATTTATTAGACAACAAATCTGTCTTTAGATAGACTCTACAGAATTTTAGCAAAAGTCACTGTCACTGAGGCTAATATGAGTTGGCAGAATCCTCTCCTTTATGGTTACTGTATGGTTAAATATACTGGAATATGCAGCATGCATATAAAATGACTGTTTTGATTATTATATGAAAATAGAATGGTTGTAAGCTTTCATTTAGCTCAAATGTAGAAAGCCTTAGAACTCTACCCAGCGATTTCCAATAACAGTAAAATGCAAATTTCTGTTTATTAACTAGTCACTGCTGAAGGTACAATCAGACAAGAGTGCTATTTTGTGCAAATTCAAATGTGAAGGCCAGACGTCAAGAGAGTATGCATGAGGTTGCACTTCTGCAAGAAAAAGATTGCAGAGACTCAATTTGCATGGCTATTCCATATATTGTAAGGCCAATAGTTTAATATGGCTCTTATTTAAGAAGACCTATTTGTGATTTACACCTGTAAATGCTGGCATTTACATGTTGTTATCAGATACATTTATAAAACCCAATCTTAGAAAGGTGGTATCCTCCTTACTCTCTCATTGTTCATCCCCCCCCCCCCCCCCCAGGTCAGAAATAAATAATGATTGTGGCCTATGTCTCATTGATATTTATACATGTAGGTTTGTAAAGTGGCTGCTATACACATATAGGTTTAATATTTAATGTCTATTAGACTTGATATACCACTAATCTAACACTGGTCAAAGTGGTTTACAAAACAATAAAATACTTACAAGAACTCCACCTTGAATAGGACATTCATACACACATCAAGAAGCATACATACTTACAGGTGTGAGTTGGTATTTTACAATTCACATGTGTAAATGTCAGCATTTATATTTATTTATTTTAAAAATTTTATAGCCCACATTATCTCCTGTATTAGGCAGGTAACAATAAAGCATACATAATAAATCATAAAAATAAGGCAACATATACATTACCATTATATTAACAACTATTGTGTTATATGCAACCTATCATCCTTCACCTTCAAATCATTTTAAAATAGTTGTGGTCATCTAAACTGTCACCCTTCATATTCGTCATTAAAAAGCTTCAATAAACAAGTATGCCTTTACCAGTTTTTGAAACTGAAGAAAACTTCTCCAGTGGGAGAAAACTCCATAGACTTGTACCTGCAACATAGAACATACTTGATCAATCTTCCTCCAGCCTATTATGGCAAAATGAAGGAACATCTAACAACTTGTTTGATGAATGCCATGTACGAGATGGCCAGTGTCAAAGTGTACAAGTAGAGGCCAATGTCAAAGGAAGATCATTATTAATAGCCTTGAATACAAGCATCAATACTTGTTTAAGTAGCCATTTTTTCCTTGACTTTTTCCATGTTTATATTTCTAAAATGGATGCTCCCACTGCACCTGCTGCCACAAACATATGCACACTTACATGTATTTTAGAATGTTGGCAGATCCTGTTCTAAAATACTACTAGAATTGAACAAGTCATGACATTCACAACTCAATTCTGATTTCTATGTTCTATTTAAAATGGGGCTGCACATGCATTGTTGTCAGTAGAGGTAATTTTAGAAAGGGTTTCCATGTCTTCAGCCTTTTTCACATAAGGTGATCTTTCTAAAATTGTGTGACGTGGAGGGGCATTTTCGAAAGGGACTTCCTTGAAAAACGGCACGATCCAGGGGTGGGGAAACCCGTATTTTCAAAACAAGATGGACGTCCATCTTCTGTTTCGAAAATACCGTCAGGGACATCCAAATCCTTAAATTTGTTCGTCCTTAGATTTGAATGTCCTTAGACATGGACGTTTCTGATTTTTGGCGATTTTCAAAACCAAAAACATCCATGTCAAAAACGACCAAATGCAAGCCACTTGGTCATGGGAGGAGCTAGTATTTGTAGTGCACTGGTCCCCCTGACATGCCAGGACACCAACCGGGCACCCTAGGGGGCACTGCAGTGGACTTCACAAATTGCTCCCAGGAACATAGCTCCCTTACCTTGTGTGCTGAGCCCCCCAAAACCCACTACCCCCAATTGTACAACACTACCATAGCCCTTACCAGGGGTGTAGCCAGACCTCGGCGGGAGGGGGGGCCAGAGCCCGAGTTGGGGGGCACTGTTTGTATGCCACCCCCCGCCGCCGCAACCGCAACCCCCGGCCACTTTGGACTGCTGCCACAACCGCAAACCCCCCCCCCCCCCCCGCTGCCGCATCAGGTACCTTGTTTGCTGGTGGGGGTCCCCAATCCCCGCCAACCGAAGAGTCTTCATCAGTGCCGGTCAACTCCGGCACCTTCATTGTGGGATCATCTGTTTCTGATGCCTTACGTCCTGCACGGGGCTACATGCACACTGCAGGATGTAAGGCGTCAGAAACAGATGATCCCACAACGAAGGCGCCGGAGTCGACCAGCGCTGAAGAAAACTCTTTGGCTGGTGGGGTTTGGGGACCCCCGCTTGCAAACAAGGTACCTGATGCGGCAGCGGGGCGGGGGGCAACGGTGGGGGGGTCAAATGTAGAGGGGGCCAGGGCATAATCTGTGGGGGCCCATGCCCCCGTGGCCCCACGTAGCTATGTCCCTGGCCCTTACGGGTGAAGGGGGCACCTATGTATGGGTACAGTGGGTTTCTGGTGGGTTTTGGAGGGTTCGCTGTTTCCTCCACAAACGTAACAGGTGGGGGGGATGGGCCTGGGTCCGCCTGTCTGAAGTGCACTGCACCCACTAAAACTGCTCCAGGGACCTGCATACTGCTGTCATGGACCTGAGTATGACATCTGAGGCTGGCATAGAGGCTGGCACAAAATATTTTGAAAGATGTTTTTTGAGGGTGGGAGGGAGTTAGTGACCACTGGGGAGTAATGGGAGGTCATCCCCGATTCCCTCCGGTGGTCATCTGGTCATTTCGGGCACCTTTTTGTGCCTTAGTCATAAGAAAAACAGGTCCGAGTGAAAACGTCCACGTGCTCATCAGTGACGTCCTTGTTTTTTCAATTATGGGTCAAGGATGCCCAAGTTTTAGGCACGCCAAAGTCCCGTCTTCGCTATGCCTCCAACACGCCCCCTTGAACTTTGGCTGTCCTTGTGATGGAGTGCAGTTGAAAACGTCTTAAATCGAGCTTCGATTGTACCGATTTGGACATCCCTGGGAGAAGGACATCCATCTTCCGATTTATGTTGAAAGATGGATGTCCTTCTCTTTTGAAAATAAGCCCACAAATAAAAGCATTTAAGTACATTAATACATATATTTAAATGTGTCCAGCATATAGGTAATCCCTGTGGTGGAATTGCGGTGGAATTATGATGCAGCCATTTGTATATCCTCTCATCCCACTCCAGGTTGACTCCCAGGTTCACCCTGATCCACCCAAGGCCTCTGCTTTAGGTGCCCAGCGCTCCCTCCCCTGGTCAATCTTCCCCCTTCCCTGATCACATTTTCCTTCCTCTGATCAAACCTCCATCCCACCCCCTAAAAACCGCTATGCATGTCCTATATTCAACACCCAGTCTCCCAAAACCTTCAGACTCAAATATATTTAATCATGCTGGAAGATGTTCTGTGCTGATTAAGATTCTTTGTGATTTCAAAAAGGTTGAGTACTTAGTGCCATAACAACATTTTGATGTTCAATATCTATGAAGTATGGACATGAATAGATGCAGCACTTTTTGCAATTATACTATGCCTACATTCAGAAGCTAAATGACATGGAAATGCAATAGCATGTATAACTTATTGCTGTTTGTCACTTTCTCATTTGGTAGTCTGAAATATGGGTACTCAAAGGCTGTCACAATACAAATAGTAAAACCTCTCTCTAGTAGGATAAACACCTGATCAGAGGCAATTTTGACACTATAAAATTATAGCCCAGTGGTATTTCACAGTCCTAAACCACTGAAGTGGATATGTGTATGGGATTACATAAAGGCTATGGCATTTACTGCCATAATACTGTTTTCCAATTTTAGGAGCCATAATATATGGATCAATAAGCAAGCAGTATCACATCCTCCAGAACAGTTATTGCATGAAGATTTGCCTCCTGCAAGCTCTCTGTTGCTCTATGAACCACACAGTTAGCTTTCTATCATGGACTCCTGCAAAAGTATGCACATAAAGGAGGTTATTTGAGAAGGCTTGTGTGGCTTTTGCATATGTAAATAACAGTATTTATATGTGGACACGCCCAACGCTTGCAATTATTTTTAGAAAGCCATAGCACCATCATTTTTGAAAGACACCTGATGCCTTCTGGATATCTTTCTTCTTCTCTCCCTGCTGTACCCAATATTCAATTCTGTGTTCTTCTTTCTGTGATCCTTACATAAAAATCTGTTTTACTGGATATTATTTGTTAATTGTCCATTATATTATTGGATTTCTATGAGTCTGTATAAGTATGGATGTCATAGGCTTTGCTCCTTGTTTATTTATCATCAATTATATTTTGGGAATTGTAAACCATCATGATGGACTTTTGTTGGAATGGTGGGCAATGAAGTAATTGAAATACTACTACTACTACTTAACATTTCTAAAGCGCTACCAGGGTCACGCAGTGCTGTACAATTTAACAAGGAAGGACAGTCCCTGCTCAAAGGAGCTTACAATCTAAAGGATAAATTAAATAGATCTTTTACATTGAGAATGCTACCTATTTGTCAGCCACTTCTGTGGAGAATCATATTAGTTTTCTTTTCTGATGGCTTCCACTTACTTTTCTTACATAAAAGATACTGGTTTTCTGAACTTAGTGTCCATCTACAGATTGTAGCAGAGGATTTCCTGTTAATCCCAGAACAGTAAAACATATTTTATGCTGCTTATCCTAGAAATAAGCAGTGGATTTTCCCAAGTCCATCTGAGCAATGGCTTATGGATTTTTATTTAGGAATTTATCCAAACCTTTTTAAAACCCTGCTATGCTAACTGCTCTTACCACATTCTTTAGCAATGAATTCCATAGTTTAATTAATTGAGTGAAGAAATATTTTCTCCAATTTTTTTAAATTAGTAGCTTCATTGCGTGCCCCCTAGTCCTAGTATTTTTGGAAAGAGTAAACAATCAATTTACCTCTATCCGTTCCACTCCACTCAGCATTTTATAGAGCTGTATCATATCTCCCCTCAGCCATCTCTTCTCCAAGCTAAAGGGCCCTAGTTGTTTTAGCCTTTCCTCGCAGAGAAGTCATCCCATCCCCTTTATCATTTTTGTCACTCATCTCTGTTCAGTCAGAGCCAGGTTGATGACGCAGGGGGAGTGAGAGCGGACTTCCGCCGGTGCACATTTTCCGTGCAACAGGATGAAAATAATAGGTGCTGGCAGAGCTCCATTTGGGGGTGCGGCTGCTCCCCTGGCACCCCACCTAGCTACGCTACTGTGTATAGTAGATATTCATTAAGCAGAGTAGAGGAGTAGCCTAATGGTTAGAGCACCAGGCTTGACCTCCAGGGGTGCACAGTTCAAATCCCACTGCTGCTTCTTGTGATCTTGGGCAAGTCACTTAATCCTTCATTGCCTCAGGTATAAAATTAGATTGTAAGCCCTCCAGGGACAGGGAAAATACCTAGTGTACCTGAATGTAAAATTCAAATAAATAATTAAACCTATAGTATTCTATAAATTACACAAGTGAGGATACTGTCCATGCTCCTTCCCTGTGTATGCCCCCTTGCAAATACATGCTTTATATGTTAGGTGTGGGATAACACTTAGGTGGCATGCTGGCATATGTTCATGTAAGTTCACAAATACAGTACCTGTGTATGCACTAGTGTAATATATGGTAACATATATTCAGTGGCGTAGGAAGGGGGGGCGGTGGGGCGGTCCACCCCGGGTGCACGCCGCTGGGGGGTGTCGGCGCCTCGCTGGTTCCTTGCTCTCTTTGCCCCAGAACAGGTTACTTCCTGTTCCGGGGCAGAGAGAGAGCAAGGAACCAGCGAGGCGCCGACACCCTCCCAGCGGCGTGCTCTCGGCAGATTGGCCCGCCCACCCGCCCCTCTACCGGCTTCCAGATATGTTTTCGCGGGTGGGGGGGGGGTGTTGCGCTATGGAGGGGGGAGGGTGCGTCGCGCTGCACCGGGGGGGGGGGGGGGGTGCGCAGTGGCGACCCGCCCCGGGTGTCAGCTGCCCTCGCGACACCACTGCATATATTAAATGTTTTTTCCTGGGGCTCTGGGGGGGGGGGCTTGTTCCAGGGTTTTTGTGGAGGCTGCTGGCTGGAAAAGATTTAAAGTTTAGTTTGGGAATTGTTAATGGAATTAGCTGAAGAAAGTGTGAGATGTTTCTTAAATGTGGTTTTATTTTTCAAGAAATAAACTATGATTGTGGGGATTGTACTATAAAATGTTCCTTTCTGTTTTGGGTACAAGTCAGGTTAAAATTGACTTTGAAATTCTCTGTATAGGAAGTTTTGCATTTACTTCTATGGGGGAGGGAGATTCTAAACAGATCAGAAAAAAAAACTGTCTTTCTCTGACAAGCTGATTGGTTGAGTGATGTCAAATCCTCTGGGGGGGGGGGGGTGAGTTGCCAGGGAGACTGGAGTGAGCAGAGCAGTGTTGCCAGGTGGGCGGTTTTACCGCCCAATTGGGCGGTTTTCCGCGACCCGCCGCGGGAAATTTTTGCCCGCGGCGGGTTGCAGTTTTTTGGGCTGTTTTTTGGGCTTCCGGGCGGTTTTTTGTGCGGCTTTTTCGGCCGCGGGGGGCGGGGTTAGTGACGTTTTTGGGCGGGGTTAGTGACGTAGGAGGCGGGGCCGATGGCGTGGGAGGCGGGGCCGATGACGGGGAGGCGGGGCCGATGACGTCGGAGGCGGGGCCGGTGACGGCGGGGGCGGGGTTGATGATGGCGGGGGCGGGGTGATGACGCGGGGGTGGGGGTGTCAGGGGCGGGTTTGTGTTTGGGCGGGTTTTGGGCTGTTTTTTGGGCTGGATTGGGCTGGAAAAAAAATTTCCACCTGGCAACCCTGGAGCAGAGAGACCAGGGCTGTGAACATGGATTGAGAAAGAAAAAACGTATAATGTGTGTCTGTGTAAAAGTAAGAATAAAAGTATGGATTTTGTGAGTTTAAAGTGAAATGTGATATTGAAAAAGGGTACTTTAATATTGAAAGTGAGTGAAGGTGAGCTTTGGTGCTGAGAATGAGATGATTTGAGCTTAAAAGTGAGTACTTCAATAAACAGACTGCCTTTTTCATGATTGTGTTGCTGAATACATGTGGGGAAAAACTGATGTATGTTGGGTGGGAGAGAGCTGTACTAATAGAAAGCTGTGAGAAGTTTTAAACCAAATTTAGTTTGGTTTGGAGTGAAACAGAGGTATGTATGTCCCAGCATGCAGTGAATGGAATGGTTAAGTTCTAAGGGAATTTAAGGTCATGGAAGGTGGAATGAGAGTCTGTAGGCTCAGGTATTAAGTGGACACATGGCTGCCTACTCCTTTTAGAATAGGGGAAAACAGTTGAGACTCAGGTTCTGAGAGACTATGATTTCTGCTGGTAGTTATACTAAGTGAAAGAAACTATAAGGGTGTCAGGAAAAAGTGTGTAAGGATTTTAACTCTGACACAGGGGAAGGACTGAGAGGTGAATCTGTGATTTGAAGAAAGAAGCCATTAAGCTGTGTCTGGGGGGGAAGGTGTGTTGTTTGTGAGAGTTCTGAGTTCAGTGCAAGCAAGGTTTGGAATCTGACTTCAGAATAAAGAAAATCCAGCACTACTGCTGTCTGAGTGTGCTGTATTCTCCAGATTGATCTGATAGCTCTGAAGGGAAAAGTTATGCTTTTATGTGAAGTCTGTGAGATGGAATGTTGAAGCCTGCTGGATCATTTTAGACTAGGGAAACAACAGTGAGAAATAGGTTTTGTAGTGAGAAAACCTTTAACTTATTTTATTTCACTTAGAGAGTTTGGCCACAGTATTGAGAATTGGTTAATAGTCACCAGAGCCTGAACAAGAACAGAGGGAGTTCAAGGGTCTTGCCTCCATTTATTTTCTTTATAAGTGACGTATGAGGAGAGACTTGCGGACCTGAACATGTATACCCTGGAGGAAAGGAGGAACAGGGGTGATATGATACAGACGTTCAAATATTTGAAAGGTATTAATCCGCAAACGAACCTTTTCCGGAGATGGGAAGGCAGTAGAACGAGAGGGCATGAAATGAGATTGAAGGGGGGCAGACTCAAGAAGAATGTCAGGAAGTATTTTTTCACGGAGAGGGTAGTGGATGCTTGGAATGCCCTCCCGCGGGAGGTGGTGGAGATGAAAACGGTAACGGAATTCAAACATGCGTGGGATAAACATAAAGGAATCCTGTGCAGAAGAAAGGGATCCTCAGGAGCTTAGCCTAGAATGGGTGGCAGAGCTGGTGGTTGGGAGGCGGGGCTAGTGTGGGCAGACATATACGGTCTGTGCTGGGGCTGGTGGTTGGGAGGCAGGACTAGTGCTGGGCAGACTTATACGGTCTGTGCCGGGGATAGTGCTGGGCAGACTTATACAGTCTGTGCCAGAGCTGGTGATTGGGAGGCGGGGTTGGTGGTTGGGAGGCGGGGATAGTGCTGGGCAGACTTATACGGTCTGTGCCAGAGCTGGTGGTTGGGAGGCGGGGTTGGTGGTTGGGAGGCGGGGATAGGGCTGGCCAGACTTATACGGTCTGTGCACTGAAGAGGACAGTACAAATAAAAAAAGTAGCACATATGAATTTATCTTCTTGGGCAGACTGGATGGACCGTGCAGGTCTTTTTCTGCCGTCATCTACTATGTTACTATGTGAGGTTTAGGGAGAAGAAATCTGGGGGAGTCATCCTCTGAAGGGTTCCAGATGAGCTCCAACGTAAGAAAGACATCACCTAAATAAATTCAACCACAGCTAAGTGACATTGCCAAGGGTGTTGAAAGAAATATATTATTTTTTTCACAACATTTTAAGGGAAAACAAAGGAACAGAACATCAGATATTAAAAATCCATGAGATCCCTGCAAAAACACCAATAGTGCACACAAAGAGACCAATTTCTACATCAGGAAAGAGAATAACCACAAATATCTGATTTTGATTAAAAGACAATTTAAATAATTATCTGAAAAGGTTCTTTTCCACCTTTTTAGGTGAAACAGACAAAGTTAAGGGTATACATGTAGTTCTACATTTGAATGTTGAATATGTTATTGCAGTTCTATTAAGCTTCACACTAATTGTGAATTTGAGTTTATTTGAATGAAAATCTGCTTGCATTTGTATTCAATAAAGAAAGAGAAAATTTGCAAATCTGAAAGTTTGGTCCTTCCATTTCAGGAACAAATCCTAAATTTAGATTCTTTTCCTCCTTTATTCTTTGAGAGTAAAGGACGAGGTTAGTTTATTTGTTCCACTCCCTCAGCTGTGAGTGTGTGTTCCCTGGATATTCGCCACGACTACAACCATCAGGTATCTGGGAGCACTTCACTACAGTCCAGCCGAGAGGGGTGGTAACACTAGTATTCTAAATATTTAAATGCATAAATGTTAGCACCTAGATTACAGAATTGCCTTCTATATGGGATCTACAATATATTTTTAAAAATTCTCACATTGACTTTTGCACCTGCTCTGAGGCACACTCAAGTTCCAGCTACCTGCTCATTTGTTCTTTGCACCTCAAAATTTTATTGAAAAATGTTATTTCAAATTGCTTCTTAATTGGCTCATTTTGTATGTGTGGCTTTCAGAAATCCAGCACATACAGTAACTGGTTAAGCTCTTGTGCATACATGTGTTTGTAGGAAGATCAGTACCTGCACATGTAGTTTACATGTGTAAAGCCTCATGTGCTGCTGATTTTTAAAACATGTTTGTTCTGAAATTGCTGCTCCTGTTGTATATATGTATTTGTTGGCAACTTTATACATATATACAATTCTACATGTTCAGCAGAGTCTTTTGTTAAATACTGGTGGAAATGTAAATGATAGCGTCTGGATGTTCCAATTCCAATTTTGATGTCCTATATAAAAAGGCTGCGCTTTTGGGCAAGTCAGAGAAGCATGCATGTATTTCCTGATTTTATGGTAGAAGTACAATAATCACTGTCTCAGCTTCAGAAAAGATTGGAGGGTGGCCAATGTAACGCCCATTTTTAAAAAAGGTTCCAGGGGAGATCCGGGAAATTATAGTCTGACGTTGGTGCCGGGGAAAATAGTAGAGGCTATTATTAAAAACAAAATTACAGAGCACATCCGAGGACATGGATACTGAGACCGAGTCAGCATGGCTTTTGTGTGGGGAAATCTTGCCTGACCAATTTACTTCAATTCTTTGAAGGAGTAAACAAACATGTGGACAAAGGGGGCCGGTTGATATTTTGTATCTGGATTTTCAAAAGGCGTTTGACAAGCTACCTCATGAAAGGCTACAGAGGAAATTGGAGGGTCATGGGATAGGACGAAAAGTCCTATTGTGGATTAAAAACTGGTTGAAGGATAGGAAACAGAGAGTGGGTTTAAATGGGCAGTTCACAATGGAGAAGGGTAGTTAGTGGGGTTCCTCAGGGGTCTGTGCTAGGACCGTTGCTTTTTAATATATTTATAAATGAATTAGAGATGGGAGTAACTAGCGAGGTAATTAAATTTGCTGATGACACAAAGTTATTCAAAGTCGTTAACTCGTGACAGGATTGTGAAAAATTACAAGAGGACCTTTCGAGACTGGGAGACTGGGCGGCTAAATGGCAGATGATGTTTAATGAGAGCAAGTGCAAGGTGATGCATGTGGGAAAAAAGAATCCGAATTATAGCTACGTCATGCAAGGTTCCACGTTAGGAGTTACGGACCAAGAAAGGGATCTGGATGTCGTCGTTGATAATACACTGAAACCTTCTGCTCAGTGTGGTGCTGCGGCTCGGAAAGCGAATAGAATGTTGGGTATTATTAGGAAAGGTATGGAAAACAGGTGTGAGGATGTTATAATGCCGTTATATCGCTTCATGGTGCGACTGCACCTTGAGTATTGTGTTCAGTTCTGGTCGCCGCATCTCAAGAAAGATATAATGGAATTGGAAAAGGTGCAGCGAAGGGCAACTAAAATGATAGCGGGGATGGGATGACTTCCCTATGAAGAAAGACTAAGGAAGCTAGGGCTTTTCAGCTTGGAGAAGAGACGGCTGAGGGGAGACATGATAGAGGTATATAAAATAATGAGTGGAGTGGAACAGGTGGATGTGAAACGTCTGTTCACGCTTTCCAAAAATACTAGGACTAGGGGGCATGCGATGAAACTACAGTGTAGTAAATTTAAAACAAATTGGAGAAAATTTTCTTCACTCAACGCGTAATTAAACTCTGGAATTCGTTGCCGGAGAACGTGGTAAAGGCAGTTAGCTTGGCAGAGTTTAAAAAGGGGTCAGACGGTTTCCTAAAGGACAAGTCCATAAACCGCTAATAAATGGACTTGGGAAAACGCACTGTGATTGGTTGAGAGAGACCTGAAGGGGTATAATCAAAAGGGAGGACCATCCAAGTAAGTGGAGCTGTGGCCAAGTAGTAACAGCACTGGTCTTGTAATGCAGAGGTGGCTGGTTCAAATCCCACTGTTACTACTAAAAAAGCTGTGAGCAAGAACAGTTTTGATTTCCCTGTTTGGGGAGAAAGATAGCCATTAAGGGAAAGTGCACAGCAGGGGCTTTTTTAATTTGTATGAAGTCTTTATTGAACATTTCTCAAAACGGTATCACAAAATACAGCACTCCAGAACAAGTAAGTCATAACATAACTGATCAGCAAGATCCTTTTTTTTTAACGAGCTGGCCGACTGGCTTCCCGTTCTAGGGAAGGAAATTTACATGCAAATGAGCAGCTCATTTGCATGCAATTTCCTTCATGCATGCCCTTCCCTTACCGATTCGCTAAGGGATTGGTAAGGAAGGACTCTTCCGTGCAGTTTAGTGCACCTGGCTTTAAATCTGCTCCAGGGACCTGCATACTGCTGGCATAGAGGCTGGCAAAAAAATGTTTTAAAGTTTTTTTTTGGGTGGGAGGGGGTTGGTGACCACTGGGGGAGTATGGGGAGGTCATCCTTGATTCCTTCCGGTGGTCATCTGGTCAGTTTGGGCACCTTTTTGAGACTTGGTCGTGAAAATAAATAGACCAAGTAAAGCCGGCCAAATGCTCGTCATCGCTGGTTTTCTTTTTTCCATTATCAGCTGAAGCCGGCCATCTCGTAAGCACGCCCACGTCCCACCTTTGCTACCCTGCAGACACGCCCCCTTGAAGTTTGGCTGCCTCTGCGACGGAATGCCGGCGAGTGTGTCCAAAAATCGGCTTTCGATTATACCGATTTGACGGGTTTAGGAGATGGCCGGCCATCTCCTGATTTGTGTCGGAAGATGGCCAGCGATCTCTTTCGAAAATAAGCCTGATAGTTGTTTTGATGCAGGAATTACCACTATTGTTAGCAGAATCTGTGGTACTTCAGGAGTCAAACACCACACACCAGAATGAGAGAGAAATCTTCTTTATTTGCCAGCAAACAAAGTAGGACATCAGCGCTAACTCTCTCTTTCTCTTCAGCTCTCTGTGTCTTGTGTCTCTGTGTCTTAGCTCTCGGTGTCCTGTCTTCTCCCGTCTCTCTGTGTCTTGGCTCTCCTGTCTCGTCTAACGTAAGCTGCTTCTGTTCTCATTTATATATTGTCCTAAACCCCTCTAGCCCCCCTTTCTCACCAGATGGTAAGGAATAGATTGATTACCCTGTCTTGAACTAATTATCTCTACACATTTACTCAAAATATCAGTTACATAGGTTTGAGATATTTCCTAAACTGACCTATGACCTGGGGCCTCTCAAACTAGACAATGTGGCACCTATCTCTTGCATTTTATTATTATTAAATTCTCAGATTCCCGGTTAACTTCATAACTAGCTGGGTTCATTAAGGGGCCAATCTTACTTAATGGCACACAGACATGGTTTGTTATTACTTTCAGGAGACCAGTCCTACACTTAGCTATAATCAATCAAGGAGAAGAGTTGACTTTTCCTGACCTCTTTCACCTAGCTAGGACTGTGGATAATTCAAACCAGATGATGACCTCTTAAACTGCAGACAAATCTCACTTGAAAAGTCAGACAATGTAAACACTGAATTGAAAAGATATTTTACAGGGAGAAATAGAACTTATTAATTAAACAGAATAAAACATATTTTAAAATAAGCAGAAATCAGAATTCCTTATAAGACAAAATCTAAATTATCTAGAATTATTTAAATCTAAACTATCTCCTTCTAAACAGCATTCAGCCTAATCTTTTAAAACTGCCTGCTTGCTAATCCCCTCGAGACTGTCCAGTATGCCTTACTTAGAATGGCATCCAGATGTGGTTTATATGAACTAGCCTTAACAATCCATCACTCAAAAAGGACAAAGAAAGTTTTATTTCTCACTGACCTTTCTAACCTCTAGTCTAGCAAAAGCTGACATTTGAGTAATTAAACCCAGATGGCATTCTACCACTTGCAAGACTGAACCAAAATTAAACAGAATTAACAAATTAATATGATTTCTCTATCCAGGCTGCCTCATTCCCCCCTTTGAGACTAAAATCAGCTTATGCAGAGATAAGTCTCACAACTCAAACTCTGGGGACTATAGTGATCCCAACTCCATACATTTCAACAGTCTGTGCTAGTCACAGATTACTCTAATATAATGTTCTCAGTCTTTGAGTTCTTATACCAGTTGGGATAGAACCTCAACTGACAAGGATCAAGCTCTCGAATTCCAGGAAAGCCAGAATCAGGCAAGAAGGAGTCTCAGTATGAAGCCGAATTCCAGCAGCTCCTGTGGTATGCAGTTGACCCTTCTTTTCAGCTAGTAGATTCTTTGGTTCGGGTCAAGCGCAGCTTCAATGGCTCCGCGGGATCACTTTCTGCTCTCCACTGTTTAGGCTCTGTCTGATCCGTGCTGGGCTCAGTCTGGTCAGCAGACTTGATTCGAGACCAATGGACCCATGGAGTTATCCCTGCGACCTTCACAGCTGTAGGGGTAGAAAGCAAAACAGTAAAAGGTCCTTTCCACCGGGGCCCCAAGGGCTGGAGCCTCCAGTCTTTCACCCAAACTCTATCCCCTGGCAGGAAGGAATGTACCTGAGCCTGGAAGGGGACAGGGTTTATTTCTCTCACATAAGACTGAAGCTCAGAAATTATCCGGCCCAAGAGGGCTACCTGCTCCTGCACCTGGGCAGACCCTAAAGTCCCTATGTCTCCCTTAATTCCCTGCAAAATGGCTGGGGGCTTCCCATACACAATTTCAAAGGGAGAGAGGGCCGTTCCTTTAGTTGGGGTGCATCGGAGGCGGAAGAGGGCTAGTGGCAGTGCCTGTGGCCATTTCAGTTGGGTTTCCTGACAAATCTTTGCTAGGCTATTTTTCAAGGTTCTGTTTGCCCGCTCAACCTGCCCTGAACTCTGGGGACGGTAGGTACAATGCAATTTCCAGGTAATGCGCAATACGCGGGACAGGGCCTGAAGTGTGGCTTCAACAAAGGCGGGACCATTATCTGAGCCTATGGCAAGGGGCAGTCCATACCTGGGGATGACATTCCTAAGGAGGGCTCGAGCTACTTCTGTGGCTTTCTCAGTGACTGTAGGGTATGCTTCCACCCACCCAGAGAAAGTGCAGACCATGACCAAGAGGTATCGGAGCCTACCGCTCCTGGGCATTTCTGTGAAGTCTATGACTAGGGATTCAAAGGGTGTTAGTCCTCTGGACTGAACTCCTGGTGGAATACGGGGTCCCTGACGAGCATTATTCTGGGCACAGAGAGTACATCGGGCAGAGGCAGTGGCAACCAGACTATCCAATCCTTCCAGGACCACTACTCGACTGAGTAGGTGGGCTAGTGCTGTTTTCCCTAAGTGTGACAGGTCATGAGCTTGAGACACTACAGGCCAAGCTAGGTGGCGTGGCACCAGAACTCTGGTATCAGGGAGATGTAACCAACCATCAGGTCTCCTTACTGCCCCTTCTTCTTGAGCCCATTTCTCTTCCGTTTGGGTGTACATAGGCATCCATTCTTGCAGTCAGATTTGGAACAGGGGGGTCACAGTACCTGCTGGGGGTCCTCGAGCAGCTTCCTTGGCCACCCGATCAGCATGGCGGTTCCCTCGGGCCACTGGAGTATCTATCCTTTGGTGTCCCCGGCAGTGAATGACAGCTACCTTTTTAGGGGCCCAAACGGCCTCTAGCAACTGAAGTATTTCGGGTCCATACTTAACAGGTTGGCCTGCGGCATTTATGAGTCCCTTTTCCTTATACAAAGCTCCATGAGCGTGTAGAGTTGTGAAGGCATACTTGGAATCAGTATAAATGTTGGTCACCAGTCCTGCTGCTAGCTCCAGAGCTCGTATGAGGGCCACAAGTTCTGCTTTCTGGGCTGAAGTTCCTTGGGGCAGGGCCCTTGCTTCTATCACCTTGTCCTCTGTCACCACAGCATAGCCTGCCAATCGCTTGGAGTTCTCCACGTAACTGCTTCCATCTGTGAAATAAATTACATCTGGGTCCCTCCAAGGAACATCTTTAAGATCTGGTTGACTGGAGTACACTTCATCCATGGTTTGGATACAGTCATGATCCGGTGGTCCCTCAGATGCTGGCAAAAGAGTGGCGGGATTGAATGTAGCCACTGTTTCCAGGTATATCCGTGGATTCTCACACAAGCTGGCTTGGTACTTAACCATGCGGCTATTTGTAAACCAGTGGTTGCCCTTGTACTCCATGAGGGTGAGAACTGCGTGGGGGACGTTGACAACCAGTTCTTGCCCCAAGGTCAACTTGTCAGCTTCCTGGACCAGTAAGGCTGTTGCTGCAATGGCCCTCAGGCAGGCTGGCCATCCTTTAGCCACTCCATCCAGCTGTTTAGACAGGTATGCAACAGGCCTCTGCCAGGATCCCATCATCTGGGTCAGCACACCCAGAGCAACCCCCTGTCGCTCGTGGACATACAGTGAGAAAGGTTTCTCCACATCAGGAAGGCCTAACGCAGGGGCTTGGAGTAGGGCTTTCTTTATGGCGATGAAGGATTGTTGAGCAATAGGTCCCCATTCAAATGGTTCCTTTTAACCCCCTTTGTGGCCTGGTAAAGGGGTTTCGCCATCAGTGCAAAATTTGGAATCCAAATTCTGCAGAATCCGGCTGCTCCCAGAAATTCCCTAACTTCCCTTCTGGACTTGGGTTGGGGAATTGCAGCAACCGCTTGCTTCCTACTGACATCCAGTCTCCGACTTCCCTGGGAAATGCAGAAACCCAGATACTTCACTTCTGACTGACAGAGTTGGGCCTTCGAGCGTGAGACCTTATAGCCCGCATCCAAGAGTAACTCCAGCAATTCTCTGGTAGCCTCGAAACACTCTTCCTGGGTCACTGCTGCAATCAGGAGGTCATCTACATACTGGAGTAAAACTCGCCTGGAAGGCTCAGATTTAAAAGTCTTAAGGTCTTGTCCTAGGGCAGTCCCAAAAATGGTGGGGGAGTTCTTGAACCCCTGTGGCAGGCGGGTCCATGTATACTGAAGCTTCCGTCCTGTTACTGGGTTTTCCCATTGAAAGGCAAAAAGCAGTTGACTGGCGGGGGCCACCCGAATACAAAAGAAGGCATCTTTTAGGTCCAGTGTCGTGAAATGGGTAGCTCCAGAAGGTATCAATCCAAGCAGGACATATGGATTAGGCACTACAGGGTGTAATGAAATAGTGGATTTGTTGACCACTCGTAAGTCTTGGACTGGCCGGTAGTCCTCAGTCCCTGGCTTCTGGACTGGCAACAGTGGCGTATTCCATGGAGACTGGCAAGGTCGAATAATTCCATGGGATAACAGACGATTCAGATGTGCTTGAATCCCTTCCAGAGCCTTTCGGGGAATTGGGTATTGACGAAGACGGATTGGCCGGGCACTTGGAAGTAAGTCTACATGAACAGGGGGAATATTTCGGGCCAACCCTGGGGGATTATCTTCTGCCCATACCCCATTGACCTGGAAGCTGTCGGCCAGGGGTAGGTCAACTTGGCCATGCGACTGATGCAGCTGCCATTCTTCTTCAAGGGGGCAGCAGAAACTCAATATGCCCTTAGGGCTGGATGTCGGGGGCCGAAAGGAGACCGAAGTCTGGCCATCAGAGTCAAAGGAAATTTGGGCCCTAAGCTTGGACAGCAGGTCCCGGCCTAACAAAGGGATTGGACAGTCTGGCATATAGAGGAATTCATGAGTGACTGTGTGTGAGCCTAATTGGCATCTACGGGTTGTCAGGAAGGGCCTCCGGTTCTGCACCCCCGTGGCTCCCACCACTCGGACAGTTTTTCCAGACACAGGCGCTAATCGCTCCGTCACAACAGAGTGTTCAGCTCCTGTATCAATCATGAATGGAATTGAGCGGCTCCCTATGGTTAGCTTGACCATGGGTTCCTGGGAGCCCAGTTTGTAGGAACCCGGTCTGTCCTATTCATCCCATTCTGCCATCTCAGCTATCCCAATGATGTCAGATTCAGAAGGCTCATACCTTCCCTCTCGAACTCGGCCTTGGCTTCCTCGATCTCCTGGTTCCCTTCTCAGTCCCTGGCGCTTCTGGGGGCATTCATCTTTCCAGTGCCCTCTTTCCTTGCAGTAGGCGCACTGATCCCTCTCCAATCGTGGTCTGGGATTCTCCCCTCGTGGCCGGGATTGATTGAAGGAATCTCGAGGCCGGGCTGGCGGTCCGGGGTCCCACTTCAGCTTCCCATTGGCTGGAGGTCGACCTCGGTTAAGAGTGGAATTAGTAATGGCTGCCGCCAAGAGGTCGGCCTTCTTCTGCATCTTCTGGTCAGCCTCTCGGCGCATCTCCTGATCCCTATTAAAGAAAACCTTTGTTGCAATCTCAATTAGCGGGGTGGTATTCATCCCTGCGAATCCTTCCTGACGCTGCAGCTTCTTCCGGATATCTGGCATACTCTGGGCCACCAATGCACTATTCACCATTCTCTGGTTTCATTCCTGCGAATCCCTCCTGACGCTGCAGCTTCTTCCGGATATCTGGCATACTCTGGGCCACCAATGCACTATGCACCATTCTCTGGTTTTCTAGTGCCTCAGGGTCAAATGGGGTGTATGTTCTGTAGGCTTCAATTAGTCGCTCTAAAAAGGCCCCAGGGGATTCAGTTGCCCCTTGGAGAATTTCAGAGACCTCTGCCAGATTAATGGGCCTCTTTATGCCTTTCTTCATACCTTCCAGCAAGTCCCGGCAATAGCCAGACAACAGTTCATAGTGCTGCCCATTATTTGAATCCCAAGCTGGAGCTGCGCGAGGGAACCGAGCTTTAACCCATTCCTCTGGGTCCTGTGTCCCCTCGGGGACACGCGCTCGCGTGATGGCCTCAGCATTTTGTAAAATCTTCCGCCTCTCCTCAGTTGTGAAGAGGGTCAGGAGGAGCTGTTGACAATCAGTCCAAGTTGGGTTATGGGTGGCCATAATGCTAGCCACTAGGTCCACCACTGCCTGAGGCTTTTCAGTATAAGAGGGGTAATGCGTCTTCCAATTCAGGAGATCGGTGGTTGTGAAGGGTACATACTGGTAGGCCTGTATAACCTGACCCTGATTATTAGGATCAGGTCGAGTGGTGGTTACCTGATGGAGGGGCAGAGCTCTCGAGGAGGTGGGAATGGAACCTGAGGTAGAGCGAGGAGCTACCCCCTTATCATGCTCAAAAGTGATTGCAGCGGGTCTAACCCATTCAGGGGAGGTGTGTTGAAACCCTGAGGGATGGGGAGGGGTACTCATAGGCTGAGAGGTGATCACAGGTGATTCAGTCCATTGAAAGGGATGCTGGGCCCCTGATGAGTGGGGAGGGGTACTATAGGGAGAGGCTGGGCTATCGGGAGTTGAGGAGTCAGGGAGTGGGGCCCAAAACGGGTCATGGGAGGTTAGCAGGGAAGGATGTGGCAGAGAAGGGTAGATGCTGGCTGAAAAGTCCAACCTAGGATGTGGCGGGGTTTGCACAGAAGGGGAGGAACTATCCGGAGAAGCCTGTGCTGGAGAGGCTTGGGCTGGACGCCGTGGATCTCTGGGGGTGGAGTGGAACCCCAACAATGGGCCATAAGGTGGTGGCTCAAGATCTGAGGGGTCATCAGAAAGTATAGGCTTCTCGGACAGAGTAGGGGCGGAAGCCACCGATTGGATGGTGGGCTTCCTGGGACTCTTTCCCTCCTCCAGTTTAGATTTTCTAATAATCTTTCTTTGAACGCGGCCCAACATGAACTTCACCGGGGATCCCATATAAGTTTTTAACCAAGAGGGAGGGTCAGTGACAAGGCTGTACCAGGAATCTATATAAGGGAGCTGTTCAAGATATCCTGGTTCTCCTACAACTATGCTGTAGACCTTCCGGATTACTTCAATATCTAAGCTGCCACCAGGGGGCCACCCCACTCCCATAGATGGCCACTCAACTTCACACAAGGTTCTTAGAGTACTTAAGCTTAAAGTCTGTCCATAATCATTAACTAAAAATCCTTTCTTAAAATTCTTAAGCATATAATCTAGGGGAGTACCAGTTTGACTAGACGATGTCCCCCCCATAATGCTTACAGTTACAACACACAGAAAGGAAGGGAAATTTTTTTGGAAGTGTGGTAAGGGGTCCACACGTCCCGAAACACAAGGTAGACAAACAACAATCGCTTCCTTCCGTCGCTGGCCAGTTGAACTCGCGTTAACTGGAACCGCAGCTATAAGAAGTCCACACTCATTTAACATTCATACATCACACACACTGTACAAAAAATCCCACCCAACAATTTCAGATTATTCAGATACAGGTAAGCTCTGACGGTTTCCCTGCTAGTCCCCACTAGACTAGAAGGTACTAAGGCCTTCGCTGAGAGTTGATCAGACTCCCCTTCCCTCAACTTTTGAGGGGCTGGTTTACAGTTTCCTAGGATTACAATACAGAATACAGAATACAAAATACATACCCGGCCAGTGTTCCTCAGTCAGTTGGGTGCCAGAAATTGATGCAGGGTCCGGGATCCCACTTCTGACACCAGGAATTGATGCAGGAATTACCACTATTGTTAGCAGAATCTGTGGTACTTCAGGAGTCAAACACCACACACCAGAATGAGAGAGAAATCTTCTTTATTTGCCAGCAAACAAAGTAGGACATCAGCGCTAACTCTCTCTTTCTCTTCAGCTCTCTGTGTCTTGTGTCTCTGTGTCTTAGCTCTCGGTGTCCTGTCTTCTCCCGTCTCTCTGTGTCTTGGCTCTCCTGTCTCGTCTAACGTAAGCTGCTTCTGTTCTCATTTATATATTGTCCTAAACCCCTCTAGCCCCCCTTTCTCACCAGATGGTAAGGAATAGATTGATTACCCTGTCTTGAACTAATTATCTCTACACATTTATTCAAAATATCAGTTACATAGGTTTGAGATATTTCCTAAACTGACCTATGACCTGGGGCCTCTCAAACTAGACAATGTGGCACCTATCTCTTGCATTTTATTATTATTAAATTCTCAGATTCCCGGTTAACTTCATAACTAGCTGGGTTCATTAAGGGGCCAATCTTACTTAATGGCACACAGACATGGTTTGTTATTACTTTCAGGAGACCAGTCCTACACTTAGCTATAATCAATCAAGGAGAAGAGTTGACTTTTCCTGACCTCTTTCACCTAGCTAGGACTGTGGATAATTCAAACCAGATGATGACCTCTTAAACTGCAGACAAATCTCACTTGAAAAGTCAGACAATGTAAACACTGAATTGAAAAGATATTTTACAGGGAGAAATAGAACTTATTAATTAAACAGAATAAAACATATTTTAAAATAAGCAGAAATCAGAATTCCTTATAAGACAAAATCTAAATTATCTAGAATTATTTAAATCTAAACTATCTCCTTCTAAACAGCATTCAGCCTAATCTTTTAAAACTGCCTGCTTGCTAATCCCCTCGAGACAGTCCAGTATGCCTTACTTAGAATGGCATCCAGATGTGGTTTATATGAACTAGCCTTAACAATCCATCACTAAAAAAGGGACAAAGAAAGTTTTATTTCTCACTGACCTTTCTAACCTCTAGTCTAGCAAAAGCTAGACATTTGAGTAATTAAACCCAGATGGCATTCTACCACTTGCAAGACTGAACCAAAATTAAACAGAATTAACAAATTAATATGATTTCTCTGTCCAGGCTGCCTCAGTTTTATGCTTGCAGCATCCATATTTTGTTTCATCTTCTTGTACACCTAAGCTAATGATATTTTATTTACTGCTGGTATTCAACATATTTTAAAAAATTGGAAATCAGCAAAATGTTTGAACAATATCTTTTGGTGAAATACAGTTTGCCTTTTCAAATAATTTGAATTACATGTTTCAGAAAAACAACTGAATGGCACTGCTGTTAAAAAATTGTGGATGCCAATTGATTTATTCTTAACATATTCTTTACATCCTGTTAATTTTCTTATAATTACTTTTCATTCAAGTTTCCTTAGGGCTCTGTTTACTAAGGTGCACTAGCGTTTTTAGCGTGTGCACAAAATTAGTGCGCGCTAACTGTGTAGGTGCCCATAGGAATATTGTGGGTGCCTACAAATTGTGCCCTAAAAGCACTAACGCGCCTCTAGCATGGCTTAGTAAACAGGGCCCTTAGTTTGCTGTATTTTCTGTATGTTATCTCAAATGGTAATTTCTTTCATTAAAAAGGTTTATTGTTAATTGTGTTTGGTTACAATCAAAGCACTTTACATATTACATACAGGTACTTATTTTGTACATGGGGCAATGGAGGGTTCAGTGACATGTGCAGAGTCACAAAGAGCTGTAGGAGGAATCAAACCTAGGTCTCAGGCCACTACACTAACCATTAAGTTTCTCCTCCACACATAAGTAGAGTGGAGGAGTGGCCTAGTGGTTAGAGCACCAGTCCTGCAATCCAGAGGTGGCCAGTTCATAACCTGCTGCTGCTCCTTGTGATCTTGGGCAAGTCACTTAACCCTCCATTGCCTCAAACTTAGATTGTGAGCCCTCCTGGGACAGAGAAATATCCAGAGTACCTCAATGTAACTCACCTTGAGCTATCCTGAAAAAGGTGTGAGCAAAAACTAAATAAATACATAGCCAAAGTTTGGGCAAGAGTCATAATTACGTGAGTTAGGCTGAAGCACTTTATCACCACTATGGTTGGTGTAAGTGCTCATATCTTGCTACATATAAAAGGTCATGGATTTGATATACAGCCTTTCTGTGGTACAACCAAAGCAGTTTAACATATTTTATGTACATGTACTTTCTCTGTCCCTAGTGGGTTCACAGTCTAAGTATTGTATCTGGGGAAATGGAGGGTTAAGAGATTTTTCCAGGGTCACAAAAACTACAGTGGAAATTGAACCCAGCTCCTGGGGTTGTCAGCTCACTGCACTAACCATTAGGCTACTCCAGCTTCTATTGGGTGCTCCCTAGGTGTCTATATACGGGCACATGGTTATAAAATTGCCCCATGAGAGTCCATATGTATAAAATAAATAAACATTTACTAGCCCATTCTATAAATGGTGCCTAAAGTTAGGCGCTAATTTCATGCCCAACGTTCGGCATGGAAACATGTTCTAACAGATGCAAGGTGCCGAAACGGGACTGAAAAGGCAGATCAGCAAAGAAATATACTTACACACTCAGTTATAGGATAGCATTTAAGTGTATCCACAAGCAACTGCAAAGGGGGCATTCCCATGGGAGGGGCATGGGTGGGATAGGGGTGCTCCGGAAAACAGATGCACACCAAACGTGAGTGCCAGGATTTACACCTGGTTTCAGTTGGTGTAAGTCCTCATGTCCAAAGTTAGGTGAAGAATTCAGCACCCAGCCCTATTCTATAAATAGTGCTTATCCCGGAATGCTCTTTATAGAATAACATTGGGTACTGATTGTTTTTGGCACCCATATTTGGGCCCCCATTTACTGAATCTGGTCCTTACAATCTCCCAGCCTCAATATGTTTCTTTCTAGTACAACAGACACAAATCAACAGCTAGAAGATCACAGAAGGAGCATGCTGCCGCCCCTGGTCTGCAGCATACTCCTTCTGAGATCTCTAGCTGTTGATTTGTGTCTGTTGCAGGAGCCGTACAAGCCCTTGTAACTCTATCAAGTTTTTCTCCACTGTATAAAAGTATGAACAGCATTACTTTTCAGTATGCTGCTGAACAAACTCCTCCCACCTTCTCTCTTGCTGGGAGAGAGAACTGGGTGAGAACAAACTCCAAATTTGCAAGGCAAAATTCTTGTCCAGCACATTTGAACTGTAAGTTATTTTTCTTTATTTGATTGCTGCATTAAAGATTTTGGTTCAAAAATTCCGAATCTTCTCATAGTGATGTTCTATACTCTGGTTTAGACTGCTAATCACCCTGGTGAGAGAGCAAAACAACAGGTCAGGGTATTCACTAACGATTCATACAGTATTAGAGAATATGAGAAATCCATGCCTAATTTAGGCACGAGGATTTACAACAGGTTAAAGTTGGTATAAATCCTGTGCTATTCTATAAACGGTGCCCAACTCAGAGCGCTATTTACAGAATAGCGCTCAGTGCTCATTTTTTTCAGTGCCAAAATTAGTGCACCATTTACTGAATCTTAGTCCTAAATGTCTTTGCCGAGATATCTCAAAAAATGAACGACATGCACTGACATTTAAACGCCGCCTGAAAAGACATTTGTTATGCTTGGCATATTATACATCTGATGATGCTTCTTTTTTGATTGCCTAAGGGACCTGGATGTTACCTTTTGTGTGGTCTGGCTTACTGTGCATTTGATAATGCTACTTTTGTAGATCATGTAAAGGGCCTGGATGTCATTGCTTAGTATAATTGTGTATCATGTCATTGTGTATTTACTAGATTTTATGTATGTGTTTATATGATTTTATGTGTGTACTTTTGTAAACCATCTTGGACAAAGGCAGATTAAAAATAATTAATCCAACCCAATCTAGCCCAAATGTTTTAAGGCGCACAAATGAGCCAAATATATGGTTATAAATGCCCATCCTAGGTTTACTTCCAGTGCAGAAAATCACACCGTTTTGTGCAATGATTAGAACTGGTCATAAAAATTTTGTTCTTTCACTGTAGCTCAGTCATCGTTTCAGACTGACAGATACATCTGCTCAGGAATGAGCTATGTTATATTTAATGTTAATTTTTTTCTTGTTAATTTAGCATGCATGAAAGGTAGCAAATTGACAGCATCTACTATTTATGTAAGAGAAAATCTGCTATTCGCCTACTACAGTATAAAGCAGAATGACAGTGCAGGCAAAGACTAATTTTCCTGTCACTTAATACAGTTCATGTGTTTCAGCTTGACTCTGATGTAGCTAGTAATAGCTTCATGAAAAAGGTCAGAGGTCATAGATGGGGTTTTTAATTTTCTCCATTACTTATTTTATTCTGCATTACAGTGGTTTTAAAAGAGCTATTTCTGATTTAGAACTATTTTTATGCTTTCTAACATATGGAATATTGGAAAGAATCGTGTAAATAGGATCCAGTGTCTGCCTGTTTGTTTACAAGCACAATAACTCTCCCCTCCCCCTTAAAATAAAAGTTGCCAAATTTTGCATGCAGAAGGAAATTGGAATCTCAGAAGAGATATTGGGCCACTGTTTTTGGATACTCAACCCTCCTAAGAAAATCCCAATTACTTTGTATAGGAATCAGTAGGAGAAAGTTGACCAGTGCTCCATTCCAAAAGCCTGCCCTTTCCCCTTTCCAGAAGTCTTGCACAGACAGAAAGTGACAGAAACAAGGAAAAATACCTGAAGCAGGTAGAGAAAAACAACACTGAAAGGTACTCTCCAAGTCCCTTCCCACATGCTTTTCAAATTACACCCATATACCCACAGCCACAAATACACACACTCTCACGTTCCACACCCACCCATCTATATACCTCTGCAATCCCACGCTTCCACCTGCAATAACACCCATAAAACCATATAGTACCCCATACATCTCCACACCCCATACACACAGGTACACCCATATCCAAAATCTCACTCCTCACACTACACACACATAAACATCCACACTTACATCCATGTGCCCCATCATACCCACATACCTCACACTTACACCTTCCTTCACAGAATTCATTTCTTCTTCTACAGTAGTAGAGAATTTAAGACAAATGTTCAAGACAGGTAAATAAGGTAGTAAATAAAACATTTTATTCTGAAACAGCCTTGACTTTTCCAGATTTGTCTTTTTTGGTAATCCAAATGCTAAAAAGCCCATTTTAGATATATCATTGAGATAGCTTAATTGTATACTAGATTTTTAATTTGTATTGATTTATTATGTAGTCTATCTTGATTGCTGTGCTTTCCTGTCACGAATGGAATTCCTATGTTTGTTTATTTGTATATACCAATTTTTTATATATATGTAAACCGTTCTGTTTTGCAGTTGCAACAAGACACGGTATATAAATCAACATAAATAAAAAAAAAATAAAATAGGATTTGAGACAGAT
Organism: Microcaecilia unicolor; assembly: GCF_901765095.1. Classification (NCBI taxonomy): domain Eukaryota; kingdom Metazoa; phylum Chordata; class Amphibia; order Gymnophiona; family Siphonopidae; genus Microcaecilia; species Microcaecilia unicolor. Next base: position 305,552,052 of record NC_044032.1, read on the forward strand.
ATAGCAGAAAACCCACAGCACAAGAAGCCTGTTTTCCAAGGCTTGAGCTCAGAGAGAGTGAAAGTGTATGTGCCATTGGCAGACCAAGCCCTGTGGAACCAGAGGACAGAGCTCATTACACACTGAGGCTTTAGAAGGGATGAAGCACAAGGGAAGGATTGAGTTTAGAGAGGAGGAAAGGAGGAGAGAGGTGGAGCATAACAGAAGGGGTGGGGCTAGAAGAGGAGTTAAGAAGAGAGGAGTGGAATATACAGTGATGGAACAGCGTGGGGTTAAAGGAGGGAGGGTAAAGAAGAGAGGGAGAGAGTGCAATAAGAGAGAGGGAGAAGGGGGTGAACAGCAGTAGCAGAGAAAGGAGAGCGCGTGCAAGATTGGCTGGCAGGGGAAAGGAAGGAGGGACAGTACAAGAAAGAGGGTGATGGAGGGTGACGGGCAGTGGTGTGCTGGAGCCGGCTCGCACCGGCTCGCAAGAGCCGGCTGTTAACTTTGCTCGGCTCTTGCGAGCCGGTTGTTGAAACGCGCGAGCCGGCTCTTCTCCCTCCCTCCCAATCCGATCCGGTCCCGTCCGTCCCTCCCAATCTGATCCCTGGCTCCCTCCCTCTCGATCCGATTCGGTCCCTCCCAATCATTCACGTCACCGACCCGACCTGAGTCTTCGCATTCTTCGGGGCAGGCAGTCTTGCCTGCGCTCTGCCAGAACTGACCCTCTCCTGCTGGTGCTGGCGCTGCCGGTTTGCACTTTAAAAATGGCCGCCGAGACTTCCAGAGGCGGCCTCGCGAGACTTCTGCTGAAGTCTCGACGGCCATTTTGAAGTGCGAACCGGCCGGCAGCGCCAGTGGGGGAGAGTCAGTTCTGGCAGCGGGCAGGCAAGACTGCCTGCCCCGAAGAATGCGAAGAGTCAGGTCGGGTCGGTGATGTGAGGGATCGGGAGGGAGGGACCTAATCGGATCTGGAGGGAGGGAGCAGATCGGGAGGGAGGGAGCAGGGGAGGAGAATTTGCCAACAACTCGGGAGGGGGTGGCAGGGGAGACAAGGGAGTCGCTGGGCATTTGTGGATGGAGGGGAAAGGAGGGTCACTGAGTATGGCTGGGTGCATGCAGGGCAGGGGAGAGGAGGCAGGAGGGTCACTGCTGGACATGGGTGGATGGAGGGCAGGGGAAAGGGGGGGTCACTGGGTATGGGTGCATGCAGGGCAGGGGAGAGGAGGGTCACTTCTGGACATGGGTGCATGCAGGGCAGGGGAGAGGAGGGTCACTGCTGGACATGGGTGAATGCAGGGCAGGGGAGAGGAGGCAGGAGGGTCACTGCTGGACATGGGTGGATGGAGGGCAGGGGAAGGAGGGTCACCGGGTATGGGTTCATGCAGGGGAGAGGAGGGTCACTGCTGGACATGGGTGGATGGAGGGCAGGGGAAAGGAGGGTCACTGGGTATGGGTGCATGCAGGGCAGGGGAGAGGAGGGTCACTTCTGGACATGGGTGCATGCAGGGCAGGGGAGAGGAGGCAGGAGGGTCACTGGGTATGGGTGCATGCAGGGCAGGGGAGAGGAGGGTCACTTCTGGATATGGGTGCATGCAGGGCAGGGGAAATGAGGCAGGAGGGTCACTGCTGGACATGGGTGGATGGAGGGCAGGGGAGAGGAGGGTCACTGGACATGGGTGGATGGATAGGGGGGAGAGAGAAGAAATGCTGGACATGGATAGAGTGAGGAAGGAGATGAGGGAAAAGAAAGAGAGGAGAAAAACTGCACATGGATGAAGAAAATAGGCAGACGCTGAGGACCAGAAATGAAGAAGAAAGGAGGAAAGGAAAGAAATAAATGGAAAGGAAGCCCTGGAAACGGAGTTAAGAGGACAGATAGCAGCAGAATCGGATACTGGGCCAGCATGATCAGAAAAACAGTCACCAGACAACAAAGGTAGAAAAAAATCATTTTATTTTCATTATAGTGTTTGGAATATGTTCACTATGAGAATCAGGTGCTCAACATTAAAAGTTTATATTTATTTACTTATTTATGGCATTTTATTGCACATTAAACATGAATTAGATTGGAACCTGGGATCATTTAAATTTTTTTTTCCTGGAGTAATGCTCTCTCCCCGGCTATAGCCAGCTCTGCAATCTGGGGGGGGGGGGGGCAGAGGGGGACCGGGGAGAGAGCCTGTTGTTAAACATTTACCAGCACACCACTGGTGACTGGAAATGGTGCAATAGGGTAGGTAGGCAGGATAGAGAGTGAGTGGAGGAGGACTGGAAGTGAGTGCAAGGGAGAGATACGCCCACTCGAGGCGGCGGTAAGTGCAGCATGACTGCTGTCAGTTGAGATGTAGCAGTGTTGTTAATTAGCAGCATATATACCTGTATGGCAGTGTGGGGGGGCGGGGGCGGAGGAGCAGCACCACTGTGGCAGTGTTATGTGGTAATTATTTTTCAGTGGGCCCTGTGGGGAAGATGCAAGGCAAATGCTTGACACATTCCCTGTATTTTATGCAAGGCTTTGCACTTAGTGTGCATTATTTTTGAAAATAACACATGCTAAATGCAAAACCGTAGTATATTTTAGTAAAAGAGCCCCTAAATGTGTGCTGGGGTCACATGGTACTATATTATCTGTGGCACAGGTTTAATGAAAGTAGATGATTAGTTCAAAAAGTTATTAAGTGGGGAGACACATTTATGGAGTTACTGACAAACAGTAATAGAGTTGGAAGGCCAATAGTGAAAGTAAGTTATATGTTCACCAATGGCCTCTGAACTTATAATTTTCATATCTGTTAATTTTTGGCAACTGTATGGATAGTATAGAACCAAAAGTCTGTCTGAATAACCTCATACTGTTCATATAGTAAAGAGCTGGATTAGAGCAAAGTGAAGGTGGGTTTTCAAATTATCCAGAAAGTGGTGATTTTCAGTCACTATCCGAATACGGTATGTTTTGTTCAGGTCTGATGAATAACACTCCTAAATTAAACATATAGGACTAGATTCAGTAAATGGTGCTCAAAACTCAGAACTGAAAAAAAAAGATAGTTGATGCTGTTCTATAATGGGCAGTCAAAGATAAACGCCCATTATAGAATAGCATTGAGTGCCGATATCGGCACCCAAATATGAATGCCAGGACTTAACGCCTGCTGAAACAAGGTGTAATTCCCAAACTAGTATTCTATAGCACTGCACGCAAATTTTAGGAAAGCCCCTGACCCACCCATGTACCTTCCATGGCCATGCATCCTTTTGGGTTGCACGCTCTGGGTGCACATTGTTACAGAATACTGCATAGCAAGATATGCGTGCAAATTCATACTGGTGCCTTTTGGAGGGTTTATAGAACACTGCCCCTTACCCTTAAGTAAAGTCGCTCTCTAACTAGGCTGGGCCACCTTAGGCGCACTGATCCCGTCCTGTAGTTTGGTTGCTTTTCCCCTTGTCTGTGGTTTCTGTGTGTGTTGGTTGTAGCCAGTGTGTTTTTTTCTAGCGTTAAAGGTGCTGGTACTCAAATGGCAGGCCACCCTTCAGGGGTGGAGTGATCACTGAGGGACTGACCCCACAATAGTCAGCCCCCCCCCCACACACACACTAGCCAGGCCCTCTGCAACCAGTCACATAATCTATGACAAGGCAGAATTTGTATGTAGAGCCTGAGCTCTTTCATTAAAACTTGGGGACCATGGATCAATTTTAGCAGACAATGGAAAAGGTGCTGGTACTCAGCACCCCCAAGTACTCCGACATTGCTGCCTGGATGTCCAACCGCCACCTGAAGCTGAACATGTCCAAGACCAAGCTCATTGTCTTTCCACCTAAACCCACCTCTCCTCTTCCCCCACTCTCTATCTCAGTTGATAACACCCTCATCCTCTCCGTCTCATCTGCCCGCAACCTCGGGGTCATCTTCGACTCCTTCCTCTCCTTCTCAGCACATATCCAGCAGACTGCCAAGACCTGTCGCTTCTTCCTCTTTAACATCAGCAAAATTCGCCCTTTCCTTTCTGAGCACACCACCTGAACTCTCGTCCATGCTCTCATTACCTCTCGCCTTGACTACTGCAGCCTACTCCTCACTGGCCTCCCACTTAACCATCTATCCCCCCTCCAATCCATTCAGAACTCTGCCGCACGTCTTGTATTCCGCCAGAACCGATATACTCATATCACCCCTCTCCTCAGGTCACTTCACTGGCTTCCGATCAGATACCGTATACAGTTCAAGCTTCTCCTCCTTACCTACAAATGCATTCAGTCTGCTGCTCCTCACTACCTCTCTACCCTCATCTCCCCCTACGTTCCCGCCCGTAACCTCCGCTCGCAGGACAAATCCCTCCTCTCAATACCCTTCTCCACCACTGCCAACTCCAGGCTCCGCTCTTTCTGCCTCGCCTCACCCTATGCCTGGAACAAACTTCCTGAACCCCTACGCCAAGCCCCCTCCCTACCCATCTTCAAATCTTTGCTCAAAGCTCACCTCTTCAATGCTGCCTTCAGCACCTAACCTTTTGGAAATCTAGACTGCCCCACTTTGTCTGTACACTTGTCTTTTAGATTGTAAGCTCGTTGAGCAGGGACTGTCCTTCTATGTTAAATTGTACAGCGCTGCGAAACCCTAGTAGCGCTTTAGAAATGTTAAGTAGTAGTAGTAGTAGTAGTAGTACTCCCTCAAAAAAAGCCCTAGTTGTAGCTAGCTTTCTCCCTGATTGCTTCACTGCAGTGCAGCTGTGTCTGCTGTCTCTCCGTTTGCCTTGCCTCTCCCTTCCATGCTTTGGGTATTGATCTGTTTGTGGTAAGCTTGTTCCTTCTTTGTTTTGTCTTCTCTATAGCCTGCTTTAACCCCTTGTGTACAGTGCTTGTTATTTCGCTCTTGTGAACCCTGCTACTTTAAGCAGCCTTGTTCTGTAATCTGCTTTATCTCACTGTGATGTGCTTGTTACTTGACTCTTGTGAGCCCTGCTTCTTTTATATGCCTTGCTCTGTAGCCTGCTTTAACCCCTTGTGTGCAGTGTTTATTACTTGGCACTTGTAAGCCCTGCTTCTTTAGTCCACCTTTCTCTGTGGTCTGCTTTGACTCCTAGTGTGAGCCCTGCTTCTTTAAACAGCCTTACTCTGTAATCTGCTTTTACTCATTGTGTGCAGTGTTTGTTATTTAGCTCTTGTGTGCTCTGTTCCCCTTTCCTGGTTTTTATAGATAGAAGCTGCCTTTTAGTCTGCTTTTCCTTTGGTGTGCTGTGTGTGTTTCTGGCTCTTGTGAGCACCCCTTTGCATACTGTGTTTGTTACTTGGCTCTGGGGGGCTCAGGCCCCTCTCCACCTTGTGGATTCTAGCAGTCCCTCTCTTCTGTCTGTCTTTTCCTTCTCTGCCTTATCTGTGGAGCTCTGCTCCTTCAGGTCCCATGAGTCTAGTAGTGTCTTGCTCCGACCCTGCCTTACCACTTTACCTACTGGAGGGAACTGCCTACTGCTTCCCGGGTTTGTGTAGCCTTTGTCTGAGTTCTTCCTCTCGGGTTGTTGTCTGTATCTGCCTGTTTGGTCTGACTTCTTTCCCTTGGTGTCAGTGACTGATGCTGGTGCGCCACCTGAGCTATAGTCTCCTCTGGGATCTCTCATTGTTCTTTTCTCTTCCCTAGTGTATGATTGGGTTCCAGTTCAGACTTGCAGCCCGTACACTTGGACTCTGTATGAGTGGTCTATTTCCCTTTTCTGGTGGTGCTTGCTGATTTTCCTAATTGTGCTGGGCTTCGTGGCCCTTGTTACTGCGTAGCGCCTGTTTGGTCTACCCTAGGCCTTGGCCAAGGTCCTTCCTAGGCCTCGGCTTATGCACAAGGGCTCATGATAAGTCTAACAACTACTTTTCAGAAAAGAAATGAACACCTACCTCAAAAAATTCTAAATCTAATTATATAAAATATCGATGTCCTTTCTACAAGCTATAAACTATCAATGTCCTTTCTACTTCCTAACTGTGAACCATAATTGTAATTTCATCTAACTGTAAATTGTAAGCTATATTGAAGCAAAACCTGGTTTTAGATAACAGTGGGATACAAGAACACATGAATAACCACTGTCAAGCCAGATGTAAAGCATTGATTAAGAAGGCTAAAAGAGAATATGAAGAAAAACTTGCCGCAGAGACGAAAAATCATAGAAACACTTTTTTCAGGTATAACAGAAGTAGGAAGCCTGCGAGGAAGTCTATGGGACCGATAGATCAGGAAGGAGCAAAAGGAGCACTCAGAGAAGACAAGGCCATAGCAAGAGATTGAATGAATTCTTTGCTTCAGTCTTTACGGAAGAAGATGTAAGAGATCTACATATACCAGAAATGGTTTTCAGGGGTGACAATGAGGAGGAACTGAAAAAATCTTGGTGAACTTGGAAGATGTATTGAGCCAAATTGACAAGCTATAGAGTGAGAAATCACCTGGACCGGATAATATGCACCCAAGAGTTTTGAAAGAACTCAAACATGAAATTGCTGATCTGCTGCTAGTGATCTGTAACCTGTCATTAAAATCATCCGTTGTACCTGAAGACTGAAGGGTGGCCAATGTGATGCTAATTTTTAAAAAGGGCTCTGGGGTGATCCAGAAAATTACAGATCGGTGTGTCTGACTTCAGTGCTGGGCAAAATAGTAGAAACTATTATAAAGAATAAAATTACAGAACACATAGGCAAACATTGTTTAATGGGACAGAGTCAGCATGGATTCAGCCAAGGGAAATCTTGCCTCACCAATTTGCTTTCATTTCTTTGAAGGCATGAATAAACATGTCGCTAAAGGTGATCCGGTTGATGTAGTATATCTAGATTTTCAGAAAGCTTTTGACAAAGTACCTCATGAAAGACTCCTGAGAAAATTAAGGAGTCATGGAATAGGAGGCAATGTCCTTCTTTGGATTAAGAATTGGTTATTGGACAGAAAACGGAGAGTTGGGTTAAATGGCCATTTTTCTCAATGGAGGAGGGTGAATAGTGGAGTACCCTAGGGATCTGTATTGGGACCGGTGCTATTTAACATATTTATAAATGATCTGGAAAATGGAACAACGAGTGAGGTGATTAAATTTGCAGATGACATGAAAATATTCAGAGCTGTCAAAACACATGCAGATTGTGAAAAATTGCAGGAAAACCTTAGGAAACTGGAAGACTAGGCATCCAAATGGCAGATGAAATTTAATGTAGACAAATACAAAGTAATGCACATTGAGAAGAATATTCCGATCCATAGTTATCTGATACTAGGGTGCACTTTAGGAATCAGCACTCAATAAAGTGATCTAGGTGTTATTGTAGACGATACGTTCAAATCTTTTCTCCAGTGTGTGGAGGCAGCCAAAAAAGACAAACATGATGCTAGGAATAATTAGGAAAGGGATGCAAAATAAGACCAAAAATATTATAATGCCTCTGTATCACTCCATGGTGCGACCTCACCTTGAGTATTGTATTCCATATAGTGGAATTAGAAAAGGTTCAAAGAATAGATAGAGGGGATGGAACTGCTCCCATATGAGGAAAGGCTAAAGAGATTAGGGCTATTCAGCTTGGAAAAGAGACAGCTGAGGGGGTATATGATTGAGGTCTACAAAATCCTGAGTGGTGTGGAACGGTGGGAGATGAATCAATTTTTCACTCGTTCAAAAAGTGCAAAGACCAGGGGGCACTCAATGAAATTGCATGGAAATACTTTTATAACAAATAGGAGGAAATATTTTTTTCACTCAAAGAATAGTAAAACTCTGAAACTTGTTGCCAGAGGATGTGGTAATGGCAGTTAGAATATCTGGGTTTAAAAAAGGTTTGGACAAATTCCTGGAGGAAAGGTCCATAGTCTGTTATTGAGATGGATATGGAGGAAGTCACTTTGCCCTGGGATTGGTAGCATAGAATGGTGCTACTAATTGTGTTTCTGCCAGGTACTTGTGACCTGGATTGGCCACTGCTGGAAGCAGAATACTGTGCTAGATGGACCATTGATTTGATCTGACCTAGTATGGCTATTCATATGTTATGTTCTTTTGTTCTTATCACAAGGGGTGGCAGCAGGATTTGGATGCTGGCTTTCCTGATTGTTAGTTCACTTTACTAGTCCTTCCTTACCACTTACTTTCTATCTCCTCCTTTGCTGTGTGTTTGTTCATCTGTTCATTAAGGGAGTAATTATATGACATATTTTCTGACAACAAAGCATATTTTATAGTAACATAGTAAATGACAGCAGATAAAGATCTGAATAGTTCATCCAGTCTGCCCAACAGTCATACTCATGATCAATTCCAAAGGGGATGATATGGTGCCCACGTCAAGCCTATTCTATAAAGAAAAGCCGGTGCCAACTTTTCTTTATAGAATACTAATGAAAGTGGCCCAAAATATGCTTACATTTAAGGCACAAGTACTTACACCAATCTGGGTAAGTGCTTTGTAATGGCACACATTTAGGGATCCTTTTACAAAGGGCGCATCTTTTGGGCATGCTGGACCACTTTAACAGTGGCTGGGATAATGCCATTTTTAATGGGCATGTGCAAAAATTAAAAGTAGGGCATGCCTATTTACAGCCTGAGCCCTTACTGCCAGCCATTGACCTAGCGGTAAGGGCTCATGCACTACCCATCATGGTAACCAATCAGCGCACACCAACATGGCTGTGCTTCTCTTACTGCCTGGAATGCCAAATAGAAAAATATTTTCTACTGTGGGATTTGGTGCATGTCAAACTTGGAATTACCGCCAGGCGCATGCGCTACCCTGGTGGTAGTGCAGATTTGGCATGCACTACCCGTGCATTAACCCTCCTGTGGCTTTGTAAAAGGGCCCTTTAGTTATGTGGGCGAAATATGTTGGGCGAAATTGTTAAAGCTAAGTAACATCATTCAAGCAATTGCCTAACACCACATGTTGAACATATTATTCTCTAATGGGATAAATATAACCCCCATTTAGAGCCCTTACTTACATGCAAGTGGAGTTTTCAGACCGGTGATAAGAACGGAGTCAATTTGATGCTGGCATTGAGTGCTATTATCACACTGCTGCCAAGCTTTGACTACTGAGGTTGTTTTCTCCACTTTAAATAAGAAAAAAGTGTAGTTTATTTCCTGATATCATATAGACTGCGATAGTTAAGTATTTCTCAGCTCATTATTAGTACTGCCTAAATTCTGACCATTCACAAGTCCATGGTAACATAGAGGCCATCAAATCATGGTACATGCTTTTCTTCTAGTTGGTATGTGGTCATTTGCACGTGCACGTGGCTACTTACACATGTAAAGGACTAAAATTCCACCATTTACAAATATCTGCATATAATAAATGTAAACCACTTTGACTGTACCTCAGAAAGGTGGTATATCAAATCCAATTACACTTATCCTTTTGCCACCTATCACTAGGTTTCTTTTAGAATTACATCCAAGGTGTCTATATTGTGTGAACATTCTCTTGGTTCTAAAAATCTTTATTTTACTTTAAAATAACAATGGGGCCCTTTTACAAAGGCGTGTAAGAGCGTACATGTGTCCAAAATGCACCAAATCATCATTACTGCCTGGTTACCGCGTGCCTCAGGCGGTAATTCTGAATTCGGCATGTGCCAAAAACACGCGGTAGAAAATATTTTCTATTTTCTACCTTATGGCGCTTACCCGGTGGTAAATGGCAGTGGACATGCGCTGCCTGCCTACCGCCCTGGTAGCGCATGAGACCTTACCGCTAAGTCAATGGGTGGCAGTAAGGTCTCAAGCCGAAAATGGATGCATTCTGGTTTTTATTTTGTTGCATGTCCATTTTCCGGCCCCTTAAAAAAAGCCCTTTTTCCAGGACATGGTAAAAACTGACCTGGCAAATGCCCAAAAGACACGCTCGCACTGCCACAGGCCACTTTTTGCCATGGCTTAGTAAAAGGGCCCCAATAGCTTTCTGGACCTTCAAAATGAGAGAACAATCATAAAATAAGCTTACGAGTCGAATTTCCAAGAGCTCAATATCATTATCAGTCCAGTTTTATCAAGATTTCTTTCTTATCAGAATTTCTGTAAACAACACCCTTATAAATTCTTCATAATGAAAACTCAGTTCTTATTTTTACAAAAAATATTATTAGTAAAGTAGTGTTTATAAAAGAGGCACTTTTGAAAAAATTCCTATAGGTAACCTGTTAGAGATGTGCATACAGTATGGTGGGCCTTTTACAAAGACACGCTAGCATTTTTAGTGCAAACTAAAAGTAAATGTGCACTTAATGCTAGAGTTGCTCATATATTCCTATGGGTGTCTCTAGCATTTAGGGGGGGTCCTTTTACCAGCCTGCACTAAAAACGCTACCACACCTTTGTAAAAGACCCCCTTGGTGTCTAGGTTCAATTCAGAAAATTTTATGCACATAAAGAATGTGTACTAAATCAACGTTATGAACATAATACCTCATAATTTAAGCAAGTAAAGTTGAATTATACACATAAAAAAATTTTCTGCATTAATCACATTTTCCATGCATCAATTTCTGAAGCAAAGTTCAAAAAGCAGAATAAAAATCATAAAATGATCTGAGAATGAACTAAAATGTTTTTCCGTGCACACCCCTGCAACTTGTTTTAAAATTACTCCTGTGTCTGCACTCATAACCTTATTCCATTATGATTTTTTTCTCTCATGTTCATTCTTAAGACATCTCTTTTGCATTTTTCTTCTCATGCTGCACCTCTTCTTCACTGCACAGAATATTATTCTCTGAATTTCAATGAGACTCTTTTCCCACTTGCTGCTAGAGGAAAATCTGTATAATCTAGAAAAAAATAGACTAAAAAAAACTCATCAAGCCCATTTTTCCTTTTTGTTCCAGTATACAGACCAGACTTGATCTCTGACATTACTCGAGCTCCCTGCAGCTGTGGATCCTCTGTGATTATACCATGCTTCATTGAATTATGGCTCTGCTTTTGTCTCCACTCCCTCTACTGAGAGGCTCCTCTGTGCAGCCAGCATTTTACTGTGAAGAAATATTTTCTTATTCCTGGACTTACTCCATTTTACCTGTACTCAGGGCTTTTTTTGAGGGGGTACTTGGGGGTACTGAGTACCGGCACCTTTTCCATTGTCTGCTAAAATTGACCAAAGGACCCCAAGTTTTAATGAAAGAGCTCAGGCTCTACACACCAATTCTGCCTTGTCATAGATTCTGTGACTGGTTGCAAAGGGCCTGGCTATTGTGGGGTGGGTCCCTTAGTAATTACCCCACCCCTGAAGGATGGTCTAGCATTTGAGTACCGGCACCTTTTTTGCTAGTAAAAATGCACTGCCTTTACTATAACTCCCAATCTATGAACGGGCTGGCCTTTTGTACCATATTTGTAATCTTTCAGATATTTGAATGTCTCACTCATTTTGCTTCCTCACCAATGATTTGTATAAGGCAATTATTCCCTTCTTTCTCTCCTGATTATACTTTATGCACGCTGGTACTTCAGTGTTTGACATGCTTGATGAAATTGGAAATGTTTAAGACTCTTCTTTGCTGCACAGCAGTATCTTTTCCCTGATCATGTACTGCACCCTTGCTTTTCTGTGGCTGAACTGTATGATTTTCCTCTGTCACATTGTATTGTATTTTCTAAGCTGCATTAGATTTTAATGTGGTAGTTAGTACAGCCAACACTTTAAGAGTTAACAAGGCATATTATCTGGTAATATAGATTAATTCCCCTGTTGACCTCAAGTGGGCTACAGATGTAGCCATGGCTCTGACATTGGATAGAGTGCATTTACCGATGGCTGTCCCCATCCTGTTAGGGTCAAAAGATAACAACTGGGTTGATTTCTATGGGATTTAGTCTGCTCCAGATAGACAACCATGGCTCTCTTGCAGTCCAAAGTGTGCAGTGCGCTTGCGCTGAGATGGGCATGGGCATGGGGCTTTGGGAAAAATGTTGGCAAAACAATTGAGTGGATACAATGGAACTCCTCCATGACTTTAGGAAGTAACTTTGGATGTATGCAAAGAATTAATCCATTATGATGAAAATTTGTGTAAGGTGGATTAGCTACCAGGGCCTGTGGCTCACTGACCCTGAAAGCTGAAATGATCACCACCAAGAATAAAACCTTCCAGGTCAAAACCTAAGGGTGGCAGGTATCTAGATGCTCAAATGGAGCTTTCATCAGCTGGATAAGAATAAGATTGAAATCCAAGGACATTGTGGGAGGTTTGAATGGGGGCTTAAGTAACAGTAAACCTCTTATGAAACAAATAACTAGATGCTGTACAGAGATGAGCATACCTTTCACAGGCTGATGGTAAACACCAATTGCATTGAGGTGACCTCTAACAGAGTTGGTCCTGAGGCCAAACTCTGACAAGTGTAATGTAATGTAATATATTTCTTGTATCCTGCCAACTCCCACTATTAATAGTTCAAAGCGGGTAACAAAATGTCAGAAAAAAATGTAAAATAAATCTATTGAGATAGAAAACGTTTAAACAAATAAGTTTTAAGATTCAACGAAATTGCAAATAATTGAAAGAGCTACAAAGTGTAACAGAAAGAGTAAGCCAAAACTGAGCATCCAGATAGCAAAAAGACATCTCTAAGATTTTCTTATATTTAACTGCTAAAAGAGATAGCATTAGAAAATGCAAAGGTTCTCTAGAATTAGAAGATCCACGAACATTGGGATATAAGATCAATTTAAAAGGTAGTCTGGAGTCAAACCATCAAACATTTTAAAAACAAAACAAGCTACTTTGAAAGGGGCTCTACAATGAATGGGAAGCCAGTGCAAAGATGTCAGAGCAGCAGTTGAACTATCATGTCTCTTAAGTCCCAAAACAAGTTTAGCTGCTGTGTTCTGCAATAATTGCAATCTACACTTTTATTTAACAGAAATAGAAGCATAAAGAATGCTAAGCCCATTCTCCACCCCCAGCATGCCCTCTCCAAAAAAATATAAAAATAATTACCCTGTACAGCAGGGGCGTATCTACGTGGGGCCACAGGGGCCTGGGCCCCCGCAGATTTTGCCCTGCCCCCCTCCCGCCGCCAGCCCTCCCCCGCTGCCGTTTCTTACTTTTGCGCCGAGGAATGCTTCCTCCTGCGCCTTTAAAAATATTTCTTCAGCTGGCGGGGGACCCCAACCCCCGCCAGCCAACCCGAGGTGACGTCTTTCAAGTTCTTTGTCCGCCGTGGCCGTGTGCTGGAGTTGAGCGGCTGAATCCAGTTCGGAGTCTGGAAATGTAGCAGGTTGGTGAGGCAAGATTTCCCTTGACTAAATCCATGTTGCTGTTATATCATTAATCCGTGCTCATGTATATGTTCAGTAATTTTATTTTTTATAATAGTCTTTACTATTTTGCACAGCACCCATCCAAAAATTATTTAGCACACTTCCTTAATTGGCTCTTCTTAGAAGCCTGGTTTTATAAAATCTGGCACTTACATGTGCAAGTCACAAAACTGGCACTTAAATATTTAGATAGTCATATTTATACACTGAAAACTCCAAGTGATGCTGCTCTTTTTTTGTACATTTTTCTTTGTAAAAAATGTCTATTCCCACAGTGCATACTGCAAATTACATATATATTTCCTACGTTTTTAAACATATTTTACAAAAGGCTCTGCTTATAGTAAACCTCGTGTGAAATTCTCAAGAAATTGTGTATGACCAGACTTAGGGGGTCTTTTACTAAAGTTTAGCTTGAGTTATCTGCAGCAGGGCCCATAGGAATGAAATGGGCCCTGCTGTAGATAACTCGAGCTAAACTTTAGTAAAAGACCTCCTTAGATGCCTCTTTTCCCACCTAGACAACCTACACAAAGCAAGTCTTTATATATACTAATAACCTACATAACTAATTAAAAAATTGTATAACGAAAGAAAACATAAGACAATTAGATTAACAGTGATCCAAATAAAATTGTAAACATCTATTATTTTCTCAATAAAATGAATATGTTACTTGAAGTCTGATGAATTGGAACAAAAGCATTGAAACATGATTAAACCACTTCATCATCAGCATGCTTTCAGTCACATTATTTAGAGTTAGTAAGAGGTAAAAACAAAATAAAAAGTCATATGAAATAACAATGCTGCACTAGAGGGAAAGGCAGCATATTATTACTCCCAGAGGCTCTTTACTGAATACAAAAAACATGCAAAGATGATCTGAAAATAAGACCTAATTTTAATTATTTACTTTTCAACCATGAAAGAAGCTGATGTCCCTGTGGGTTTGTTTTCTGTTTGCACATTCTAAACACTAATTATATCAGAAGTCAGCCTTTGATGAACTGTCAAGTCAATGGGTTGCTTAGATAGGTTCACGTGTCTTTCATTTTGAGCAGCTGTAATTGCACTTGTTTTGTAAAAGGGACAGCAGGATAGTTATTGTCTGACATAACTTGCGTGAGGGCGGGACACAGGGAGGGAAGGCTCGAAGGGAGGTGATCTGCAGACTGCCGCTGCTGCGCTTCTTTCACACGGAGCGAGATTGAGGTGAGGTGCTATGATTTGAATTCAGGGGGGCCCGGTGGTGAACAGAGGGGGGGCGACAGCGGTGGGGGTGGGGCCCCGGGGGCGGCCTTGCCCTGGGCCTGGCCCAGTCTCTCTGCGGCCCTGCGTCTACTTTTAATTATCCGTGAGGTCTGGAGCTGTCGTGTGAGGGCAACTTCTAGGAGAAGCACTCTGCTTGCATTTTCAATGGAAAACTTGTCTGAGAGCAGTGAACAACCTAGAAGGGAGATGAAACAAGCATTCAGGTGGGGGGGGGGGGGGGGGAGGGTTTTAATCAAAGAGTAGATTTTTTTTCAATAGCAAATTGCTCTCGTGCTGGTTCCAACTTCTTCCTGCACCTTCTTCCATGCTGCTTACTTGTCTTCCCTCAGGCTGCTCCCAATGATTTTGCTTGGGAATCTCCTCCTTGCTGAACGCCCCCCCCCCCCAGCTGATATCATAGCAGCATTCCCCCAGACGATTGGCTGTCTGCTTGTTTCTCTGCTCTCCTCTCAGCTGATGTCATAGGGGCAGACAATTGAAAGCCCCTATGATGTCAGCTAAGGGGGCTTTCATCAAGGAGGAGATTCTCAAGCCAGAATCATCAGGGGGCAGCCTGAGGGAAGGAAAGTAAGCTGAAGGTACAGGAGGAAGGTGGAGCCAGAATCAGAGCACTGCAGGGGAAAATAGACACGGGGACAGTGGAGTCAGCAAGTACTGCAGGAGAAAGGAAAGATTACAGCAGCGAGATTCCTGGGCATGCACAGAACAAGAACATTTCATGTTCTTACCTAGAAAATGTTCTGCGCATGTGCTAGGCGCGTTCCCTACTGAGCTGCTTGATAAATTTACGTGAATCTCATTTGCATATGATTTCCTTTGAGTATCGCTTGCTATTTCAAAATCGATAACTTCTATTGTGGATCTAAACGGATAAGGTTTTTAATAGTGACTTTTGAGCACTGGTCCCTGAGCCCTTCCACCATGCTTACTCTTCATCTACCACTCATTTACCACTCTATGAATCAGTAACTGATCCCTTTCCCTCAAATCACTGAGCCCCTGTCACAGCCTTTCATAACCCTCCATCCATTCAGTTTCTCACTCAGGTCCAGATGCACTAAACCTAATGAGTCAACGTGGTTTTTATACCACTTCTAGCCGGTTTAGCGAGCAAGGAGTAAAATGAGACATGCACAAAAGAGTTCTCTGAGCTCTTTTCCTATCACGGTAGCAGCTAACAAAAATGGATTGCAAAGCTATTATAATGAGCTAATTACTATACAAATGTGTATGCAAAACGATACACAGGCGTTTTCTGACCCGATGCACAGAAGCAACCCTTACCTTTACCATAGAAAATTAACGGGAAGTATGGCGTTGTTGGCCCTGACAGTTCATGCTAGTACTTCACAGCCACAGCTTCCTCTTGGGCATCTAGGCCTCAGTTTCCTTGGCACTCATAGCTCCCTCCTGCCACTTACTCAGCTCTCTGTCATGATATCCTGCATAGTTCTTTGAAAACTACACCCTAAAAGAGCCATAGTAGCACAAAACAGAACGAGACAACACCATGTGTGAATTTATATTATGTTAAACTGGCAGGCACTTCAGTAAAAAAACAAATAAAATAAAAGAGAAACAAACAAAGCAAATTCTATCATATCAACCACCTGCACTGCTGGAATGTCTACTTGGACCTAATTTTAGACAGAAAAGGCTCATGAAAAGATTCAACCAAATTCTGGTCCTGTTGGGATTTCTGCTGTGATGATGAACTGCCCTACAGTACCTCTGCTTTACTATGTCTCATCCTTCATTTTTATTGAACATATTTCCTGAGCAGGGAATGGACTATTCTCAGCAGGACAGGCTCCAACTATTCTGCTTCATATGGGAGACAGTTCTGAGATGACTACTGCATGAATAGCACAGGTCTTCATTTAGCTTTCTTCACAGCATTAAAAGTTGTAAGGGGAAAAAAGCTAAATCACACTGCCCTGTTTTCTTTAGATCAGAACATTCCGAACAGGTGAACATATTTGTTTCTCTGTTATTTTCTTTCTGAGAAGTTCCGAGAGCAGACGACATTTCTCTGGTAAGTGAACGCTATTTTGCTTTGTGCTTTGGGAACTTAAAGATTGGGGTTTAAAAGAGGAATTATAGGTTAGTGTTAGGCAAAATAAAAATATAAAAAGCAAATTTTATCAACTAATCTCCGTGGAGGGGCATAATCGAACGCAAACGCCTATCTCCATGGGCGTTTATCTCCGAGAACGGGTCCGTGAAGGGGCGGGCCGAACCGTATTTTCGAAAAAATGGACGTTTTTGAGCTGGGCGTTTGTTTTTTCTAGCGATAATGGAAACTAAAAACGCCCAGCTCAAAAACGTCCTAATCCGAGCCATTTGGTCGTGGGAGGGGCCAGGATTCGTAGTACACTGGCCCCCCTGATATGCCAGGACACCAACTGGGCACTCTAGGTCAGTGCGGTGGACTTCAGAAAAAGCTCCCACATGCATAGCTCCCTTACCATGGCTGCTGAGCTCCCAACCCCCTTCCCCAAAACCCACTACCCACAAATGTACAACACTACCATAGCTCTTAGGGGTGAAGGGGGCACCTAGATGTGGGTACAGTGGGTTTTGGAGGCCTCCCATTTACCAGCACAAGTGTTACAGGTGGGGGGGGGATGGGCCTGGGGCCACCTGGCTGAAGTGCACTGCGGTACCCACTAAAAGTGCTCCAGGGACCTGCATACACGCAGGCCTCTAGGACTTGTTGCTGCTGGATAACATTCGCACACCAGTTGACACCTGAAGACTAATCTCTCCGAAAACGTCCTTTATTGGAATAACCGCCTTTACTCACAGTTAACTGCAGATCAGAGGTTGTGCCCCACTGGCAACGAGTCTCCCTGGTACTGAGATTAGCAGTAGGTCAGAGCTGCCAGAATGCTGTACAATGCCCTCTTTCAGCCACATTCAAGGTAAGAACTAAGTTCTCTAACGTGGCTAACACAGGAAAGGGAACTAAAACTGGCTTACAAAAATGGCCACTACCGCATGGACTACAACAGGAAACACAACAGGACACACTCTGACCCAGTAAGCAGGGGGTAAAACACCATGGGAGTAGAGCCTACAAACTACCAACATCGTGAGACTGTAACACAAGCTAATGAAATCACGGAGCCCAATACCCTACACCCACCACAATGCAATGCTGATTTGACCCTGTACTGCACCTGAGAGCCACATCTGACCCGGGAAAGGCTGTGACAGGATCGAACACATTCTGCTGTCATGGA
Source organism: Microcaecilia unicolor (assembly GCF_901765095.1). Taxonomy (NCBI): domain Eukaryota; kingdom Metazoa; phylum Chordata; class Amphibia; order Gymnophiona; family Siphonopidae; genus Microcaecilia; species Microcaecilia unicolor. The sequence goes on from NC_044032.1 coordinate 305,569,859, forward strand.
GGTAGGTACGGCATTTGAGGCTGGCATACAGGTAGAAAAAAGTTTTTAAAGTGGAGTTTTTTTGGTGGGAGGGGTTTAGTGACCACTGGGGGAGTCTGGGGAGGTCATCCCCGATTCCTTCCAGTGGTCATCTGGGCAGTTGGGGCACTTTTTTGGGACTTGTTCGTGAGAAAAAAGGGTCCAAAAAAAGTGACCTAAATCGCGGTCAAAATGCCATTTTTTTTCGATTATCAGCTAAAGACGCCCATCTCTCCTCAGCTGATAACCACGCCCAGTCCCGCCTCCACCACGCCCCATCAACTTTTTGTCGTTTCCGCGATGGAGTGCAGTTGGAAACGCCCAAAATCGGCTTTCGATTATACCGATTTGGGCGCCTTTGCGAGAAAAATGCCCATCTCCCGACTTGGGTAGAAATATAGGTGTTTTTCTTTTTCAGTTATAAGCTGGATAGTCTTTTCCATTTAGTTTTAAAAACTTTGTACCACAGCATTAACAGATAGAATCTAGCAGGCATTTCAGGATCTAGTTTAATATTAAGGGGGAATAAAAAGAGAGATAGAGAGAGGGAAAAGCAAGCATCATTAACTAGTTGCCTTGGAGGGGCATAATCGAACGGGGACGACCATCTCTAAGGGTGTCCATATCTAAGGACATTCCGGCGAAGGGGCAGGGAAACCCGTAATATCGAAACAAGATGGACGTCTATCTTTCCTTTCGATAATACGGTCGTGGACGCCCAAATCTCAACATTTAGGTTCACCTTGGAGATGGTCGACCTTAATGTTGAGATGGTCGACCTTAGAGATGGTCGTCCCCGGTTTTCGGCCGTAATGGAAACCAAGGATGCCCATCTCAGAAATGACCAAATCCAAGCCATTTGGTTGTGGAAGGAGCCAGCATTTGTAGTGCACTGGTCCACCTCACATGCCAGGACACCAACCGGGCACCCTAGGGGGGACTACAGTGGACTTCAGAAATTGCTCCCAGGTGCATAGCTCCCTTACCTTCGGTGCTGAGCCCCCAACCCTCCCCCCCAAATCCACTCCCCACAACTGTACATCACTACAATAGCCCTTAGGGATGAAGGGGGGCACCTACATGTGGGTACAGTGGGTTTCGGGTGGGTTTTGGAGGGCTCACATTTATCACCACAAGTGTAACAGGTGGGGGGGGGGGGGGCCTGGGTCCGCCTGCCTGAAGTGCACTGCACCCAATAAAAACTGTTCCAGGGACCTGCATAGTGCTGTGATGAAGCTGGATATGACATTTGAGGCTGGCATAGAAGCTGGAAAAATTTTTTAAATTTTTTTTTAGGGTGGGAGGGGGTTGGTGACCACTGGGGAAGTAAGGGGAGGTCATCCCCGATTCCCTCCGTGGTCATCTGGTCAGTTCGGGCACCTTTTCGAGGCTTGGTCTTGAAAAAAAGGGACCAATGCTCATTAGGGACACCCTTCTTTTTCCATTATTGGCTGAGGATGCCCATCTCTTTAACCACGCCCCCGTCCCGCCTTCGGTACACTGCCAGCACCCCCCCCCCCCCCCCCCCAGTGAACTTTGGTCATCCCTGCGACGGAAAGCAGTTGGGGTCGGCCAAAATCGGCTTTCGATTATGCCAATTCTGGCGCCCCTGAGAGAAGGGCGCCCATCTCCCGATTTGTGTCGAAAGATGGATGCCCTTCTCTTTCGAAGAAGAGCTGGTTAGTGTTTCAGCCTAATTGCTAATGTTCAGCCTAAGATAACCGGTTATCTTTGCTGAATATTGCCAGTTAGCACCGAAAAGATAATCAGCTATAGAAAGACTGAAACTGAAAAAAAAAACCTGTTTCTAAAGTTTTTATAGCATTTAATCAGGGAAATATTGTAAACTTCTACTTAAGAAGCCTTATTTTATCATACTTTGTATACAGTGAAATCAGAAAAAAGTGCTGAAAGCTTGCATGTATTGATAGTCACATTTGAAGTTTCAGAAGCCTCTTACAATTATAACATGCCAAAGCAAATAATTACAGCAAGTGCCATATCAAGTAAAATGCTTTCTGATTTGCATTATTCAAGCTCCTTCCGCTTCTTGGAAGTGATGACAGTTTCCATACTTCCATGAGTTCATTGCTTTGCCAGCAGCTACACTATTTTTACTTCATTTGTCCTCTCCTCATGAAATGATAATAATTGGCTGGATTTTTCAAAGCATCAGCACATCTGGTTCTTGACTCCATAGTTTCCTCTTTTAGGAACCTAGTTACTCAGCTGCATTAGAGGTTTAAATACAAGAATTAACACACACTAACAGCGTAGTGCTTAACTGTTAGTGCAAATTAATTGCCCTGTTATTAAATAGAAATCGCCATGTTGGGCTCTTCGATGGGTGGGACCTGGACCTTGCCGTTAAGACAGAGGCCACTATCATGCAATAACTGCTGACTTCAACTAAGAGGTGTAGCTAACTGCATTCCATACTATCTGCTGGGCAGTTAACCTTAGAAGACCCATATTTTTTTTTTACACAGAGTCCCAATGGTGTCATTTTGATCCCATGAATATCTGTTTGCTTTTTTAACATATAATATCACTCCCCCTCCATTTATTTTCCTATCCTGCCTTCTTGAACAGATTATAGCCTGTTATAACTATATCCCAGTCATGGTTCTCCATGAACCACGTCTCCATGACCGCCACTAAATCAAAATCAGCCTCTTCCATCACATGCAGAACCTTATTTCCCATACTACAGGCACTGGTATACAAACCTCTCTAGATGTTGCTCCTTTTCTCCCATTTGTGTATAGATATTAAAATATATTTTTCCAAAACACATTAAAAGTTCTCCCTCTATAAGTATCTCCATATCTTAGTCTATTCATATGGTAACCTGAAATTAAATTCCAGTGCCTTCAAGCTGATCCTTTACAACATTTAGCAACCCTTCTGCAAAAAGCAGCCAAACTACAGTATAAAGCAGGGTTTTTCAACCCAGTTCTTGGGACTCATCTAGCCATCAGTTTTTCATGATATCCATAATGAATATGCATGAGAGAAGTTTGCATATAATGGAGGTTGTGCATGCAAATTTATCTCATGCATATTCATTGTAGATATCATGAAAACCAGACTGGCCTGGTGTGTCCCGAAGACTGGGTTGAGAACCCCTGGTATAAAGTTTCAAATTTCAAGTTTATTTAGATTTACTAATCTGCCAGCTGGGAGTACCATCTAGGCGGCTTACAATTTATTCAAGATAAGAAAACAAGAAAGTGTGCATACAGACAGAAAACTGAAAGTGGGGAAAGCGGGGAGGAACTCCATATTTTCAAGTAAAAGAGGGGGAAGGAGAGGACAATAGGAATGCTCTTGGTAGTTCAGCTGGGCGCTCTGCAAATAAAAGATTTAAAAACATCTTGAAAGAGAAATATCTTGAGTTCAGATTGAGAGGCAGATGCACTAAACGTTTTTCATCGTTAAATGAGCCCTCGGGGAAGAATTTCCGATCCTTTCCATGCACTTAAGCCTATTTTCCGACGACAGTAGCAGCTAACGAAAACGGAATGGAGATGAGCAATTAGTGTGAAAACCCCATTGAAACGACATGCACTAACCTTTTCCGATTGCCTTTACGCAGGAAAAAGGCAGGAAAACTAACGAGAGGTCTGGACCTCTCGTTAGGACAGCTCCGTGGCAGGAAAAAGTGTTAAGTGAAAAAATAAACAAACTTTGAGCCAATCCCAGCGCATTAGCAGAGCTAAAAGCGCTGTGATTGGTCCAAAGGACCTCAGAAAACACATAAAAAAATAAAACTAAAAAAAGGATCGGGAGGGGGCAAGGGCGCTCATCAGGAGCGTCCTGTACGGACGGCCTTGCCCCCCCCCCCTGCTCCCCACTTTCCGCCGCTCCCCCCACCCCGAAAAAGCAAAATTGTAGCAGCCCCTGCCCCCCTCCCTTCCTCACTACTCTCAGCTCCGCCTCCCGACATCCTCCGTCTGTGCCCCGCCCCCTTTGGGGGTCGTCGCCGCCATTCCCCTTCTCCATCGGGGCCCCCCTCCCTCTTACCGGGCCCGTGCAGCGCCTCTCTCCTCTGTCCGAAGGCGCTGCACGGGCAAGAAGAACGCTGAATCAGCTGATGCCTGCCTTCGCGATAGAGCGTCTTTCTCCTCCTGGGCCCGCCCCTGTCTGACGTTGACGTCAGACAGGGGCGGGCCCAGGAGGAGAAAGACGCTCTATCGCGAAGGCAGGCATCAGCTGATTCAGCGTTCTTCTTGCCCGTGCAGCGCCTTCGGACAGAGGAGAGAGGCGCTGCACGGGCCCGGTAAGAGGGAGGGGGGCCCGATGGAGAAGGGGAATGGCGGCGACGACCCCCAAAGGGGGCGGGGCACAGACGGAGGATGTCGGGAGGCGGAGCTGAGAGTAGTGAGGAAGGGAGGGGGGCAGGGGCTGCTACAATTTTGCTTTTTCGGGGTGGGGGGAGCGGCGGAAAGTGGGGAGCAGGGGGGGGGGCAAGGCCGTCCGTACAGGACGCTCCTGATGAGCGCCCTTGCCCCCTCCCGATCCTTTTTTTAGTTTTATTTTTTTATGTGTCAATTCAATTTGCCATGTGCTTGTGATTTGACTGTTTGTGGCATGCGCAGAGCAGCTAACATAACGCTTGGCTGCTCTGCGCATGATTTGGGGGCCGATTAACGATGTGTATTGTGATTCTTTGATACATTCTACGTTTCAATACCGATTCCAGCATGTGTGACTTTTTTTTTTGGTGCATTTTTCGTTATTTTAAAATCGTTAGGGACTTTAACGATTTAGATTTTTTTACGTTTGGTTGCTGCATCTGCCTCTTAAAGGTTAAGAGTGCGATCTGATATTGCAAAGAGGTGGGTAGAAGATTCCAGAGATGTGGGCCTTGAAGTGAAAATAGTGAGATTCGAGTGTACTCATGATGAATTTGTTTATAGGTCGGAACAATAAGTAGGTTTTGATTCTGAGAACGAAGAGAACGCAATGAAGAGTACAGGAGTAGAAAGTGGTAAAGGTAACAAAATTTTTTTGTAGCTATGAAAACTATAAGAAGCAGCAGCTTATAAGTGATTTAATGAGATATAGGGGGCCTTTGAGAGTCCTTCAAAAGTGGTGTTATCTGATCAAATTTCTTGGCTTTGTGAATGATCCGAATGATAGTATTTTGTACTAGTTGTAAGTGATGTGATGTAGATCTTTGAGCCTAAGACCTTTGTAGAGTGAATTACAGTAATTGAATTGTGATATTACAAGTGAGTATACCAGAATATTCAATACTGAAGGTTGTAGGAGTGATTGAACCGAATGAAATGAGACATAATCTGAATAAAGAACATTTTACTACTTTTCCTATTTGTGGATGAAATGAAAGGTCAGTGTCTATCAATATCCCAAGAATACGAGTAACTGAATGTTGAGGAATCGGAGTTTTAGAAAGGGTAATAGGTGTTTGAGGAGTACTGGAAAAATGGTTGGTGGAATATAGAACTTTAGATTTATCAGTATCAAGAATAAGGTGGTTTTCCTGTATCCAATTTGTTATGTTGCAGAGATTGTCGTTGACATTTGAAATAATGGTAGGGGTTGGGTGATCCACTGCTGTGAGAAGTTGGATATCATCTATGTAAACATATAAAGTAAACCCTAAAGGCTGAGCTAATGTAAGCAGAGGAGAGATAAAAATATAGAATGAGTGATAATATAGTACCCAGAGGAACTCTAGAAGGATGTGAAAAAGAGGCAGAAACAGAGTTGTTGTAGTTAATATAATACTGGCGGTTGGTGAGATAAGATCAAAACCAATTTAATACAATTCCTGAGAGACTGTACTATGAAGACCTTGCAATAAGAGTGAATGATAAATCAAGTCAAAGGTGGCACTCAGGTCTAAAGAGAGAATAAAATAAGAGAGTGATTTATCAAGCTGTGTATGGATATATGCAGTGATACCCAAAAGAATGGTTTCTGTGTTATGGTGCTGGTATAAACCGGACTGATGTGGTTGAAGTACATTAGTTTTGTTAATGAAGTTTGCAAGCTGATTATGGACTATGGCTTCCACCACTTTTACTAGAAATGGGAGATCTGCTATTTGAGAAAGTTATTAGGATCGATTAGAGATTGAGACTGATTCTTAATTTTAGGGTATAGTGTTGCAGATTTCCAGGCATCAGGGACATGTCCTGATAGAAGGCTAAGACGAACCATAATGTGACTAAATGGAAGAAATGTATCCAAAATTTTTTAAATCAATGTTGATGGAAGAGGGTTGGCTAGATATGTGGTGATATTAAGGGACATTATAGTACGCTTAAGATCTGGAGCAGATGGGATGTGAAAGGTAGTCATGGAGCTACTGAAGGTTGAGAGTATTAATTCTGATGGATTCGGACTAGTAGGCGAAAAAACTGGTAGCATGAGAAAAATGCTCCAAAGTCTAATAATTTTATGATGGAAATGATCAGCTAATAGCTGTGCTTGTAGAGGCTGTGGGTCAGCACCTGAAGGAGTGTGATAAGTAGTTAGTCTTCAGAATTTTATATATGACAGCTGAGATAGGGGCTTTTGAGATTTTATTTGAATAGTTAGTTCTCTTTGTGTGAAGAATTTTATTCTTATAGGAAGAAGCAGCAGCCTTATAATTAGACATTGTGAAGGCAGAAGGATGCTTATACCAGCAGCACTCAGTTTGATGCTGCTGGCATTTATAAAGATGTAATTCTTGGTTATACCAGGGAGAGGAATGGGTATGATCTATGGATACAGAGTGAGAAGTGCATGGAGCTAGATAGCCATAAGCAACTTTCAAGGAGTTGGTCCATTGTCTATTTGAGCTTCCAAAGATAGTGATGAGAATGAATCAAGATTGAGTGCTGAACTTTGAAGCAAGTGAGTAGCTGTTAAGTTTTTAGGATCATGGGTGATATAAGACTAGGGAAAGGGAAATGTGACTTGATATAGTGCCTTTCTGTGGCAACTACATTCAAAGCAATTTACTTACTATATACAGGTATTTATTTGTGTTTTTTTAAATCATTTATTTATAATTTTTCATTTACAAGGGTCACTTGCAAACAGTAATACAGAGATGATTGCACATTAATACAATATAAGAAGAAAACAATCCCAACTAGATATATGGATTATATACAATCTTTCTCTTTCTTAGACCACAAAGTGAAGAAAAATAGGAAGAGTGAAATAAGACAGGGAGAGTGAAATAAGATAAGGAGATCAATTAAACAGTAAACAGAAAAAAGAAAACATGGTATTAACCTGATTATCCCCAGATATTACTCATCTAATACATTATTCCACATTGATCATCTGGTTGGCTTCCTCAAGACCAAATACAGCGTATAGTCAATTCATTTCATTGAGAACATACTTATTGTCCAGGTTTTAGTTAGAAATAATACATCTGATTACATTCTCTCTCTTTTAAAAACTGTCAGCTAGCACATTTGCTTATTTCCGATCTGACGAAGAAGGGTAACCTTCAAAAGCTAATCAAGAAATGTATTAAGTTATGTCCAATAAAAAAGGTATCATCTTATTTTCTTTTCCATGTTTTATTTTGTTTGATTTCTATTGATAACCTTAAGAGTGGACTAACACGGCTACCACACTCCTCTACTTAAGATGGAACATACCGTATACAGCTGCATGAAAAAGCAAATGAACAAACTTTTGGAAAAAGAAACAAAAGTGAACAGTCATCTTTACTTTCTGACAATCTGCAAGAAGAATGACATCATTCCCAAAGGACTGAGGATCAAAAATCCTTTGGCTACTACTTACAATTCTGACTATGCAGAGAAACTCTGCAAACGCACTAGTCAGAAACTAAGAAATGAACTTATACATCAACTCTACAAGAAAAAAGAATAATACAAACCCAAAAGGATGTAATCATGAGGAACATGGAGGAATTACATCCACAAAATATCAAAATACTACATTTTCCTTACACTAGAATGATACAAAAAATCAGTGTATTACATTGGAATTATAATGTGGAGGAAAAAGAGCCTCACAGAGCTCCTGGACAATATATCTGTCTATTGGAGCTAAAACGGATCTTAAACTGATCCTCTGTTCATCATTGGCTCTGAAAAAACCTCCTCGGCTCTTTTTCCTCCACATTATAATTCCAATGTAATACACTGATTTTTTGTATCATTCTAGTGTAAGGAAAATGTAGTATTTTGATATTTTTTGCAAGTAAATTTTTCCATACCTTGTAGACTGTTTTTTAAGGAATTACATCCACACCTTGTGAACCAACTTAAAGAGGACCTGCATAACATCCAAGGAGAAAAACAATACGTTGCTATCCGCAAAAAAGAAATAAAGCTGTATTCTCTCCTGCAAAATCACAGAGAGAGAAACTGCTTATCCTTGAATAGCTACAGCTCTGCAGAACCAACATCCCCAGACACCTTGGAGACACTTGGATACACATCTGAGGCATGTGAAAATCAGAGCCCAAACAAACCAGGGAATACTGATCACATCTTTACAGATGCAAACCAAATAGGGATAATAAACCTCTCGAACCATCAATTATCACAGCATGAGGTCTCTGTGCTCTCCAAAGGGCTCTCATTTTGCCTATCCAGCAAACTAGATGAAATCCAACTATATTCAGACCTAGAAGAATTCTTTAGAAAAATGCGCCTTAAAACACATTTCTATAATAAAGGGACACCAAACAGACCGGAATACAGTCTTAAACAAAAGAACACTTATTTCACCCCACAGGAGGGACAAAACTACAAGCTGGATAATTACATAGAAAGTTTCAGACATAGGGTGAAATCCCAACTTTACAACAAACAAAAGAGAATCCTGTACAATCTTACCCCACCAGAAAGAGCGGCTATAAGAACCCTACAAACTAACGAACGCATTATCATCAAACCCGCAGACAAAGGAGGCGCAGTGGTAATTATGGACATACAAAAATACATTGAAGAGGGGCACAGACAGCTCTCAGACAATAAATACTACAGGAAACTAACTGAGGACCCCACACAGGATTATACAAAACAGCTGAAAGACCTTATCAAAACATTTCCTATACAAGCGCAACCTCACCTGAAGAAACTCATACCAAACCAGCCTTCTTTGGGCACATTCTACATGCTACCCAAGATCCACAAACCGGGAAACCCTGGCAGACCAATCATATCAGGTATTGGCACACTCACGGAAGAAATATCTGGATTCATAGAGGGAATTCTGAAACCTCTCATACACAAAACTAACAGCTTCATACAAGACACCACAGACTTTCTGAATAAATTGAAAAATATCAAGCAACTACCACCTAACACCCTTCTGGTCACGATGGATGTAGAATCACTATACAGCAACATTCCACATGCGGATGGCATAGCTGCATGTGGAAGACTCCTAAAAAAATCCACACTGGACCATCAATACTCACCAGAAACTATTACAAAATTAATCAAATTCATTTTAACTCACAACTACTTCCGCGTTAACAATGATATCTATCTACAAATAATGGGCACTGCGATGGGCACCAGGACAGCACCCCAATATGCCAACCTTTTTATGGCTAAGCTGGAAGAAACATTTCTGAATACACACCAGACCAAACCTCTAAAATACTACCGGTACATCGATGACATTTTTATGATTTGGACGGAGGGTGAAGAAACTCTGAAACAATTTTATTCTTCCTTCAATACATACCATCCTACAATCAGATTCAAAATTGACTACTCCCCAGAAAAAGTCAATTTTTTGGACACCACGGTCTCAATCAGTGATGTATACAAACATCTATATACAAGAAACACACAGACAGATGCAGCTACCTTCACAACTCCAGCTTCCATCCTTCACATACAAAAAGATCCATCATTTACAGCCAAGCCACAAGATACCACCGTATCTGCTCTGACCCAGGGTACAGAGACAGACATCTTAAAAGCTTGACTGCATCCTTCAAACAGAAAGGCTACAACCCCAAAATAATCTCCAAGAATATTGCCTCCTCCCTCAAAACACCCAGGGAGAATCTGCTACAGTACAAGGAGAAAAAAGCCACAGACAGAATCCCCCTTGTAGTGACATACAATCCAGAGCTGGAAAAACTGAGGAAAATCATAAGAGATCTACAACCTATATACTCCAGGAGGATGAATTACTGAAAGAGATATTCCCATCCCCACCACTACTGGCCTTCCGACAGCCACCCAACTTAAAACACAAGCTAATCAGAAGTAAACTTCCATCACAGACTGAAAAAGAACAGAAGGGCACACTTCCCTGTAATTTATCCAGTTGCAAACTATGCCAAAACATTTCACAGGACCCCACAGTCATCCACAAAGGAAAGATATTCAACATAAAGGAATCTTTCACTTGCTCATCTTCCAATGTGGTATATATCATTCAGTGTAAAAAATGTAATGAAGGATGCTATATTGGAGAAACAGGCCAGATGCTTAAGACAAGATTCAATTTACATAGACATCACATGAACAATACTGGTGCCAGTAGGGCTCCCACCCCTGTTGGTCAGCATTTTACAGGACCAGGACACTGTACCAGTGACTTCACAGTGAGAATCCTGAAAGGTAACTTTAAAACCATACAAGAACGTAAGACCTTTGAAGTCAGAATGATTGAATATTTTAACACCCAACAGAAAGGACTTAACAAGGATCTGGGGTTCCTAGCCCATTATAAACCATAAAGCTGTATTTCTCTGTTGATCACCCTCCCCTCACCTATCCACACATATCCTGTTAGAATATCAATGATATGCTTTGATGTCCCCATGCATACCTCCTACCCACCCCCATCCTCCCACCCTATCAGACTGTCATAGTAATGCTTGAATGTTTTCACTTATATACACTGTCAGCTAGCACATTTGCTTATTTCCGATCTGACGAAGAAGGGTAACCTTCGAAAGCTAATCAAGGAATGTATTAAGTTATGTCCAATAAAAAGGTATCATCTTATTTTCTTTTCCATGTTTTATTTTGTTTGATTTCTATTGATAATTTTAAAAACCAGAAATTATTTAACGATACATATACTCAAGTCTCTAATTCAAATCTCACTGATTAAAGCAATCCCAGTTTTCACAGGCTTCATTCCTTTCGAAGTAATAATTAAGGAAATATTTCTGAGGAAAACTTTAGGAGTCATACCTGGAACTCTGGGAAAAACAGTAATCTCGACATTAATCATCCACAAAAACATCCACCTTGTTATTCAAAGTTTCTGGTCCATTATCATTTTCAAGATCATAACCACTTCTTGCTTGTACAGAACTTCATCTATCATATCAATTTTTTCACTCTCAGAGGGTTCAGTCAAATTGTCCATGCAACTCTCCAATAAGATCATTTCTGAAACAAAGTTATTTACTACCGCTGTTAGGTCCCGAAGCGCCTTCCAGATGGTATTCAATGGAACCTCAATGGAAGCCAAAAACTCCAAGATGATTTCTCTTAAGGTGTTTAGGAGTGGTTCCGCCAATTTGGGTTCTGCTGTAAACATCCTCCGTTTCAGCTTATGCCTCTAACTCACTCCTCCACTCCTTTGGACATGGTGGTTGAATAATTTGGGAGCGATGGAGTTGTTTTTCCAGGTCCAAGAGCGTCGACGCTCCTTCACCAACACTAATCAAAGGACTCGCCAACCCTTTCATCTGTTGGCAGTTCGATGCGCAGCAGTCCCGCACTTGCTGCTCAGGGGACAAAACGCTGGCCATCAGCGGCTGACTGCTGGCTGTTCCCTTCCTCTCAGTTAAGGAAAATGCAATTGCAGAGAGGAAATTTACATAAAGAAGACAGAACCTCAGAGGTCAGCTGGGCCGTTGGGCATACAAACTCCAGGTCACCATCTCACCACTCTCCCAGTTTGGGAGACTCTTTGTCTGGTTTCTCCTCAGAGGCCTGTCTGATATGGGTAACCCCTCAGCATAGCCCTCTGAGTCATTGAAACACAGAAGCCCCTCCACCACTACAAGGTGGTGTCCCTTCGGAGGGGAGGTATTTATTTGTACATGGGGCAATGGAGGGTTAAGTGACTTGCCCAGAGTCACAAGTAGCTGTAGTGGGAATCAAACCCAGTTCCCCCGGATCAAAGTTCACTGCACTAACCACTAGGCTACTCCTCCACTCCAGAAGAGGATTTGGAAATTTGCAATGTATAGTTATAAGCAGGTGATCTGTCCATGGCAAGGAGTATTAAGAGGTTGAATGAAGTGTGTAAGAAGCTGCATGTGTTGTGAGAATTATCTTAGATATGCCCTTTCGTATGAGATGGAGATTGAATATGGTGCACAAGGTGCAGGTCAGAAATAAGCATATGAAGATCATTACTATAAGGTAAATTATATCATCAAAATAAATATTAAAGTTACCAAGAATAAGGGGATGAGCTGTGGAAAGACATTGATCAGTGATAAGGGTTTGTATAACATTATAGGATGCTGCAGTAGGTGATGGTGGATGATAAAGAAGTAGAAAGTCTATAAAAGGAATGGTATGGAGACGAAAGGAAAGATAATCAATAGAGAGTGATGTATTTCCCTGCATGTGAGAGACATGTAGTTTGTCTGCAGAAATCAAAGCTATATTGCCCCCCCCCCCCCCCCATTGAGAAGAGAGATTGAGGTAATGATATCCTGGTGGAGTAGACTGGTTTATGTAGGTGGCAGCAGAGTCAGATGGCCATGTCTACGTGAGACAAAGAACTTCTCAATTGTGGGCTGTAATAAGGTCATGAATAAGATGAAATTTCCCATGAAGGGATATGACCTGTGGAGACAGGGCAAGATTTTGAATAAGAAATGGAACATGAAGGCAAAGAAGTGAGCATTTGAACAAGCTGTCTTACCTGAGGTTTGGGTAGACCAGAGTTAGATAATGATGGTCAATGTCCCCAATGAACTGGGATATAAAAAGAGAAACACATCATATATAATAGAATCTTAGTATAAGATTGTAGCCGAAATGACATCCAAGTTCAGGGGAAAGAGAAGCCATAGTAGGGTGTGCTTTCATGGTGTGCACAAAAGAGCACGACCTGCTCCATATGAGTGCTCCTTTGGCATGCGCCTGTGCGGCATTTGCTACTAGGGAGCGAGGTTATAACAAGCCCGTACCCCGGCACAATTGCTTTTCTGGAGGGTATATATCACTGTCCTTTTTAGTCAACCCTCTTGTAGGGCGACTAAAGACACATCTGGTGTCTTAACATCAGAGCTGTTGGAGCAGGGCTGATTACCACCGACTACACACAGCACAGTTGATTTATCTGGAAATCGCCCTTTGCATCTAATCTACAATTCATCAACTCCTCTGGGTGGCTGAAAACGGCCCAAAGAGCATGCTAAGGAGTGCATCTTTGGCATGCTTCTTAGGCGGTGGTGCGCCACTAGGTGCAGCACTCTTAATCAAGCACAGCATCTGATATCAACAGGGTGGGCGGAGCAAGCTCCCATGCTTAGCAGAAGATGGAAAGGTTGACAATCTCGTAGACAAGTAGAAAAACAAATTCTGTACTTCCAGCACTAAAATGCTATAGGACAAGGAGGAAGGAGAATCAGAAGGGCCAATGTAATAAGGCTTGCTCAGGACTAAAATAAAGATATTAGCAAGGAAGCACTTTTTTCAGATGACCCTTGCTGGAAAACATTCATAATAGTCCAAGTTGACCTAGAATAACCCACCACATCCTTAAGATAAGCCCTGATTGCTCGTGGGCCATGAAAACCCCTACCCCTTTTGGAAAAAAAAAAACCTCTGGGGTCTGTACAACTTCCCATCTCTTCAATAAAGCAATTTTTGGTGGCCCAAATGAGTCCAGTACAACATTTGTCCCTCTCTACCCCCCCCCCCCCCCCATCTTGGACCGGAGGCAGAAGTGATACCCACTTGCTCATGCGTTTGGCAACATTATCTTGCAAAATGGCAGTGCCCTCTTGCAGTATATCAGGACATACTGCTATGGGTCAGCCTGCCAAATAAGTGAGCGAGCTTTAGGGATTTTTTCCTAGCCAAAGGACCTATCCAAAGGAGGGAAATATTTTTTAAAAATCTGTTCCTGTCAATGAGTAAACCAATCCTTATTCATTTTTTAACACCATGGCAATTTGTATCCCTATTCATTTACTACTTTGGGACTAAAACCAGGGTATGTATTATGAGGCTTAGTGCAGTCTAATGCACGGCTTATTATACTGACCCTAGTAGGGGGCAAAAGAGGGGGAATATTTTAGGTAGGAAGAACGAAAGGGTGGAAGGTCAAGGGGATACTTGGAGGGAGAGAGAGATGAGGATTCTGGTCATGGGGAGAGATAAAAAAAAGTATTTGGAGCCTCAACCTCTGCTATCACCCTGTGCTGTAGATGCTATCATTAATGTTTATGTGTGGTGGTGGGAGAGGGGAGGCACCAATTTAAATTTTCACAAAAAGTGATAGCCTGCAGCTGGCTCTGGGTAGTGGCATGACCCAGGGTAGTGGCATGACCCAAACATCCTAGGTTGTCTCCCAGAAAACTGGAGACATATATCAAAACACTTGGCATTTCCAGGTCAAATGTGGCAAATTCCAGGTATGGTTTGTAATGTTTCCACCTCAAATTTGTATTTCCCTGAGATTCTTACAGAGTGTTCTGTTTTTTCCCACCATCTGTCTCACTGTTTTTTGCAGAACAAAATGCATTTAACTATACAATGCTGAAAATTCCTGCCTCAATTCCACACTTATTAAAGGTAATATCAAAATATTCCGAGATCTCTGGATATAAATTAAATACTACAAAAATGGAACTACTACCTATAAATTGTGTACATTTAAAGCATGAAATTCAGCAATATAACTTTCAGTGGAATGAAAATGAAATTAAATATTTAGGAGTTTTGTTTGGCCCAACTATAGAGGACACTCTTAACCTTAACTCTACTAATATAATTAAAATAACTGAAAACCTAACACAAAAATGGTCACCATTAAGACTTAATTAGTGGAGTAGACTTGAAACTATAAAAATGATGATTGCACCAAAAATCAACTACACTCTCAGCATGTTACCAATATTACTAAAATCAACAATTTATAAAACAATTTAATCAAAATTAACAAAATTTTTATGGGCAAACAAGACTCCAAGAATAGCCATAAAGAAATTAAAAGCTAGTCCAACAAATGGTGGAGTAAATTTTCCTAGTTTTTATGACTTTCGCATGTCTTTTCTCCTGAAACAAAATTCAATATTTATGCCCAAAGAGGAACTACTTAATTACCCTTCTTGGTTCTATATAGAAACTCATAAACATAAAGATGTGCCTTTACATTGCCTTCCATGGTCTCAATATACTAAGTTAAATAAGAATGTTTTGTTTATAACTCTTAATACTGTATTCGATGAACTTGACACTGTTGTTAAAAAGCCATTAAGGCATTCCATATTTACCCCAATATGAAACAATCCTACCTTTAAAATCAACAACACTTGTATAAACTGGCCTCTATGGAAAAACGCCGGCATATGGTCATTAAATGATACCAGAAAAGACAAAACCTGGGTTCCCTTCTCACAGCTATGCTTGAAATTTGGTATTCCTTATACCACCACTATAAATGGATACAACTTAAGCACTGCATAACTGCTACTACTGACATTACTAAACTTTCTACTGATCCTCCCAGTTATTGGCAAATTGGTAGAACTTTAATGTTATCTAAAGGAGCTGCCTCCAAATGCTACAAAATATTTCAACAAGCAAAATTTAAAGCACCTACTAATATTATGGAATCCTGGGAACATGATTTTAATCTTCAACTCGATGAACAACTACGGAATAAATTTTGGTTTAGAACTACACATACTACTAGATCTGCATATACATCCCAATCCATGTTTTACTTGGCACATAGAGCTCTCTGGACTCCATGTAAAATTGCCAAACTAAAAACATCAGTTCCCAAAAACAACACGGAAAAATGCTGGTCATGTCATAAAGATAAAGGAACTCTTAAACATATTATTTACTCCTGTACTTTTATACAAGAATATTGGAGATCAATATGGAACACCATACCATCTACATTGAAGATACCAGTGTCCTTCTCATATAAAATAGCCATATTAGGATCATTAGCTATACATTGCCCACTGGATAAATATCAATCACAACTTTTGGATATACTTCTCCAAACAGCATTAAGAATACTTTTCTTCTGCTGGAAAGACTTATCCAAGGCAACCTACTTAACGTGGTGGAAAAACTGCTCCAGGGACCTGCATACTGCTGTGATGGACTGGAGTATGACATTTGAGGGTGGCATAGAGGCTGGAAAAAAAAGTTCTAAAAGTTATTTTTTTAGGGTGGGAGGGGGTTAGTGACCACTGGGGGAGTCAAGGGAGGTCATCCCCGATTCCCTCCGGTGGTCATCTGGGCAGTTCGGGCACTTTTTTGTGACTTGGACCTAAAAAAAAAGGACCAAAAAAAGTGGACCAAATTCTCACCAGGGACGCCCATTTCTTTTCCATTATCGGCCGAAGCCGTTCATCTCTTAACTACGCCCCTGTCCCGCCTTCACTACCATTCTGACATGCCTCCGGGAACTTCGGCCATCCCGGCGACGGAAAGCAGTTGGGGACGCCCAAAATCGGCTTTCGATTATGCCAATTCTGGTGCCCCTGAGAGAAGAGCACCCATCTCCTGAAAGATGGGCGTCCTTCTCTTTTGAAAATGAGCTGGATGGTCTCCCCTTCAAGGTCAAATATATAGTACTCTTGTGTAGATATGTTCTCTTAACTATCTGTTCTCACGATATGTCTACCTAACCATTGATACAAATCTGTAACCATAATAATTGATATCTTTATCTTGTATCACATATGTATATTGTTTGATGCTCAGTTTATTGTTCATATTTGTATACTGGCTAACATTTTAGCCATTTGTATTTTGTTTCATTGATAAAATTAAATATTGGAACTAAGAAAAAAAAAAGATAAATTAATAAAAGAGACAGTGACCAGTATCTCCTGGAGAAACAGAGTTTGATTGATAATCGTGACAATAGACACTAGCATAACATCACAACATTGATCACCCTTGTAAATGACAGCTGATAGTTCTGTCATTCATTTCCTTGATTTCAACATTTCCTATATCAACTACTGTACAAAAATAATACACCAGCAATGTTGACTCTTTCTGTATCTGCTGTTCACAGTAAATATGCTTGCTCTAGCTCTAAGAATTGTTACTACCTCCTGTTCATTTAGCAGCAGCTGTGGACCTTTGTAAAACAGAAATGACCATTCTTCAGTCACTATTTTATTGCCATTTAGCTATTTTTATCAAACAAGATATTGCAACGTTTTCAAGAAAAAGAGGATAAGGGCTTTTAATTGTATGTGTTCTAGCTGAGAGCTCAAAAAAGCAAAATTCTACATAGGCTATGTAGTCTAAGGGGTACCTGGCTCGGTGGCTGGGTTCACATCAAGCTCTGCAACTTAGATTAAATAATACACTTTTTGCTTATTTACAACACAAACGTTTACTGACTTCTCCTTGGTCTGTGATGAGGCACCAGTCCTCAGTTTTACTTTGAACTTCTTTCATTTATTTTGGATGGAGAAAGGAAACTTATTTTCCTTTCATATTACAAATAACTCTCTTCATGTCCTGTGATTGGAGCTGGATCTTTATTTACATCTAACCCTCCTCCTGGACAACAAAGAAAAAGTCTACAGCACCTGAATCTATTGGACCATCCAATGAACTATAAAGTTCATACCTACAATCTGTGAGTTAAAATTTTATTTTAACTACATAACTATTTCTAAAATTCTGAATCTGTAAAGTCAGCCATCAACCCCCTCTGCATTAAGTCTCCAAAGAAATTCACATAGAAGTGCTAAGTACAGCCATTTGTTTCTCTATTGCTGAAGCCTTTGATCTCACAGGCCTGGTTTGAATTTACAATTTTAAAAAGTTCTGTTCTCTTAGATTATTTAAAGCCTTAACCTTGCATTGCCAACTAGTAAAATTGCTGATCTACAGGGTGGACTGTAGTGCCACACAGTGAAATTTGCCTAACTAGCTTCTGACACAAAGAATGTGCCTTGATCCAGCAGACCAAGAGACCTCAGAGATCCCAGTAGTGTGTGGGAGAGGAAGCTATAATCCTCACCAACCAAAGAGAAGGCAAAAGTGCAAGAGGTCAAACACCTACATAACAGTACTTTAAATGAATCAGAATCTCTTTTAATCCATCTTGAAGAGGAGAAACCAATCTAGCTGCTCATGTTATACCAATCACCTCGTAATAACACATTATCTGTGCAAGAACTCCTAGACCCGATTACTCAAGTGAGCCTGAATTACTCTAGGCTGGTGATCATGGGAGACTTCAATCTACACATCAAAACCCCAGATACCACCAGAGCTGCCTTTCTGGATTTGATGACAGCACTAGGATTCTCACAGGTGATCAATTCTCCAACCCATGAAAAGGGTCACATACTAGATCTGGTATTCTACAAAGGGGTTGACATCCCAGAATTCTGGGATAACAGTATTGAACTAACACCTCTATCATGGACAGACCATTTTCTAATTAAATTTTCCCCAAGTGACCACCTGAAACAAATAACACCTCCCAGAGTTTGGAAGGAGTTCAGAGCCAAAAAAAAAGGCTGACCGTTGAGAATTTCCTAGAGACCTTGGACTATCCACATGCGGATGAAAGGACAACTACAGTGTGGAATACACACTTTGCCAAGACCTTAGAGAAAATGGCACCACTAAAAAAGGTATTATGCCCCACTAACCAAACACTCACCTCGGTTCTCTCCAGAACCTCAGATCCTTAAATGCGAAGGACAGAAACTGGAAAGGAGATAGCGTAAATCTCACCTGGATGAAGCACAAAACAAAGTACGGCCAAGCCTTAACAGCAACCAAAAACAATATTTCTACTACTACTACTTAACATTTCTAAAGCGCTACTAGGGTTACGCAGCGCTGTACAATTTAACATGGAAGGACTGTCCCTGCTCAAGGAGCTTACAATCTAAAAAGACAGGTGTACAATCTAAAGACAAGTGTAGAGTCCGTCTGGTAGGTAATACTATATTTTTATAGAGGTTAGGTGCCAAACGCGGCATTGAAGAGGTGAGTTTTAAGCAGAGATTTGAAAATGGGTAGGGACGGAGCTTGGCGTAGGGGTTGAGGAAGATTGTTCCAGGCAAAGGGTGAGGCAAGGCAGAATTTCTCTCAATGCATTGCACAGGCTGCCAATTCAACCAAGTAGTTGTTCAGTATAGTAAACAGCCCTACTGCAACCCCCACAACAGAACCAGCCTGCCCAGTCTGAACTGAACTGAAATGATTTTGCTGCATACTTTGCCAACAAAATTAAAAGTCTCTGTCTGGATTTCCAGGCAATCCTACACAGTCCCCAACCAGTTAACCAGGGGTGCACAAACTTGCCCCCTCCTGACAGAGACAGATGGGACACTTTTAACCCAATGACAGGGGAGAGCCTTGACAAAATCCTAAGAGACCTTCAAACAACTACCTGTTCCCTCGACCCCTGCCCAAAGATAGTGCAGCAGGCAAGTATAGGCCTCATAGAAGCTGCCACTAAAATTGTGAACTCCTCTCTTTCTAATGGGCAACTACCAACAGTATTAAAAAGGGCAGTGGTTCACCCTTTGATAAAGAAAAACAACCTTGACCAGGACAAACTTGAAAGTAAAGTTACCGGCCAGTATCCAACATCCCATTTCTAGGGAAACTTATAGAACAAACAGCCTGTATTCATCCCAGTGATTGACTAGAAGAGAGAAACTGGCTAGATCCATGTCAATCTGGATTCAGACCCGGTTATGGAACAGAAACGGTCCTCATATCCCTACTAGGTGTTCTTCACAGAAACTGAGACAGGGGATTCACCTTGGTGTTTGTACTGCTAGATTTCTCAGCAGCTTTTGACATTGTGGATCATATCATGCTAGCATGATAGACAGAAACAGGTATCAATTGAACAGTACTTGCTTGGTTTACATCCTATCAGACAGGCAACAATCCATAATGTTTGGCAGCAACTCATCGTCAACACGTGGGATACCACAAGGATCGATACTGTCACCTATTCTGTTCAATATCTACCTCAAGCCACTAGCTGAGCTAATTCGGTCAATGGATACTCAGTTTTACATCTACACGGATGATATGCAGCTACTCATACCCATTGAACCTATCTTACCTACAGCCCTGAATAAACTGATTACCTGTCTAACATCAATTCAAGAATGGGCTAAACATAACAAAATTTGCCTGAACCCAAGTAAAACCGAGCTTCTCTGGGTCCCTAACACAAGTGAATACATACCTGACATTAAAATCTCTTTTGGGAAATACGAACTCCCCCTCAAATCACAAGTCAGGAACCTTGGAATACAGTTGGATTCAACCTGACTCCCTAAATCCAAGCAAAACTTCAAGAGCTGCTTCTACTATCTGAGACAGCTACGCTGCCTCTCTCCTTATATTGAGAAGGTAAATCTTATTCCAGTTGTGCATGCCATGATAACATCAAAAATGGATTACTGTAATGCACTCTACAACGGTCTGACTACAAAGGGCCTGCACCAGCTCCAATTGATTCAGAATGCTGCAGCAAGACTAATAGAAGGTTGCAAGTGACGTGACCACATCACACAATTTTTGCAAAAACGTCATTGGCTACCAGTACAATACAACTCTGTCTGATCTTCAAGGCCCTTAAAGGAAATTGTCCTGAGTACCTGAAGAATAGGATGATACTCTACACATCTCCAAGGACACTAAGGTCTTCTCAAGGACTATCAGTAACCACACCCTCTCCAAAAGACATTACATGATGTGATACCCATATACTTTCAAATCATATACAGTTAGTATTGGGCAAAAAATCTATTTGAATGGAATGATACTATCAATATAAGAAGAGGCCAGGTTTGGGGTGGTGTGAGAGAAAGCCAGAAAATTATTTGGATAGTGGCAATATTCAGTCACTATCCCCTGGATTCTATGTGGCGCGACTTAAGTTGTGTGTGCAAATCCAATCACATTCTGGTTTTGTGTGCACAACTTAATTAACAAGCCAATCAGCACCGATAATTGTCACTTAACAAGCAATTATTGACACTAAATGGCATTAATTAGAATCTTAAGTGTATTCTATAATGTGATGTGTGTAAATTCTAAGTCACATAGTTGAAAAGGGGGTGTGGAATGGGCGGTCCATGGGCATTTCTAAAATCTTTGCGCGTTGTTATAGAAAACACCTGGTTCTCATCTAATGTAGGCATCAGAATTTACACTAAGTTTTACCTGGCGAAACTGTCCATGACTAAATTTAGCTGCACAGACAGGTGCTTGGCGTATTCTATAAACCACATAGAAATTTAGGCTTATTCTATAAAATATAACTAAATTTAGGCATACTTTACAGTATACACTCAGATGTATTTCATTTTGGTGCTGATTTTTTAGGTGTGGTATATACAATCTAGTTCTGGGTGAATAATTTATATGTTTAGTTTAGACCTGCAGAGAGAGAAGTGAAGGGAATTGATTAAGCGAGGCTGAACTGATGAAGTGGTCTAGGTTAGAGTAAGAGGCCAAGTACCAGAGAAGGCAGAGTTTGATTCCTGCTTCTACCACTTAATACTCCTTGAAACAGACCAGTGGGCAGCAAGATCCAAAGGAACATGGTTTTATCTGAGGAAGACTGTGCCAAACAAATCTGATTGATTTTTTTCTCTGGATAACCAGAGACCTAGATAAATGGCTTGTACTGGATATGGTATACTTGGGCCCAATATTCAAAATGATTTCAATGGTCAGGAGAGGCTCCTGGTCATTTAAATTGCTTGTTCAGGGATAACCAGGCATTTTCAGCAGCATTTAACTGGATAATACCGCTGAAAATGCCCGGTTAGTGCCAAAGCCGAAACTGGCTATTTTGGGGGCATTTTAGGGGTGGAGCTGGCTCTTAGCCAGTTAAGTGCTGATTTTCAGCACCAGCTGCAAAGGAACACGGTGGGAGGGGTATGAGGGGACGGGGACAGGGGAGGGGGCAGGGAAAGTGATGGGACATGCTGGGGGGGTGGGGAGAGAGGGTTGGAGGGAGGGGAATATGCAACAGAGCGGGTGATGGTGGTGGGAGGGGTGGTGATGGTGGTGTGTAAATACTACGAGATAGAAATAAATGTCAACTTACTCTCACACAAAACTTGTCTCAATCAGTCTTTGCCTGGCTCTGACCCCCAGCTAGTGTGTACTCTGCTCTGCTTTGTGAGCAGGAGATGGAGGGGGCTCCTCATCCTGTTCATCTGGGGTATGCTGCTGTGGTCCAATGTCTACTGTTGTAGATCTCCTCTGACCCTGTTTGTGGGTGCACAATGGGGGTCATGAGCCAACTCCATTGTGGGTAGCCTCTGTCACCTTTGGGGAGAAGCAGGATAAGAAAGATGAGTGTCTATTGTTTGGAGTGGGTACCTTGTGGAGGTGGGGTTGGGGAATAGTGGGTTGTGGAGGGTTGCCGGGTGAAGGAGGTATAGTTTAGGCAGATCCATGCTGCACTTAATTAGGAGCCATCCACCGGTGATCTTCCCTTGGTCAAACCTGCGGAAGATTCCTGAGTGCTGCAATATATAGGTGTCATGGGTGGAACCTGGGTATCAGGCACACACGTCTAGAATCTCCCCCTGGGCGTCACACACAACTTGCATATTGAGTGAGTGGAATGCTTTCCTGTTCCTATAAGTGGACTCTCGTGCCTGGGGGGGGGGGGGGGTGTCTGAGTGCAAAATGTGTGCAGTCAATGGCGCCTATGACCGAGGGGAAGCGAGCTACGGCGTAGAAGTCAGCCATGTTGTTCTACAGGGCCTGCGGGTGGTGAGGAAGGTGATGTACTCAGAGGTGTGGGTAAGGAAGGCATCAAGGAACTGGGTGAGGAAGTTAGAAATGGAAGCCTGGGTGAGACCCATGTTCACAGATAGGACAGACTGGAAACTCCCAGTGGCCAGAAAAGAGAGAGAAGCAGTGGTCTTTAGGTGCACAGGGATGGGGTTGTTCCTATGGGTCCTGGGCTGCAGGAGGGGTTGAAGCTGGTCACAAAGGTGCTGAATGGCAGCCCTAGTGAGACACTGCAGGTCAGTGAGGTCTAGGAAACTGCTACGGGGCCTGAAAACTCTGGGGTGTGAGTACCTCCTGTGGTGCCTCCCCTTTTCCTCCAACATGGAAGCCACCTGTGCATTTAGTGCCTCCATTTCCCCACACTGCAGGTGCAATGCAGTGCCACCAGTGCTCACCTCTCCCTACCAACTTGGTGAAACACAGCAGCAACAAACAGAAGCTGACACTCACTCTCCCACCACCGACAAACAATGCAGTCACACACAGCAGAGACACACTGCAAGCACTCTCTGACCCACTACAAACTCTCCTGCCACACCTTTTAGCCACTCACTCTCCAAGCAGTCTTCACAAACACGCTGCAGCAGTACATAGGACAAAGAGACAAACAGAGACTACAAACAGGTAAGGGAATGAAATATGAACTTGGGGATAGTGAATAGAGAGGGATAGGGGGAGGGGATGGGGGAGATAGAGGAAGGAGTAGTGGTGTCTAGGTTTGGGGGCTAGAAGGGGTAGGGAAAGCTGAAAAGGTAAAACAAATGAGGCAGGTGAGGGTGAAAACGTTCTGACTACAGCACACAGACAAAGGTAAGAGGTACTCAACAAACTCTCAGCTTTCTCTGCAAACAATGATTCAGCTTTCTCTCCTAACAGCGCTCTCACTACTCCAACTCCACAAAATTGCTAATGGGTCTAAAGACGACTTCCCCCTTAACCTGGTCGTTTTTATTTCAGGTCTAACTAAGGACGCCCATGTTCCCACCCATGCGAAACCATTTCGCTTGCCATTATACTCTGGAGACGCCCATCTCATAACGCCGCCCATAACACGCCCACTGTGGGGACGATCATAGATGGGCGTCCTCGTGTTCAGGACGTCCTTACGGCCCTGTTTTGATTATTGGATTTGGGCGACCTTTTTTCATGGGAATGCCCATGTGCCTTTTGTGTCGCTTTTTGGACACCCTTCTCTTTCGAAAAGGAGCCTGAGAGTATGACAGTCACTGCTTTCAAGAGCCACAACCCTCCTTTACAGCCAATGGTCACACTCCTCACTCAGGATTCTCCTTTTCCTCCTCTTGGCAGGGAACTGTCAAGCAACCAAAAAGATGACCTCATGGGTATAATTCCAACCTTTATCCCGTTTGTCATTCCTCCTCCCTTGTCATTCTCTACAAAGACAACTTTTTTCTCCTGCATTCTGTTTCAAAACCACTCCCCTGGGGTTGGGCCTCCTCCCACCCAGGGAAGGAGGGACCTCTCTCCCCCCAGGGTCTGGAAAAAACTATCACTTTAGTAATACCCGTTCCCATGGGGTATTACATGTGGTTCTTCAGAGCTGGTTAAATGCCAATATCACACTTAATTGGCTATGTTTTTGCTGGTTCTGTATACCTGGAAATTCAATGTGGGAGCCCAGACATGGCCTTAAATTGAATTTCTGGGTATGTCAGCAGCGGTCAGCAAAATGCTGATTGCCACCGGCTGAATATCGGGTTCTTGGATTTCAGAAAAGCTTTTCATATGGTTCCTCATAGGAGGCTTATGAACAAACTGACCGATGATAGAAAGTAGTGGTAAACGATATTCATTTGAAAGAAAGAAAGATGAGTAGTAGAATGCTTGAAGAGTCGGTCCTGGGGCAGATTTTGTTCAGCATCTTCATGAGCAATATTTCTGATGGATTGGAAGGGAATAGTTACATTTTTGTAGATGACATGAAAATCTTCAACAGAGTGGACATACCAGAGGGAGTAGGCAAACAAAGAAGTGATCTACAAAAGCTAGAGGGCTGGTCAGATATTTGGTAGATTACCTTTAATGTGAAGTAGTGCAGATCGATGTATTTGAGATGTGAAAACCCAAAGAAACTTTATGCAATTGGAGGGGAAAGGCTGATGAGCATAGATCATGAGAGAGACCTTGAGTTGATAGTGTTTTAGGACCTTAAGGTAGTGGAACAATGTAACAGCCAGTGGCTAAAGCCAGGCAAATGCCAAGCTACATAACAAGTGACATAATGAGCAGAAATGATGTGGTCACTGGTGAGGTTACTGTGGACATTAAGAGACTGAAGTTGGGGTAGAGAAAAGTGACCCAAATAGTAAGAAATCTCCATAAGAAGATATATGAGAAAAGGCTGGAGATACTAAATATGTATGTTGTGAAGGAGAGGAGAGAATAAGATACAGACTTTTAAATACTTGAAAGGAATAAATGAACAAATGAGCCTTTTCCAAAATGAGAAGCTATAGAAAAATGATATGAACCTACAGGAAGGTGCGGCAAAAAAATAACATCAGGAAATATTTTTTCATGGAAAGTGTAGTAGATGCCTGGAATGTTGTCCTGAATGAGTTGGTGGAAGCAAACATAATGGAATTCAAAAAAGAGTGCTAAAAGATCATCTACACATTCCTTAATCTGCACTTCCCCAACTGCAAAGGTTTAAAATACAAAGTAATGCATGTGTCAAACTTTACCTACTTGAGCACACAGTTATGGAACGCATTGCCGCACAACTTAAAAGCGATTTACGAACTAACCAACTTCCGCAAACTACTGAAGACCCATCTCTTTAACAAGGCATACCACAAAAATCAACAAATGTGAACATACACCACTCCTCCACATATATTTAGAACTGTTTTATAATATCTGCTTGTTATATTACTATCATGTTTTATCACTATCATGTTACCTAAGATTCTTCTGTTACACTAAATGTCTACTTTCTAATATATTTCCACCATTCATGATGAATTGTAAGCCACATTGAGCCTGCAAATAGGTGGGAAAATGTGGGATACAAATGCAATCAATAAATCAATAAATAAAATAAATAAATAAAATATACTGGGACAGACCAAGGGTCCATCGAGCCCAGCACCCTGTCACTGACAGCGACCAAAAGAACAAGCGATTTGTTCCACCCATCCTAGAAATGCTGTATTATTCCCTCATCCATTCAATAACATTCTATGGCTTTTTCCTCCAGGAAGCCGTCTAACCATATTTTGAAGTCCGCTAAGTTAACCGCCTTAACCACCTTTTCTGG
The DNA here is from genome assembly GCF_901765095.1 of Microcaecilia unicolor. Taxonomy (NCBI): domain Eukaryota; kingdom Metazoa; phylum Chordata; class Amphibia; order Gymnophiona; family Siphonopidae; genus Microcaecilia; species Microcaecilia unicolor. The sequence goes on from NC_044032.1 coordinate 305,596,127, forward strand.
CAGCGAATTCCAGAGTTTAACTATGCGTTGAGTGAAGAAACTTTTCCTCCGATTCGTTTTAAATTTACCACACTGCAGCTTCATCGCATGCCCTCTTGTCCTAGTATTTTTGGAAAGCGTAAACAGACACTCCACATCGACCCGTTCCATTCCACTCATTATCTTATAGACCTCTATCATATCTCCCCTTAGCCGCCTTTTCTCCAAGCTGAAGAGCCCCAGCCTCTTCAGCCTATCCTAATAGGGAAGTCGTCCCATCCCCTGTATCATCTTTGTTGCCCTTCTCTGCACCTTTTCCAGTTCCACTATGTCTTTTTTGAGGTGTGGCAACCAGAATTGAACACAATACTTGAGGTGTGGTTGCACCATGGAGCGATACAATGGCAGAATAATATCATTAATTTTGTTTTCAATCCCTTTCCTAATGATACCCAACATTCTATTTGCTTTCCTAGCTGCAGCAGCACATTGAGCAGAAGTTTTCAATGTATCATCAATGACGACACCTAGATCCCTTTCTTGGTCCGTGACTCCCAACACTGAACCTTGTATGATGTAGTTATAGTTTGGGTTCCTCTTTCCTACATGCATCACTTTGCACTTGTTCACATTAAATGTCATCTGCCATTTAGACTCCCAGTCTCGTAAGGTCCTCTTGTAGTTTTTCACAATCTTCCCGCGATTTGACTACTTTGAATAACTTTGTGACATCGGCAAATTTGATTACCTCACTAGTTACCCCCATCTCTAGGTCATTTATGAATATGTTAAAAAGCAGAGGTCCCAGCACCGATCCCTGAGGGACCTCGCTAACTACCCTTCTCCATTGCGAATATTGAGCTTTTAATCCTACTTTCTGTTTCTTATCTTTCAACCAGTTTTTAATCCACAGTAAGACACTACCTCCGATCCCATGTCCCTCTAATTTCTTCTGTAGTCTTTCATGAGGGACCTTATCAAACACCTTCTGAAAATCTAGATACAAAATCATATTTTCAAAGCACTTAGCCTTCCAAAGTTCCATAGGTTTCTATGGAACTTTGGAAGGCTAAGTGCTTTGAAAATATGCCATCAACCGGCTTCAGTTATGTTATGACTTCCGCACTTAAACAAAATCATGGAGAAAGTAACCTGCACTGCACAGTAGTTACAACTGAACAACAAAAGCACAGGTTAGACTCTGAGTCACATTAGTCTTTCTCTGCCATCATTGACTATGTTACTGTGCTACTTATCTCCCATTGCTTCAGATACCCACTCAGATTGTATGCTGTATGGAACATAAGAGTAGCCATACTGGGTCAGACCAGTGGTCTGTCTAGCCCATTATCCTGTTTTCTAAACAGTGGTCAAGCCAGGTCACAAGTACCTGGCAGAAACCCATTTACCAGCAACATTCCATGCCACCAATCCTGGAACAAGCAGTTGCTTTCCCACGTTTGTCTCAATAGCAGACTATGAACTTTTCCTCCAGGAATTTGTCCAAACCTTTTTTAAACCCAGATACGCTAACCGCTGTTACTACATCCTCTGGCAAAGAGTTCTAATTATTTGTTGAGTGAAAAAATATTTCCTCCCTTTTGTTTTAAAACTATTTCCATGTAACTTCCTCGAGTGTCTCCTTTGTACTTTTGGAATGAGTAAAAAAATCAATTTACTTCTACTCGTTCTACACCAAAGCGCAGTAGCTATGAAGCTGGCTTATGGAGTGATGCTAAATCAAACAGGTGATCTTGCTCAATCCTGCTTTCTGCATCACCAGCACCAGCAGTAGAATCTCCAATATTTTTTTGTATTGTTATCTTATTTTTTTCTCAGCCAGAGAAATTGATTTTCCATGCCCTTTGTGCCTCTTGAGATTACAGGAAAGTCTCATAAATGACCTCATTTCAGTTGTACAATTAGATTTTTCAACTCTATAGAGAGAATAAGAAGCTGCAAAAGCTATTCAAACAAACAGAACAAAGAGCATCTAGCAGAAGGAATAAAAAGCATTTGAAAAAAAACGAAAAAGACCTTTCAAAAGTATTGCATTGATATGCAAAGCATAATGTCCATCAATCTGGGGCTTCCCCTTTTCTTTAAAAATGACAGATAATTTTCTATGCTTTGTTGTTTGTGAATATTATTTTCAAACGTGTCCTATAGTTTATCTGACTGAAAATCACCCTCAATACCAGCTCCGTTGGGTTCATTATGATTTTGGCTTAAGATAGAATACATTTGTATAGGGTGTCTAGCTCAAAAATAGATGCCCAAGTTGGGGATATCCAAAATTTGCAACATCCTATATAATAATTCTCACCTCCAACGTTCTGTGCTTGGGACCGTGGCTCCCTGGAGGTGGTGGTCTGCTAGGCAGACATGCACTGACGTCACTGACATCAGGACAGCTGATTCTAAGGCAAGGGGAGGAGTAGGGAAACACGCTGCGCGTGTTTCCCTACTCCTCCCCCTGCCTTCGGAATCATCTGTCACCCCCTGCGCTATGGCCCCCTCGACCCCCCCGGCCCGCCAGACGTCAGACGCACGCAGAGGAACTTCCAGAGAAGATGAACAACGCAAAGGGCACAACAGCACTTCGGCTGTCGGGGGTTTGGGTCCCCCATCAGCACAGGTAGTCCACAACGGCGGCGCCGCCACAGCGGGGGCAGTTTTCGCCGGCAAGGGGGGGTCGAAGGGGCCATAGCGCAGGGGGGGGGGAGAAATTGCCTGCCTAGGGCTTGTTTCCTTGCCTTCAGAAACTGGCCTTTTTTACTAGTGTTTTATAAAAAGACTTGCTGAACACAATCCCTTTTATAAAATATTTATTATGAACAATATATTTGGTAACATGTGCATGAGAAGAAACAGTTTTACAAAAATGAGCACTATCTCTCAGGGCCTTTGCATGTATAAGTAACTACATTTACACTTATATACAGCAGTTTTACTCATCTCCAGGATTCTACATATGGCGCCTTAATTTCCACACAGAAATTGAAGCATATTCTATAACAATGCATGTAACTTAATTGGTTAACTAGCAAATCAGTGCTGTTGTGTTTGTAAATTTCCAGGTACTGGACCCCTGAACCTAACTCTTGCACAGTAAAGTAAATTCTGACCTTTAAATTCCAAACTTCTCAACTTTCTGGCTATAGGTGAGATACCTGATATTCTCTTTAATTTAATGCTTATTGCTTAATTAATTAATTTGCCCTGTGTAACCTTTTTTCTCTCTTTCTTTCTTTTCCTGCCAAGATAGAGAGGAGAGGCTGTTTTAAACTGCATAGCACTCAATTGAGGCTCTGAAGTAGCATTTTACATTGCTGAAACTGCTATTATTATAATTATTGGGAATATTTAGATTTATATCACAAGAAGGAAAGTTTTATATTCTAGGGCAATTTTGAAAGTTAAATCAATTGAAAATTCTTTGATTAGACTGTACCAATTCTGGTCCCCATCTAGAGAATTGCCTTAACAACAGTAGAGAGATCGTGGATGCTTTCCAAAGTGCTCTGCTCAGACAGATGGTGACGGAACCCACGAGGGAGGGAGCAATGCTGGATCTGGTGCTCACAAATGGGGATAGCATGTCAAATGTCCGAGTGGGTGCACACCTGGGAAGCAGTGACCATCAAACGGTTTGGTTTGATATAACAGCTGAAGTGGAGGGCAGCCACTCTAAACTCAAAGTCCTGGATTTCAAGCGTGCTGACTTTAGTAAAATGGGGGAATACCTGAGGAAGTGGCTGAGAAAATAAAGGCTAAAGAGTTAGCATTCCAGAAATATAGAAAATCTGAAGAACAGGAACACGGGGAGGAATACTGGATGAAACTGAAAGAAGCCAAGAGAGAAGTACGTCTGGCGAAGGCGCAAGTGGAAGAACAAATGGCTAGAAATGTAAGGAGGGGCAACAAAAATTTCTTCAGATATATTAGTGAAAGAAGAAGGACTAAAAAGGGAATTGTGAGACTAAAAGATACAGCGAACCGCTATGTAGATAATGATGAAGAAAAAGCCAATTTGCTAAATAGATACTTTTGTTCAGTTTTCACTGAAGAAAATCCTGGAGAAGGACCGCAAGGGACTGGCAAAAGTACACCTGAGAATGGAATGGATAGAGCACCGTTCATGGAAAAGAGTATGTATCAACAACTTGGAAAGCTAAAGGTGGACAAAGCCATGGGACCGGACGGGATCCACCCCAGAATATTGAGGGAGCTCAGAGAGGTTCTGGCGGGTCCTCTTAAAGATTTGTTTAATAAATCCTTGCAGACGGGAGAGGTTCCAAGGGACTGGAGAACGGCGGAGGTGGTCCCTCTTCACAAAAGTGGTGATAGGGAAGAAGCTGGAAACTACAGGCCGGTAAGCCTCACTTCGGTTATTGGAAAAGTAATGGAAGCCATGCTGAAGGAAAGGATAGTGAATTTCCTAGAAGCCAATAAGTTGCAAGATCTGAGACAACATGGTTTTACCAGAGGGAAATCGTGCCAAACGAATCTCATTGAATTCTTTGATTGGGTAACTGGAGAACTGAATCATCGACGTGCTATAGACGTAATCTACTTAGATTTTAGCAAAGCTTTTGACACGGTTCCCCACAGGAGGCTCTTAAATAAACTAGATGGGCTGAAGATAGGTCCCGAAGTGGTGAACTGGATTAGGAACTGGTTGACGGACAGATGACAGAGGGTGGTGGTAAATGGAGTTCGCTCGGAGGAGGGAAAGGTGAGTAGTGGAGTGCCTCAGGGATCGGTGCTGGGGCCGATTCTGTTCAATATATTTGTGAGTGACATTGCCGAAGTGTTAGAAGGTAAGGTTTGCCTATTTGCGGATGATACTAAGATTTGCAACAGAGTGGACACCCGAGAGGGAGTGGAAAGCATGAAAAGGGATCTGAGGAAGCTAGAAGAATGGTCTAAGGTTTGGCAATTAAAATTCAATGCGAAGAAATGCAAAGTGATGCATTTAGGGAGTAGAAACCCACGAGAGACTTATGTGCTATGCGGGGAGAGTCTGATAGGTACTGAGGGGGAGAGGGATCTTGGGGTGATAGTATCCGAGGAACTGAAGGCGACTAAACAGTGTGACAAGGTGGTGGCTGAAGCGAGAAGGTTGCTAGGCTTTATAGAGAGAGGTGTGATCAGCAGAAGAAAGGAAGTGTTGATGCCCCTGTACAAGTCGTTGGTCAGGCCCCACCTGGAATATTGTGTTCAGTTTTGGAGGCCGTACCTTGCGAAGGATGTTAAAAAAATGGAAGCGGTGCAAAGAAAAGCTACGAGAATGGTATGGGATTTGCGTTCCAAGACGTATGAGCAGAGACTTGCTGACCTGGACATGTATACCCTGCAGGAAAGGAGGAACAGGGGTGATATGATACAGACGTTCAAATACTTGAAAGGTATTAATCCGCAAAAAAATCTTTTCCGGAGATGGGAAGGCGGTAGAACGAGAGGACATGAAATGAGATTGAAGGGGGGCAGACTCAAAAAAGATGTCAGGAAGTATTTTTTCACGGAGAGGGTGGTGGATGCTTGGAATGCCCTCCTGCGGGAGGTGGTGGAGATGAAAACGGTAACGGAATTCAAACATGCGTGGGATGTGCATAAAGGAATCCTGTGCAGTAGGAATGGATCCTCAGAAGCTTAGCCAAAATTGGGTGGCGGAACAGGTGGGGGAAGAGAGGTTGGTAGTTGGGAGGCGAGGATAGTGGAGGGCAGACTTATATGGTCTGTGCCAGAGCCGGAGATGGGAGGCGGGACTGGTGGTTGGGAGGCGGGAAATACTGCTGGGCAGACTTGTACGGTCTGTGCCCTGAAAAAGGCAGGTACAAATCAAGGTAAGGTATACACATATGAGTTTATCTTGTTGGGCAGACTGGATGGACCATGCAGGTCTTTTTCTGCCGTCATCTACTATGTTACTATGCTACTGTTACTTGGATGTTAACAAGCAATTAGCACTAATTAGTATTAATTAAAATTCACACGCATAGCTCGCTAAGCATATTCTGTAATGTGGTGCATGTAAATTCTAAGTTGCATAGTTGAAAAGTGGGCACAGTTATAGGAGTGAAATGGGCGGGTCATGGGTATTTCTAAAATCTATGTGCATTGTTATAGAATACACCTGCTCCATGCCTAATTTAGGCATCGGGATTTACACCAGATTTTAGTTGGCATAAATTTAGTTGCTTAGATCAGACTCGGCTATGATTTCCACACGGAAATCAAGGTGCAATATATAGAATCTAGCCCCATATGTATCAGTAACAGATTTTGCAAAATTGCAATTACAAGAGGAGCCAACTGATAAGCTGAGTTCCAAAACTCTAGTGCAAAAGTATGTGCCATATTTTGCTTGTGTACTTAGCTGGGGGCATGCACATGGATGAAGTTAGGACAGATTACACCAGCATGTGTGCAAATTATAGCATTTTGTAATTTATGTGTGTTCAGGCTAATATCTAGGTGTGAACATTTATTCCAGCCATAGGGTAGGTATAATTGATTGCACCTTAATCCCCTAATTCTATATAAATTACCCAAAATTGCATGCACAAATTTGGGAGTGCACCCAATTTGCTCACTCAATTTAATTGAATAAGCCAATTAGTACCAATTGGTTTTTTAATAATTATTGGCACTAATAAGATGCAATTGGTATTTACATGTGCAAACATGCGTGGGATCAGTAAATTTTATCAAAAGCTTTCTCAGTGTTAAGTGAGAGGATTAAATAGTTAGAACTATCGACTTTGATAGCATGAATGATACCGTGTTTCCCCGAAAATAAGACACTGTCTTATATTAAATTTTGCTCCCCAAGACCTGCTAGGTCTTATTTTCAGGGGAGGCCTTATTTTTCGGGGAAACATCGGGGTCACCCCCCCCCCACCCGAGATCGCCGGCTCCCCCCCTCGATCGGCGGCTCCCCCTGCCCTCAGTCGCTCCCGGAACTAACCTCTTAAATGCTTCCTTTCACCATTCATCTTCGCACTCGCCGCAAGCAGCAAGGCAGGCCACTCCTTCCTTCCATGTCCCGCCCTCGCCTGACGTAACATAACGTCAGGCGAGGGCGGGACACGGAAGGAAGGAGTGGCCAGCCCTGCTGCTTGCGGCGAGTGCGAAGGTGAAAGGAAGCGGTTAAGAGGTTAGTTCCGGGAGCGACTGAGGGCGGGGGGAGCTGCTGATCGAGGGGGGGAGCCGGCGATCTCGGGTGGGGGGGTGACCCCGATGTTTCCCCGAAAAATAAGGCCTCCCCTGCTAGGTCTTATTTTCGGGGGAGGCCTTATATTTTCAAATTGCAGCAAGACCTCTACTAGGTCTTACTTTCGGAGGATGTTCTATTTTCGGGGAAACACGGTATTAATTACACATCTGGTATTAGATTGTAAGCTCTTTGAGCAGGGACTGTCTTTCTTCTATGTTTGTGCAGCGCTGCGTACACCTTGTAGAGCTATAGAAATGCTAAATAGTAGTAGTAGTAGTGATGTTATTTGACTTCTATTTGCCATTGATAAAATCCTGTTTAGACAGGATATATTAACTGTGTGAAACTCATGATATCAATGGAAATCTTAGAATCTCTGTTCAGGAGAGTGATTGGTCTATAACTGTTGCACAATGCAATATCTTTCCTTTCTTTGTGTAGTGTCGGAGATTGTAAAACTGTAGAAACAGCCAGGGAGTTTGCCCTTCATTGTACCATCATTAAAGACCCTTAACAAAGCTGGAGCTAAACGGGTGCTTGTATATATAATTCTTTGGGTAGGACATTAATCCCTGCTGCCTTATTAGACTTTAAGGCCTAGATTCAATACATGGCACGAAAAGTTAGGCTCCGGGATGATCAGTGCTACTCTAGTATTCTGTAATAGAATACTAGCTTTGCGTGCATTTTGCACCTAACTTTGGGCACGAGCCCTTATGCCTGCCAAAGGCTGGTGTAAATGCTGGTGCCCACATAATGGCAGTTAGACGCACAAAAGCCGATATTCTATTGCACTTAATTTCCGGGAATGCCTCCAACATGCCCATACCCCTCCCATAGCCACATCCCTTTTGGAGTTGTACACTATGAAATTTTGGTGCACAATTCATAGAATTGGGCGTAGAGCAGATATACATGTAACTCCTAATTACTCCAAGAATCGATTGTTTCCACCTAATTGACTAGTTTACATATGGATCTGGGATCAGCACCAAAATTTGGATGACCTATACAGAATCCAGGGGTAAGTTCCTAATTGTTCTTTCAACTTCTTCCAGTGAAGATTGATTGGTATAGCCTCTGGCAGCCATGTCTTCTGGAGGCAACTTAAATGAACCCAACCAACTCTTGAGATCCCCTTGTGAGGTAGAAAACTGAGATATATAAAGTTTGTTATTAAAGGCAGCAAAACAATAGGCAGTTTGGATTTGTTAATCTCCATCTCATATTCACCTTTAATTTTTATAATTATTTTACTTCCAATTCTTTGTAACTGTCACAGTAGTAACTTATTAGATTTATTGGTGTGTTCATAAAAATGTTATTTTAACAAACTGCAGGTGATAAGCAGGTGTAAAATGTACTTGGTGAATTTAACTCTCCCCTTACATAAAGAAGGATCCTATCTTTCTTCATTTTATGTATTTCCTCAATTGTTTTAATTCAGCATTTAATGAATCAGATTAAACTTTCATCTGTTTTTATGTTGCCGAGGACAGGAAAAATAATGTTTCCACAGCATGGCTTTGACAGCATGCCACACTAGGAATAACTACTACTACTACTATTTAGCATTTCTATAGCGCTGCAAGGCATATGCAGCGCTGCACAAACATAGAAGAAAGACAGTCCCTGCTCAAAGAGTTTACAATCTAATAGACAAAAAATAAATAAAGTAAGCAAATCAAATCAATTAATGTGAACGGGAAGGAAGAGAGGAGGGTAGGTGGAGGCGAGTGGTTACGAGTCAAAGCAGTGTTAAAGAGGTGGGCTTTCAGTCTAGATTTAAAGGTGGCCAAGGATGGGGCAAGACGTAGGGGCTCAGGAAGTTTATTCCAGGCATAGGGTGCAGCGAGACAGAAGGCGCGAAGTCTGGAGTTGGCAGTAGTGGAGAAGGGAACAGATAAGAAAGATTTATCCATGGAGCGGAGTGCACGGGAAGGGGTATTTTCTCACTATAATAAAATTGTAAATATTCCTCTGAGGCAATAGTTAAATTTTCTAGGGAAAACAGGTTTATTAATAAATTCCTTTACATGGATCAAACACCTAACACCTTTCTTCTTCCGCTCCTTCCAATCCTACATCTAAAGGAGCATGATCAGGAATCAAAATATTCTGAATGTTGCAGGTTAGCAACATAATCTGCCCATTCATAGACAGGAATAAAAAAAAGTGAGAGTAGAATTTATGGGGTGCAGAAAAATAAGTGTAGTCCCTTTCTCCCTTGTAAAGTGTGTGAGAAATGCATCAAATAGCTCAAATTTGTTTTTACCAAGGTGCCCTATGAAATGGCGTTAGAGCATCCTAATGCAGGACTTTCCCACGTGCTGAGCACCCCCTCCCCCCAAAAAAGGGCTTTTTAATTTTATTTTTTAAACTAGTAAAAAAGCCCCATTTGTGATGCAAATGAAATGGGGGCTAGCAAGGTTTTCTTCAGAGTGTGCACGTGGGAGTGTGTGTCCCTGCCCTCTGCCCTCTCTCCCTCCCCCACCCCCCTCCGAGTCCAGTCCTTCAGTGTTAAGTTTCCTGCTGTTCTGTGTTTGTGTTACAGAGAGAGTGAGGGCATCTCTCTCCCCTCCCCCCTCTGAGTCCTTCACTGTTACAGAGAGAGGGATTTCATGCTGTGCTATTTTCCTTCACTCATGGGGATTCCGGATATCTCTGGCGCTTCACACTTCCGGCTGGAGGCTTCATAGAACGTTGGTGGTGCCTTTTATATATATACATTTTCATGCTAATGTTGACACTAATGCATGGCAAGTGAAAATAATTAATGCAGGAGCACTTACTGCCTCTTATTTTGCAATAAATGCTCCCAAGTTAACCCTGTATTATTCAGTTAGCATGCGCTAATGTGAGTGCACTACCTGATTAACACTTCCATGCCCATTCCCCACCCATGCCATACCTCCTCCCAAAAATAAATATTGCATTATTGGCAAATGCAAATTACCACAAGACACTTTACCGTGTCCTTTGGTAGGCCTTTTTCAGCACACTAAGCCCTCGTTACAGCTTAGCGCAATTTGCTAAAAGGATCCCTTAATCTAGATCTTATTTTCAGATTGGTCAGTGGATAATAACATACAAATAACTAAGCAAATTACACCCTCTGCATGTAGTTTAATCATTTTGAAGACAGCCATGTTAAGTTCATGATTTCACTGTAGAGGGTAATTTTAGAACAGATCACTTATAAAGAAGAATTTAAAAAATTCATGTAATGTATAATTTTATAAAGGCAAAGAAAGAAAAGGTATAACTAAAAAAAGAATGGAAAAGTAGCAAAAGCAGCCAATAAAAACATCCAATCGTAGATAAAATATAGTAAATATCTAATAGGCAAATTTAAATTAACGAAGGGGCGTGTCAAAAGCAATGAGCCTTACAGCATCAATCATGAATAATGCTGTGAAATAGGACATAAGGGCTCTTATACGAAACCCCATCCCACATTAAGGGCCGGATTCTATAAATGGCAGTCAAAAATGGATTTTTGACTTCTGTTTTTATTTTTCATTTTTAGTATCGTGTGTTTTTTCTGTTCTTTTTTTCTTCTTTTTTCACGTCATCTTCGCTGTTTGTGACGGCTATTGTTTTTTGCGAAGACAGGTTTCTTCTGTGTTTTTGATAGTCAAAAATGGATGCCAGAAAGGATCGGTGCTAAGCTTGATTTCATAAAGGATGTGACCTTTATAGAATCACGCTTTGTAATGATTCCAGCACTCAATTTTGGACAGCAGACTTATGTCTGCTGAAAGCTAGTAGAAATGCTGGCACCCAACTTAGGCGCGTTGACCCCGTTTTTCTGTAACAACATGTGCAACTTTTCGGAATGCCCCTAACTTACCATGCCCCTCATATGGCCATGTCCCCTTTTGATTTGGACAATATGGGATTTGGGTGCCAAGTATTATAGAATCACATGCAGCCTGATGCATGCACAAATCCCAGCTGGTGCAAATTAATGTCAATAATGTTAGAGGCCAATTATTGCTTAACTCATTAGCCAATTAAGTTGTGCATGCATCTCAGATTAGTGCCCAAATCTGGGTGCCATATATAGAATCCGGGGGGTGCTAGTGCAGGACAGAGTTGAGGGTAGGGTTACCATATGGCTCCAGAAAAAGGAGGACACATTGATCCAGTTTGGGTTTTGCTTCCATTGAAAGCAATGGAAGTAAAACCCAGACAATCTGTCCTCCTTTTTCTGGAGCCATATGGTAACCGTAGTTGAGGGGCTTTGCGGTATTTTCATTTTTAGCGTGCAGTAAATCATGCATTAAGTGCTTTTTGTGTCAGGGGGTATGGAATGGATGGAAAGTGGGCATAGAAGGTGTTTGGCAATTAATGTGCTGCACAACTGTGCACTAACCCCTGGATTCTATATGTGGCTACTAAAGTTACACACGCAACTTAATTGTTTAACAAGCTCATCAGCGCCAACAGTTGACCACTAGCAAGCAATTATCGGTACTAACTGGCACTAATTAAAATGTACGTGTGCAACTTTCTAAGTATATTGGAGGAGATTCTATATATGACACCTAAAAAAATCAGCACTAAAATCCATGCCAACTAAGCATATTCTATAATAAGAGCCTAGATTTAGGCGCCAACTATAGAATACACTTAGTTGATATTTCAGCACCTAAATCTGTGCACATCCATTTACATCAACTAAAACATGGCGTAAATCCCGGCGGATAGGTTTTGGTGCACTATGCCATATTTTATAACTAGGTGCCTAAATTTCAGAATGCCCATGAAACTCCCATTTCCCCACCTATAACAACCCCCTTTTTGCCTGCACACATTAGAAGTTCAGCGTATACTGTTACAGAATACACTTAGCGACTTCTGCGCCTAAATTCTAATCAGTTCCAATTAGTGCTCATTATTGCTTAAGTGCTGATAATATCAGTGCTCATTAGCTTGTTAAGTCAATTAAGTTACACACAGTATTATAGAATCTACACCGAATTTGGCACTTAAATCTAAGCACACTATATGGAATCTGGGGGATTATATAAGGTGGTGCATGTCAATCTAATACGTGGATCTCATAAGGGAAGGGGCATGGGTGGTTAGTGGGTATTTCTAAAAATTACATGCACTCTTATAGAATATGCTCTATCGTGCCTAACTTAGGTGTGAGCATTTAAACCAGGTTTCAGTTGGCATAAATGGTTGCGCATACATTTTAGTCATAGGAATGGGCACTATGCATATTTTATAAACCGCGCCTAACTTTAGGTGAGGTTTATAGATTAGTACTAAGCATGTTTTTTTCTTCTTTGATGATTTTATAGACACCATATATTGAATCTGGCCCTACCTGCCTAATGCACAGTTAATGCAAGACCACTTAGGAGGCACTAACCATGTCTCTGTGATTCACATTAAATCCAAATCAGCCCCTGCCATCACAGCTTCAAGATCTAAAACCTTAATTCCCATACTTTGGGTATTAGTATATACTGCTTTCCAGAAGTTACCCCTTTTTCCCATTTGTGTAGAGGTATTAATGCATCACTTACCTGAGGCTTGTACGTACCTAGGGGCTTTGGTCACCATGCCCCATTGATTGTAGTTTAAAGCCCTCTTCAGTGGGATACCCAGTCTGCTACTGAAGACACTTTCCTTCTTTGGTAGATGGACACCATCTCTGCTCAGCAGCTCTTGGAAAAGCATCCTATGGTCCATGAAGCTGAAACGATCTTGATGACACCAACTGTGCAGTCACATATTCATCTCCAGAATGCGAGCTTCTCTGCCTTGACCTTTACCCTTAACAGGGAGGATCGACTAACGCATTTTATGGTAATTTGCCTGTCAATGTCTGCTACCTGCATGCTATTTTTAAAAATAAATTTTTCAGGAGGGAGTGTATCATATGAGGGAATGGGCATGGATGCATTATCTAACTAGCATGTTCACATTAGCACAAAGCTGACTTAACACGAGAGCACTTAGCGTTAATATTTTTGAATGTCTCGCATGTTAATTGAAAAATTAGTGTGTGATATGCAAAAAGAAAAAGTCCTATGTCACGAAACGCCTAGCCACCCGCCTGGGGCTACCCTGCGGCCACTTAGAGGGTCTATCCCGAGCACAGCTCAGCACCTGCTGCTTGTGCTTTACATTAGCACCCTTCCCCCACTGACTGGATCCTAACCGCCTCTGGGTAAGTCTCCCACTCTCCAGGTGTTCCCCAGTGATTTCTAGGCTACTGGGGCCACATTCCTAGTGGTCCCACAGTTCCTAAAAATTTGCTTACAAACCCAACAAGCAAACCATTAGAACAATGAACAGCAAAAATTGCAAACAGCAAATAAATAACAGGTAACTGAAATAGGATTAATTATAACACTATATAAACATTTGTTTACTATCTAAATAGTATCTGGGGAATTCAGGACATATAGCTGCTCATAGGTTATCAAATGTAACTGTTCATAGGACCTACTACTACTACTATTTATCATTTCTATAGTGCTACAAGGCATACGCAGCGCTGTACACCATACACAAAAAGACAGTCCCTGCTCAAAGAGCTTACAATCTAGACCTCAGCAAACAGATCTTTCTATTCTCCCTGGCAAAGACTGGGGCAAAAGCCAGTACATCCTAGATGAATTTGAACCAATCAGAGCCCAGAACAACAAGTTATGAAACGTATACTTCATCTTACTTCCTATCTGTTTTAGACTAAAGAAAGAACAGTCATTTCTCTGTAACAACTTTAAAGTAAGGAAACATCTGCAGGCCAATAGTAGAAGTACATTTCAAGAATTGAGGCAGTTTTACAGACTTAGAAACCCACTGTTTTGTCACACCCTATTTTAGGGATATTCTAGAAATGGGCTTAGCATCTGGGAAAATCCTGCATTCAAAATGCACTAAGTCCATTTCTTAGCACATCATAATAAAAGGGCCCTATAATCATCAAGCAAATAGTTAATTTTCAAAAAAACAAAACCTTTTTTTCTGCAATCTGCGTCAAATATAAATAAATCCTGATACTACTACTACTACTACTTAACATTTCTAGAGCGCTACTAGGGTTACGCAGCGCTGTACAATTTAACAAAGAGAGACAGTCCCTGCTCAAAGAGCTTACAATCTAATAGACAAGTGAACGGTCGGTTCGATAGGGGCAGTCAAATTGGGGCAGTCAGGATTCACTGAACGGTAAGGGTTAGGTGCCGAACGCAGCATTGAAGAGGTGGGCTTTAAGCAAAGACTTGAAGACGGGCAGGGAGGGGGCTTATCAGGGCAATTATCAGGGCAATTAGTAGCAGGTTCAGGAAAGTCCCGTGGCAAGTTTGACAAGGTCCCAGCGTCTTTTCTTGATTGTTCTGAATGCTGTGTGAACCATACCCAGAAACTGCATCTATTCATCTTTTGGTCTCAGCTGTCTATAAAATGTGGCTTTATAACACAGGCTCCTAGATTAATCCCTAGTAGCCCACAAATACTCTCACAAAAGTTACAGGTACTCTGAGGCAATTTCAAATTTCTGGATGTCCTCTGTGCAAGCATGTGCATATTTTTATAAAGTATGTTTGGATATTGCAACTCCTTCCAAATATTGCCCCCAGAAGCTTCTAGCCACAGTCCATGTAAAAGTCAATGCACTCTTGATGGCCTGTATATTTATACATACACACTCGAGCGATTTTATAATATCTGTTTCCGGAGGCAAAGAAATTCATTCATTCATTTATTATATTTACTATACCACCTTTGCAAATTCGCAGACCAAGAGGTTGCACAATCTAAAAATAATTTAAAATGATTCAAAAGTAATGAAAAGAACTACAATGACTGAGAGAAAAAAATAATCTAGGCGTACAAAGAACAGACTTTACAAGGGAGGGAGAAAAAGGGAAGGCCTGGGGAAAGGTAAAATGGTAAATGCATGGGGAAAAGGGTACAAAAGGTCAATTCATCAGCCGACCATACTTCAGTTGTCATTGAAAGCCTGAGTGAAAAGCCATGATTTTAAGGAAATCTTAAATTGCTTTAAGGATTGTTTGGCAGGAACTAACAGAGGTATCGAGTTCCAAAGGGAAGGTGCAGCAAAAAAGAAGCCTCAGTGCCTAGTGGATTCTAGACTGGCCTGTTTAGGGCTTGGGACAACCGAAAGGTGACCATTAAGCGACCGAAGTGAGCGGGATGGAGAATAGGCATTGGTGAGTGATGACAGGTGCTTTACCTACCTATTTTAAAGGGTAATTGTATAACAGGTTATCCAGGTAGGAAGTCCAAGTAGGTGCTTAGGGCGTAGGTGCCTATCCTGCTTATAATCGAACGAGAAAAACGCCCAAGTTCCGACCTAAATCGGGAGATGGACGTTTATCTCACAAAAACGAATAACACGGTATAATCAAAAGCCGAACTTGGACGTTTTCAACTGCACTCCATCGTGGAAGCGTATAAAGTTGACGGGGGTGTGTCGGAGGCGTGGTGAAGGCGGGACTGGGGCATGGTTATCACCCGAATAGAGATGGGTACCTTTCGCCGATAATGGAAAAAAAGTATGCGTTTGTAGCTAGAATTTAGGGCACTTTTCCTAGACCCTGTTTTTTCACGAATAAGGCCCCAAAAAGTGCCCTAAATGACCAGATTACCACCAGAGGGAATCGGGGATGACCTCCCCTGACTCCCCCAGTGGTCACAAACCCCCTCCCACCACAAAAAATGATGTTTCACAACTTTTTATTTTCACCCTCAAATGTCATACCCACCTCCCTGGCAGCAGTATGCAGGTCCCTGGAGCAGTTGTTAGGGGGTGCAGTGGACTTCAGGCAGGTGGACCCAGGCCCATCCCCCCCTACCTGTTACAATTGTGCTGCTTAATGCTTAGTCGTCCAACCCCCCCAAATCCACTGTACCCACATGTAGGTGCCCCCTTTCACCCCTTAGGGCTATAGTAATGGTGTAGACTTGTGGGCAGTGGGTTTTGAGGGGGATTTGGGGGGCTCAACACACAAGGGAAGGGTGCTATGCACCTGGGAGCTCTTTTAACTTTTTTTTTTGTTTTTGTAAAAGTGCCCGCTAGGGTGCCTGGTTGATGTCCTGGCATGTGAGGGGGACCAGTGCACTACGAATCCTGGCCCCTCCCACGAACAAATGCCTTGGATTTATTTGTTTTTGAGCTGGGCGCTTTCATTTTCCATTATCGCTGAAAAACAAAAACGCCCAGCTCACAAATTGTCGAATAAAATATGGATGTCTATTTTTTTCGAAAATAAGGTTTGGTCCGCCCCTTCACAGACCCGTTCTCGGAGATAAACGCCCATGGAGATAGATGTTTTCGTTCGATTATGCCCCTCCACGTGTGCCAAAATGGAGTCACCACCTGACTACCACGTGGCTCTTGTGGTAATTTCATTTTTGGCTTGCTTCCGCTACACACGTCTGAAAAATATTTGTTATTTTCTGACGTGCGTAGTGGACGCACGCCAAGTGGCATCTGATGCGTGTAGGTCATTACCACCCAAATTCTTTACCACTAGGTCTATGGCTGGTGGTAAGGTCTCAGACCCAAAATGGACATGCAGCAATTTTGATTTTGCTGCTCGTCCATTTTCGGCAAAAAAAGGTCTTTTTTACAGGTGTGCTGAAAAATGATTCTGTGCATGCCCAAAACTCACACCTACACTACCGCAAGCCATTTTTCATCACGCCTTTGTTTAAAGACCCCTTATTTTGAGTCTTTTGCTAAGGCACGGTAGGTCTACCATGGACTAAAAAAGCACTACTGTGGGACATGCAAGCACTAATTGCACAGCGAAACAAATGTTATTTTCCATTGTGGGAGACGTGCCCATGGGCAGAGAGTAGGCATGCCTGTGCTAATCAGGGAGTGCGGACACATAACTGCACGCTACCCGATTAGCATGGAAGCCCTTACCACCTCCTAAATAAATGGTGGAAGGGCTTTAGTGGAAATGGTCATGTGCTAATTGGGAAATTAGTGCATGGCCTTTACAAAAAAACACTTCCATATCATCATGCTGATCAATCCATAGACTGGTGGGTTGTGTCCATCTACCAGCAGGTGGAGATAGAGAGCAATCCTTTTGCCTCCCTATATGTGGTCATGTGCTGCCGGAAACTCCCCAGTATGTTCTCTATCTCAGCAGGTGGTGGTCACACACAGCAGCAGCTCTGGCTAGGCCTCCAAGCCTAATTTTAGGTTTTGTTGAGTGCCTGGGGTTGAGGGCTCTTCTTGAGCAAGTGCAAACCTGGTGGCGCCAGGTCCCTCCTTTTCTCCCCCCTCCCGCTGGCTCCGTTAAAAAAAAAAAAAAAAAAAAATTTTGGACGTCCTTAAGGGCGTTTATTTCGACGTTTATTTAAACGTTTATTGCAGCTACTCACTGGGACACCAGGTCGTTACAGCTCGGAGCGAGAAGCAGGTAATTTTTACCTTTTTATAGCGGGCAGGGGGTTCCCCGATTGATCTCCGCGTGGCCTATGGCGTCGGAGGGCGAGGGCACGAAGAATCGTTCCCCGGACCGCGTGTGCGCTTCTAGCGGGGATGCGGGGGTTTTAAAGTCTGATTCGCCCTTGTTGGGTGTCAGTTTGGAGGCCGGTCAGTGTCCCGGGTCTTCCTCCGGCGCGGCGGTTTTTCCCGCCATAAACGCCCATCCCCCGCTGCTCGCCTCCGCCATCTTGGCCGGCCACTCTGCTCGGACGGCTTCTTCTTGGGCCGCCCTTGAGCTGGGAGACGTTCATGCCATGGCAGCCCTTGATTTGGGCGACGGCAAAAAAGCGGCTAAAGTTAAGCGCCGTTCTTCCCGCGCGGCTCCTTCGCGGAGTGTCACGCCGGACGCCATCTTGGATGCGCAGCATGTTGCTCCCCCGCTCTTGCGAGCGCCGGTTGAGGGTGCGTCTAGGGCTGTGGCCCAGGCTGCTGAAATACACAGTCTGGGGGGTTTCTCCCCCGAGTTTATTTTGCTGCTGCATCAGGCCTTCCTTATGGAAAACGCTGCCCCTTCTCCCTTGTCCGATAACGGGGTGGAGGCCCCCGGAAGTAAACGCCCTCGGGTGGATTCCCAGGCCTTAGAGGACGCTGTTTCCTCTGATGTAGATGAGGGCAGCGTATCTGAGTTCTCCCAACGGTCCTTTGGGGATTCCTTGGAGGAGACGGATTCCCGCTCGGATGGAGCGGATGACCCCTCTGCAGCGCGGATCTTTCGCTCAGAGGATTTGCCCAACCTGTTACTGCAGGCCATGAGCATTTTGAAGATTTCCTCGACAGAGGACGTCTCTCCCTCAGCCCCTGTTGGCTCTGCCATTATGCTGGGGACGAAGCGCCCGCCTAGAACCTTCCACGTGCATGATGCCATGCACACCTTAATTTCGGCTCAATGGGATGTCCCGGAAGCGAGCCTCAAAGTGGCTAGGGCTATGTCCCGCCTCTATCCTTTGCCTGAAAGTGAACGTGAGGCCTTTATTTGGCCTACCGTGGATTCTTTAATCACTGCGGTGACTAAGAAAACGGCGTTGCCGGTGGAAGGTGGCACGGCACTAAAGGATGCCCAAGACAGAAGATTGGAAGCGGCTTTAAGGTCGTCCTTCGAGGCGGCTGCCTTAAGTTTGCAGGCCTCAGTTTGCGGCTCCTATGTGGCCAGGGCGTGCCTGACGATGGTGCAGCGGGCTTCCCCCTCGGATCCTTCCTTGAGGGCTGACTGGCCGGCCCTGGAATCGGGCTTGGCTTATTTGGCAGACTTACTGTATGATGTCTTGAGAGCCTCGGCTAAAGGCATGGCTCAGACAGTCTCTGCGCAGCGCTGGCTTTGGCTGAAACATTGGTCTGCGGACCACGCCTCTATGTCCCGCCTGGCTAAGTTGCCTTTTAAAGGCAAGCTGCTCTTTGGGGTCGAGCTGGACAAAATCGTGACCGATCTCGGCACGTCTAAGGGCAAGAGGTTACCAGAGGTCAGGGCTCGGGCCAGTGCTCGCCCCGGTATCTCCAGAGGACGGTTTCAGGAAGCCCGTCGGTACCGCCCGGGCAAGTCTGGCTCCTCTGCCCCCTCTTCCTTCAAAAGGAACTTCTCCCCCAAGCAGCATTCCTTTCGCAGAGACCGCCGTCCCGGAGGTACGCCCTCCGGTCCTCCCCCAGGGTCTCGTAGACAAGTTGACAGACAAGTTGTCTGCAGGGATGCCTCTTGTGACCCCGGAGTGGATTGTCGTCACGACGGACGCCTCTTTGACGGGCTGGGGAGCCCACTGCTTGGGAAGGACAGCGCAGGGGCTCTGGTCTCCTGCAGAGGCAAAGTGGTCTATCAACCTCCTGGAACTCAGAGCCATTTGGTTGGCGCTTTTGGAGTTCATCCCGGTACTGGCGTTGAAGCCAGTACGGGTCCTGTCGGACAATGCCACGGCTGTGGCCTATGTCAACCGCCAGGGAGGTACCAAGAGCGCCCCTCTAGCCAAGGAGGCCATGAATCTATGCCAGTGGGCGGAAGCGAACCTGGAACAGCTGTCAGCGGCCCACATTGCCAGAGTCATGAATGTCAAGGCGGACTTTCTCAGTCGCCATACCTTGGAGCCCGGAGAGTGGCAGCTATCTGCTCAGGCGTTCTTGGACATCACGAAGCGCTGGGGCCAGCCGAGCCTAGATCTGATGGCGTCATCGGCCAATTGCCAAGTGCCGCGCTTTTCAGCAGAGGACGGGACCCTCGATCCCTGGGAGTAGATGCTCTTCTCCAACAGTGGCCGACACAAGAGCTTCTCTATGTGTTCCCGCCCTGGCCCATGTTGGGCAGGGTGCTAGACCGGGTGGCAAAGCATCCGGGCCGGATAATCCTGGTGGGTCCGGACTGGCCCAGATGTCCCTGGTATGCGGACTTGATCAGGCTCTCAGTCGACGATCCTCTGCGGCTTCCAGTGGAGCAGGGCCTGTTACATCAGGGTCCCGTGGTGATGGAGGATCCCTCCCCCTTTGGTCTTACGGCCTGGCTATTGAGCGGCAGCGTCTGAGAAAGAAGGGCTTCTCAGACAAGGTCATCGCCACTATGCTGAGAGCGAGGAAGCGCTCTACTTCTACTGCTTACGCCAGGGTTTGGCGTACCTTTGCAGCGTGGTGTGAAGCAGGCTCACTTTCTCCCTTCACTGCTCCAATTTCTTCAGTGTTGGCGTTCCTGCAAGAAGGTCTGGAGAAAGGCCTGTCGCTCAGTTCCCTTAAAGTCCAGGTAGCGGCTCTGGCTTGCTTCAGGGGCTGCCTGAAGGGTGCTTCCCTGGCTTTGCAGCCAGATGCGGTGCGCTTTCTCAAGGGAGTTAATCACCTGCGCCCTCCTCTGCACTCAGTGGTGCCTGCATGGAATCTCAACCTGGTGCTAAGAGCCTTGCAGAAGCCGCCTTTTGAACCCTTGTCGAGGGCATCTCTGAAAGACCTGACGTTGAAAGCAGTCTTTTTGGTGGCTATCACTTCAGCCAGAAGAGTTTCCGAGCTCCAGGCGCTCTCTTGTCGAGAGCCTTTTCTGCAGTTCACTGAGGCAGGAGTGACTATTCGCACAGTGCCTTCCTTCCTGCCCAAGATTGTTTCTCGCTTCCATGTGAATCAGCAGCTCTGTCTCCCTTCCTTTCGTAGGGAGGACTACCCAGAGGAATACTCTGCTCTCAAATATCTGGATGTGAGACGAGTCATCATCAGATACTTGGAAGTGACCAATGATTTCCGGAAATCGGATCATCTGTTTGTCCTGTTTGCAGGTCCTCGTAAGGGTCTGCAGGCTGCTAAGCCTACAGTGGCAAGATGGGTCAAGGAAGCCATTGCAGCGGCTTATGTGGCCGCGGGGAAGGTGCCGCCTATCCAGCTGAAGGCTCACTCCACTAGAGCTCAGGCGGCCTCGATGGGAGAGGCCGGGTCCGTCTCCTTGGAAGAGATTTGCAAGGCGGCAACTTGGGCATCGGCCCATACCTTCTCCAGGCATTACCGCTTGGCTGTGGCTGCTCGGGCGGAGGCCCGGTTTGGAGCTTCAGTGTTGCGGTCAGGGATTTCAATGTCTCGCCCTGGGTGAGTACTGCTTCGGTACATCCCACCAGTCTATGGATTGATCAGCATGATGATATGGAAGGTAAAATTATGTATCATACCTGATAATTTTCTTTCCATTAATCATAGCTGATCAATCCATAGTCCCTCCCAGATATCTGTATTGTTTATATTCTGGTTGCATTTCAGGTTCAAGTTTAGTCTTCAGTTCCTGTTCAGGAGGACTTAGTGTTCAAGTTTTTCAATGAATTCTTCAAGAGTTGAGACGAATTTGTGTTAGTGAGCTGCTGCATTCCTCTCCCCTCCGTTTTACGGGGCTGGATTGAGACTTAAATTCTGCCGGCGCTCCCTCCCGCTTCGTGCGGCAGTAGGGCAGCTTTGTACCCCTCCCGCTTCGGCGGTGTTAGGGTCAGTCAGCTCCTCCCACGGTTGCGGTTGCAGGATAAGCCAGATCCCCCCGCATCGGCGGGCGTGGTGTCCCTCCCCCGCTCCGCGGGGATGAGCTGGACGGATTCCCCTCCCCCACTTGTGTGGGGATGAGCTGGGTTAATTCTCCTCCCCCATTTCGGCGGTGGTGAGCTGGGCAGAGTGTCCCTTTGTGGGTGTAATTCTCTAAGTGCTGAGTCCTGCGGATGGAGCTTGGATATCGACATACTGAGGAGTTTCCGGCAGCACATGACCACATATAGGGAGCAGGGCCGTGCCTAGGGTCTCTGGCGCCCCCCTGCAGACTATCAGTTGGCGCCCCCCCCCCCCCCCGTGAAAATGATCACGCCCCCCCCATGAAAATGATCGCTCACCACTTGCCACACTGAAAGGAATTGTCAGCAATATTCTTAGAAACAAATTGCTATACATTGCAAAATAAGATAGCAGATGTAAATTCTCAAAGTGGACATATTCCAAATGCTAAAATGAAAATAAAATAATTTTTTTCTACCTTTGTTGTCTGGTGACTTTCTTTTTTCAATCATGCTGGTCCAGTATCTGATTCTGCTGCTATATGTCCTCTTAACTCCATTTCCAGGGCTTCCTTTCCATTTATTTCTTTACTTTTCTCCTTTCTTCTTCATTTCTTGCTCTATATCCATTTCCAGCAATTTCTCCTCTCTCCCTGGGTCCTGCCCTCCCATCCATGTCCATTCTTGTCCCTCTCTGCCCTTCCCTCCTCCATCCATAGCCAGCAAGCCTCCTCTCTCCCCTCCCCTCCATTTCCAGCAATTTGTCCTCTCCCTGGGCCCCCATGTCCATCCTTGTCCCTCTCTGCCCTTCCCTCCTCCATCCATAGCCAGCAAGCCTCCTCTCTCCCCTCCCCTCCATTTCCAGCAATTTGTCCTCTCCATGGGTCCCCATGTCCATCCTTGTCCCTCTCTGCCCTTCCCTCCTCCATCCATAGCCAGCAATCCTTGCCTCCTCTATCCCCTCCCCTCCATTTCCAGCAATTTGTCCTCTCCCTGGGCCCCCATGTCCATCCTTGTCCCTCTCTGCCCTTCCCTCCTCCATCCATAGCCAGCAATCCTCTCTCCCCTCCCCTTCCCTTCCAGCAATTTGTCCTCTCCCTGGGCCCTGCCCTCCCATCCATGCCTCTCTGCCCTTCCCTCCGCACCCTGGGGCCTTTAAATCTTTTACTTCCGGTCGCAGCAGCGTCAGTGAAAGCGGAGCGCTGCCGACGTCTCCATTCCCTTTGCGCTCTTGGTTCCCTCAGTGTCCGCCTTCTTCTGACGTCAGAAGAAGGCGGGACACTGAGGGAACCAACGAGTGCAAGGGAAGGGAGACGTCGGCAGCAGTGGCGTAGCTAGGGTAGTTGACACCCGGGGCCGGTCATTGTTTAACACCCCCCCCCCCCCAAATCCAGTACTAGGCATACCGAGAATACAAAACACTCACGACCTATAGAGCAATTTTACCATACCATAAGCAGTCGTTTCTACGAGTCACACAAGGAAAAGGAAAGCATCTTAAACACTACAGTGAGCACTAGAACATCAATTCACCTATTGTAAAACGAAACCAGACAGAATAGTACAGATCGTAGATCCTGCACAGTCAATGCCAACTGAAAGCCATGTCTTTTTCAAACACAGATACACCCTAATCCACTATAGGATAAGTAATCATAAACTTTCTATTTAGACAAAAATTAAACTGAACCCCCGATGCCAGACTCTGCATACAATGCAACACCACAGAAACAGAAAATGTCCCCTAGTACTGTGCAAAATATAAAGACAGCAGATGTAAATTTGAAAAAACTAACAAATACCAATCACCACTTTACAAATTAATAAATAGAAATAAAACATATACAGAAAATAAAATAATACCATTTTATTGGACTAATACATTTAGCTTCCAGAGGCCAAAATCTCCTTCCTCAGGTCAATACAGTATAGTGCTGTTACAGTATCCTATCCTGATCTGAGGAAGGGGGTTTTGTTCTCTGAAAGTTAAGTCAAAATGTATTAAAATTAGTCCAATAAAAAGATTACCTTATTACATGTTCTATTTATAAACATTTATTAACACAGCTAAAATACTATATCCTAAAGCAAAATAATAAAAATATATATTTACAGTTTGTTGTCTTTGGTTTCTGCTTTCCTTATCTTCTTTTCACCGTCTTCCTTCCATCCAGCATCTGTCTTCGCTCTCTCTCTGCTCTCCAGTGTCTGCCCTCTCTAATGTGCCTTCCATCCACATCTGCCCTCTATTTCTGCACCTTCCATCCACCATCTGCCCCAGTCTGCCATCTCTCTCTCCCCCTTCCATCCACCATCTGCCCTCTCTCTCTCCTTTCCCTCTAGCATTTGCCCTCTATCTCTGCCCCCTTCCATCCACTGTCTGCTCTTTCACTCCCTTCTATCCACTGTCTGCCCTTTCTCTCTGCTCCTTCGATTCACCATTTGCCCTCTCTCTTTCCCCCTCCCATCCATTCAGGGTCTGCCCTCCCTCTCACTCCCCATTCCATCCAGGATCTATCCCCCCTCTCTCACTGCCCCCTCTTTTCGGCTCCCAGTTCCCACCTGCGGCTGCCCCTAGTTCCAGATCCATTGATTCTCCCATCCACCCCTGCCCCAGGCATGACCCCATTCTCCCTCCTGCTCACTTTTCAGACCCCAGTTCCAGCTCCATGCCCCTTCTCCCATCTGTCTCCCACCCAGTCCCTTCTGCCCATCCGAGTCCCCCTCACCCCATCTGCCTCCCACCCAGTCCCTTCTGCTATCCAAGTGCCCCCCACCCTCACCCCACCCTCACCCCATCTGTCTCCCACCCAGTCCCTTCTGCCCATCCGAGTCCCCCTCACCCCATCTGCCTCCCACCCAGTCCCTTCTGCTATCCAAGTGCCCCCCACCCTCACCCCATCTGTCTCCCACCCAGTCCCTTCTGCCCATCCGAGTCCCCCTCACCCCATCTGTCTCCCACCCAGTCCCTTCTGCTATCCAAGTGCCCCCCACCCTCACCCCATCTGTCTCCCACCCAGTCCCTTCTGCCCATCCGAGTCCCCCTCACCCCATCTGTCTCCCACCCAGTCCCTTCTGCCCATCCGAGTCCCCCTCACCCCATCTGCCTCCCACCCAGTCCCTTCTGCTATCCAAGTGCCCCCCACCCTCACCCCATCTGTCTCCCACCCAGTCCCTTCTGCCCATCCGAGTCCCCCTCACCCCATCTGTCTCCCACCCAGTCCCTTCTGCCCATCCGAGTCCCCCTCACCCCATCTGCCTCCCACCCAGTCCCTTCTGCTATCCAAGTGCCCCCCACCCTCACCCCATCTGTCTCCCACCCAGTCCCTTCTGCCCATCCGAGTCCCCCTCACCCCATCTGCCTCCCACCCAGTCCCTTCTGCTATCCAAGTGCCCCCCACCCTCACCCCATCTGTCTCCCACCCACTCCCTTCTGCCCATCCGAGTCCCCCTCACCCCATCTGTCTCCCACCCAGTCCCTTCTGCCCATCCGAGTCCCCCTCACCCCATCTGCCTCCCACCCAGTCCCTTCTGCTATCCAAGTGCCCCCCACCCTCACCCCATCTGTCTCCCACCCAGTCCCTTCTGCCCATCCGAGTCCCCCTCACCCCATTTGCCTCCCACCCAGTCCCTTCTGCTATCCAAGTGCCCCCCACCCTCACCCCATCTGTCTCCCACCCAGTCCCTTCTGCCCATCCGAGTCCCCCTCACCCCATCTGTCTCCCACCCAGTCCCTTCTGCTATCCAAGTGCCCCCCACCCTCACCCCATCTGTCTCCCACCAGTCCCTTCTGCCCATCCGAGTCCCCCTCACCCCATCTGTCTCCCACCCAGTCCCTTCTGCCCATCCGCGTCCCCCTCACCCCATCTGCCTCCCACCCAGTCCCTTCTGCTATCCAAGTGCCCCCCACCCTCACCCCATCTGTCTCCCACCCAGTCCCTTCTGCCCATCCGAGTCCCCCTCACCCCATCTGTCTCCCACCCAGTCCCTTCTGCCCATCCGAGTCCCCCTCACCCCATCTGCCTCCCACCCAGTCCCTTCTGCTATCCAAGTGCCCCCCACCCTCACCCCATCTGTCTCCCACCCAGTCCCTTCTGCCCATCCGAGTCCCCCTCACCCCATCTGTCTCCCACCCAGTCCCTTCTGCCCATCCGAGTCCCCCTCACCCCATCTGCCTCCCACCCAGTCCCTTCTGCTATCCAAGTGCCCCCCACCGTCACCCCATCTGTCTCCCACCCAGTCCCTTCTGCCCATCCGAGTCCCCCTCACCCCATCTGCCTCCCACCCAGTCCCTTCTGCTATCCAAGCGCCCCCCACCCTCACCCCATCTGTCTCCCACCCAGTCCCTTCTGCCCATCCGAGTCCCCCTCACCCCATCTGTCTCCCACCCAGTCCCTTCTGCTATCCAAGTGCCCCCCACCCTCACCCCATCTGTCTCCCACCCAGTCCCTTCTGCCCATCCGAGTCCCCCTCACCCCATCTGTCTCCCACCCAGTCCCTTCTGCTATCCGAGTCCTCCCCCACCTTCACGGTCACCCCATTTGTCCCCCACCCTCACCCTGCCTCGTCTTCTCCCTGCCACCCGTCTTTAAAAAGAAATTGTTTGCCGACGCGATAGCGAGCGCAGCACCTCTTGTGGAAGTAAAAGAAGCGAATCCGATCATCTCATTGGGCCTTCCTTCACTGTCCCGCCCTAGAGGAAATAGGAAGTTGCGTCAGAGGAGGGCGGGACAGTGAGGGAAGGCCCAATGAGATGATCGGATCTGCTTCCTTTACTTCCACACGAGGTGCTGCGCTCACTATCGCGTCGGCAAATAAATTTAAAGGGCTGGTGCGGGGGGGGGGGGGGGGGTGCCAGGATGAAGAGCAGCGGGAGCGGCGGCACCCCCCTTTCTGGTGACACCCGGGGCGACCAAAAGATTTAAAGGCCTCGGCGGGGCGAGGGTAAGCACCGCGGCGGCGCCCTCCAGAGGTGGGCGCCCCCCTGCGGCGCTTACCTCGCTTACCGCATCAGCACGGCCCTGATAGGGAGGCAAAAGGATTGCTCTCTATCTCCACCTGCTGGTAGATGGACACAACCCACCAGTCTATGGATTGATCAGCTATGATTAATGGAAAGAAAATTATCAGGTATGATACATAATTTTACCTTGTGTGTTACAAAGTAGATCCAATTCACACCTTTTTCGTTCTAGAACATCAGTGAATCTCTGATGCACACTCACAACCACTGCGTGTCTGCATTTATGCCTACAATGAGAGGAAAAACGTCATACTACTGTGGCACCGCTTGGTTAGCTTTAACCGAAAAATCTTTTAAGCTCACAGTGAAAAAGTAATCATGGGTTGAAAAATCTCTCATTAAACAAAATTTGGTAAAATCATCAAAATACACTTGTCTTTTTTTGTTAGTAGTGCTCCGTTCCTCCGTAGATACTCTGTAGGAGTGAGGTCTCGACGGACCCATTTCGCTTCCGCTTTGTCAAGGGTTCTCATCATACGACCATGCGAGCTAAAAAGTAACAAAAATAGGTTCAGCACTTAAACAACTAAAACGCAGTAGCGCAGAGCAAGAATCCTCCTGTACCCTGGGAGCTGCTGATGCAGATTCGCACGGAGCCAATTGACAAAATGGCGCCTCTGTTATTTAAACGCGCCAATCAGCTGTTGGGAGCGGAGCATGGTGTAATGACATCATACGAAGCCCCACTAACGTGATCAAACTCATAGTCAAAGTATAATTTAAAAAGACTAAATCGTAAACACTTATGCAAAAAATCTGATACAAAAAAGATTTTTCGGTTAAAGCTAACCAAGCGGTGCCACAGTAGTATGATGTTTTTCCTCTCATTGTAGGCATAAATGCAGACACACAGTGGTTGTGAGTGTGCATCAGAGATTCACTGATTGTATTGTTCTTTACAAGAAAACCCCAAATGTGGCCATTTTACTGGCACGCTAAAAGTGGCCGCAGTGAGTGGGAAACCTGCCACCTTTTAGCGCCCCTTAGAAAAAGGACTCCAATCAATGGTGTGCTGGAGCCGGCTCGCACCGGCTCGTAAGAGCCGCTTGTTAAATTTTGACAGCTCTTGCGAGCCGGTTGTTGTTGGGGGCGAGCCGGCTCCATTGCGGGAGGTAAGCATGGCAGGAGGACGCCATCACAGGCCATGCTTACCTCCCCTGCCGCTCTGAAGCATGTCCAAAGATGTCCTTCGCTCCCACCCTCCCCTCCCGCTCCCCTCCGTCTTTTTTTAATTACCTCCGTCGCAGCGAGCACCATTTAAAGCCCTGCTGCGTGCTGGCCGTCTCTCCAGGCTTCCCCTGCTTGATTCGGATGATGTTCGTGCCTTAGTCCCGCCTTCGCAAAAAAAGGAAATGATGTCAGAATGAAGGCGGGACTAAGGCACGAACATCATCCGAATCAAGCAGGGGAAGCCTGGAGAGATGGCCAGCATGAAGCAGGGCTTTAAATGGCGCGCGCTTCGACGGAGGTAATTAAAAAAAGACGGAGGGGAGCGGGAGGGGAGGGTGGGAGCGAAGGACATCTTTGGACATGCTTTGGAGCGGCAGGGGAGGGAGGAGAATCGCTGGATGGGAAGAGGGGGGCAGGGGAGAGACCTGCTGGGCATGGGTGGGTAGAGGGGGGCAGGGAAGAGACTTGCTGAGCATGGGTGCGTAGAGGGGGGCAGGGGAGAGACCTGCTCGGCATGGGTGCGTAGAGGGGGGCAGGGGAGAGACCTGCTGGGCATGGGTGGGTAGAGGGTGGCAGGGGAGAGAAGAGAATTGCTGGGTATGGATGGATAGAGAGGGGCAGGGGAGAGAGGAGAGTTTCAGGACATGGATGGAGGGGATGGAAAGGAGAGAGAAGAAATGCTGGACATGGAGGGAAGATAGAGGAAGGAGATTAGATGAGGGAAAAGGAAGTGAGGAGAGAAACTGCACATGGATGGAGAAAATAGGCAGAAGTTGGATCCACTGTACAGTCAAGTCTGCAGAGGACCAGAAATGAAGAAGAAAGGAGGAAAGAAAAGAAATAAATGGAAAGTAAGCCCTGGAAACGGAGTCAAGGGAACAGATAGATAGCAGCAGGATCAGATACTGGACCAGCATGATCAGAGAAACAAAGTCACCAGACAACAAAGGTAGAAAAAAAATAATTTTATTTTCATTATAGTGTTTGGAATATGTCCACTTTGAGAATCAGGTGCTGAACGTTAAAAGTTTATATTTATTTACTTATTTATGGCATTTTATCCCATATTAAACATGAATTAGGTTGGAACCTGGGATAATTTAATTTTTTTTTCCTGGAGAGAGTAATGTGTTGGCCGCCCCCCCCCCCCCCGGGGTATAGCCAGCTCTGCAATTTTGTTTGGAGGGGGGGGCGCAGAGCTGGGTGGGGGGCGCAGTGGTGGACGGGGGGGGGGGCGCCGAGGTGGATGGGGGGGGGGGGGGGGGGGGCGCCGAGGTGGACCATGGAGAGAGCCTGTTGTTAAAAATTTACCAGCACACCACTGACTCCAATCTACTATAATAAAACGCACCCTCAACGTTCTGAAGACATGCACCCACAACGTTCTGCAGAAATCTGACGTCACTCCCTGAAGGGTTCGTGGTGGTGAAGCCATCTCTCTCTGCCCATGTCTCCTTGGCCCGCCCTCGCGTCAAACGTAATGACGTCAAGGGCGTAGACATGGCCAGACAGAGATGGCTTTAACCTACGAACCCTACAGTGACGTCACTGAATAACAACGTTCCAGGATTCCAAAAGACCAGCTACCCTCCAACCACCCATCGATGAATGGCCCCGCCACAATCGCGGTCGTCGTCGTCATCAACGCCGCTCCCCCCTCCACTCACCCCTCCACTCACCCCTCTCCGTCTGCCAACGGAACGCCGGCCAGCTCCTCACAATGCCACTGACCTCCGTGTCAAGTCTCTGTAGCACGCAACAGCTGATCATTTCCCTTCGGCCCCCCCTCCTTCCCTCCCTGTGGGACACGGAGGGAAGGAGGGAGGCCCGAATGGAAACGATCAGCTGTTGCCTCTGCTGCAGCACCTTCACACGTGTGTGAAAGGCGCTGTGAGGGCCCGCCCCCGCCCACCAACCAACGCTGACCCTCCCTCAAAACCCCTGAACCCCCCCAAGCCCTCACCGCCCCTGCAACACACCGTGAGCCTATTTAGCTCCCTGTAAACAAGGAAGCCAATTTGGTTGATCTCTGTTTCCACTCTCCCACCCAGCCGTCATTTCTACACACTCAAAATAAAGCAACCAAACCTGTTCTTTATTCTTCATCCATCTACAGCTCTTTCATTTGGACCCCTCCAAGCCCCTGACCCCCCTCCAAGCCCACAGCCACTCCCTCACAATTCCCAATCCGCCACCCCCCCAAACATTCACACACACACACACACACACACACACACACACACACACACACAAACTGTGTAGCACAAAAAAAAAATAAAAATAAAAACACCAAAAACATGACCTGAGGAATCCCTCACTTTCAACCCATCACCACAGGAACGCAGATCCCCCCTTCAAAACCCCCTCGCCACTCCCTCACATTTCACCATCCACCCCCCCCCCCCACAAGCATTCACACACACACACACACTCTCTAGCACAACAACAAAAACACAACAACAAATGACAGACAACACAAACATGACATGAACGATTCCTCACTTTCACAACCTCAACCCATCTACGCAGACCCCCCTCCAAGCACCACACCACTCCCTCACACATCACAACCCCCCTCCCCCTCCCAATAAATACACAAGCTCTACTATGGAGAATCAGCATCTCTTACTCACAACCACACACTCCCCCCCATCATACACACACTCTTCCATGGAGAAACAGCATCTCTCTCACTCACACCCACACACTCCCCCCACCCCCCTTAATACACAAACTATACCATGGAAAATCAAAGTCTCTCTGTCTCTCACTCACACACACACACACACACACACACAACATCATACATAAACTCTGCAATGGTGAATCAGGATCTCCGTCTGCCATTTGGCACGGGAGCACCACAAGTAGGCGGCGGACGACTGCAGGACCCTGCAGAACACCAGGACACTTATGGACAAAGTGGTGAGTTACAGGGGAGTGGGAGAGGGGAGGGAGGATGGCCTGGAACTCAGAGGGGAGGAAAGGAGGGCATGGGACTGGGAGGAGAGAGAGGGAGACAGCAACGGAGGGAGGGGGAAACTCTTGCTAGCGCCCATTTCATTTCAGGCAGAAACGGGCCTTTTTTACTAGTGTCTTTATAAAATGCCTCCCCAACCTGAAGCAATCCCAGGTAAGTGAGCCCACATACATTTATACCTGCTCAGGTGTTGATATAAATATATATGTGAAGTATGTACATACACATATATTTTAGAAGGTACAGTCATACTCCATCTTTATTTGTGCATCATTCTTGGGGTAGTTTCCTAGAAACTCTTTCCCTTAGCTAAATAGAGTTTAGTAATAGAAAAACATTTATAAAATTACAGGCAAACAGTACCTTTCTCAACATCTGCAAATTTCTGTGCTGTTGGAGGCTAGTTCTAAGTGCCCAATTTATAAAGGCGCCAATGCAACTATAAACAGGCTTAAATGATCAATTCTCTAAATGGTGTTCAATAAGTTTGTAACTGAAGACAGTAAAAGGAGTGAGAAGATTAGGTGGTCATTTTCTCTTGGCTCCCCAGTACTTAGTCTGAAAGAGCTTTCAAAATATATAGTAATTCTATATTTGGTGTTCTCTTCTTTAGCTACTTTCTGTTTTCATGTGGGTAAAATATATTTATTAGCTGCCATACCAGATAATTTATTGTGCACAAATTAAGCAAGGGCTCTGTGTTTTTCAGTTCATGAGAGAAACTTAATTTTCACTGAAATCCAAAATACCAAAACACCAGGCTGTTCTGGCTGCTAATTCCAAGCAGATGGAAGCTGCAAGTTTGCAGTGGTTCAGAGCTTTTTATAAATAGGCAGCTTTTGTGCTCCACTGGCACTTTATCACTTTGCTTGTTTGCTTGGCATTGGAAAGTATACTGCCAACTCAATTAAAATTGTGTTAACAGCACAGTACAAAACTGATGGTTGGATGCGCACAGAAGGATTTCTGCAGCTGTCAACTCAGTGTCTCAAATTTTTTTTAATGCTAGTGCAATGTCTTCAAGAGTGACATAAGAAGTATACTCCCTTCTTTGCCTTTTTATTTGCTTATTTTAATTCAAATTCTAAAGGAGACAATTACTTATTGGATCGCAAAAAGACTTTAGAAAAGTTTAGTGAATAAAGGTGCTGTAGTGCGAATTGAACCCAGCTGCCCAAGTTCTCAGCCCACTGCACTATACATTAGGCTACTCCTCCCCCCATGAAAACTATCCTAGGCTCAACAACCCAGCTGAGACTAAACAGGCTCACCACGTCCATCACCTGCTGGAGATTGAGAAATATAATCTGAAGAAAATTGGAAGAAAGATCCCCAAAATACAGGACAATGACAGGATAATTCTATAAGGAGTTACCTAGAATTAGGTGGTAAGACCACAGTAATCAGGTGTGGGCAACCCGGGGCCCACCACTGAATTTTACGCAGGCTCCAAGACCATAGGAACTATATACAGAAAATGTAATTATTAACCAGAGTTTTTTGCTGAAAATGGACGTGTGGCAAAATGAAAATTGGTGTGTCCATTTTGAGTCTGAGACCTTACCACCAACCATTGACCTAGTGGTATAGTCTCATGCGGTAACCAGATGGTAATGACCTACTCATGTCAAATGCCACTTGGCACATGCGTCTAAAAATAAAAATTATTTTTCGGATGCGCGTATCGGACATGTGCCAAAAATGAAATTCCAGAGAACTGAAAAACAGCCAAACACAATCCAAAGGGTTGTGTGGAATGAATGTAAAGAAATGAGGAAAGTGGGAAATACCCTCAGAAACCAAGGCTTCTGCCAAGGTCTAATCAACAAGACACTATTGTTTATAAAAGTAGTACAGGATCCGAATACGATTTAGTTGAGTTACAGTGTGTAACTTTCATTGTGGCAGGTGAAAAGAGACCATATTTCGCATTGATTTTTTTGAGCCTGGGGCGTAACGCTAAAAGTGTTTTCTTTTGTCAACAGTAGCTTTGCAAGGTCACCTATAATGATGATTTTATTGCCATTCCAATTATGATGTGGTGCTGATTTCACTACAGTCATGATATCCATTTTCTGGGGGAACCAGAGGACCTTACAGATGATAGCCCTTGAGAATTTTTGCGATGAGACGCCACTTGTGGGGACAGGGTGAGCAAGTTCTAACTCGAATGGGCGTTCAAACTTTAGCGAGAGCAAAGATTGTATAAATTTTAAAACATTATGCTTCGCTGCACCTTCAGGAACCCCCAATCCACATATATTGTTCCTTCTATTTCTATTGCTAAAATCTTCTATAGCCATCTGAAGATCGGTAATCAATTTCTTAAACTTTGTAATAGTTCATCTTCGATATTACTAATTCTGGTCTCCACTTCTGATATGCAGTTCTCCAAGCATGCAAACTTTGAATTAAACTGGGACATCTCACATTTGAGATCTTTTGTTGCTGAAGTATTCTCAGAAAGCAGTGTGAGAATTTCTTAGAGTCTCGCCATAACTTTGGAGGAGCTACTGGCGTTACGCCATCTTTGTCTTCCTCATTTTTGTATCTTGAGGTCGTAAGATCGGATTTGGCTCTTTTAGAAGCTGGACTCGCAGCAAATGCAGCTTCCAGTTTGCTTTGACAATGTGACAACATCTCATCTAATGTATTGAGGTAAATATATAAGCCTGGAATGTGCAGAATTGGTAAAGTTATGGAGATTCCCCAGGAGTTCACATCTCACACATCCATCTGCTAGCAGCGCACGAGCGCCACCCCCCTCCATCAAACATTGGGTAAATGATTTTAAAAGTCAGGGAGGTCACTATAACTTTAACATAGATGCCAGTGTGACAGGGACTTCATTACTAAGTGGCTTTTGAATTAGCATCAATATTTTGAACTTGATTCAGTATTCAATTGGTAATATGGGTGTTGCTGAATCAGACCATTTTCCACCCAGGAACACCTGTGTAGCAGCATTCTGTGCTCCCTGCAATGGTCTAATTGCCATTTTTGATAATCCAACATATATCCCATTGCAGAAATCAAAATGTGAAACAACCAATGCTTGAAACACGAAGATTAGTGAAATTCAAATATAATTTCAGTTGTCGCATTATCAACAATTTATAATGTACCTTTTTAACAGGTGCTTTAACCTGATCTCTCATTAGCTATGAATCTATATTCACACCTAGATTCCCAAGTGATTCTGACATCTAAATAACATATCCATTTAGTGCAACTGAACTAGGAAATTGAAGATCTGACATAGCTTCAATCTTTTCCATATTAAGACATAATATATTCACTAATGTCCATTTTTCAATCGCTTGAAGATATAAAGTTACATGGTTTATAGTATCTAATAAGTTGGAATCTATTGGCACAAAAAATAGTATATCATCTGCATAGCAGAAACAAACAGGAGACAGTCTACTGCAGAAGTAGACAAGACAACCAAACAGCAGCAGCGATCCAAGGAAGGACAACCAAAACAAGAGTATATCCAAATATTAACTTTAATGTTAACATTTGGATATACTCTTGCTGTGTTTGTCCTTCCTTTGATCGCTGCTTCTGTTTGGTTGTCATATCATCTCCATAGATCATGTACTGCACACTTAATCCAGACAAAAGATGACAAACGGGTCTAATGTACAAATTAAACAGTAAAGCAGATAACAAAGATCCCTGAGGGACACCAGTATTCAATGGGATCCAGGAAGATTTATCTGCATTAATGCATGCTTGGTGAAAACAGTTAAAAATGATGCAAACCACACTAAAACCTTTTCACCAATCCCAATTTCATTTAATCTATGTAACAAAATAGTATGGTCCACAAGTCACAGAAAAACCAGAGAAACTTCCAAATTTCATAGTATCTATATCACCTTCAGGAAGAATATTATATGATTAGCTAAATATAGAGGCATATCAACTAACTACAAGGAAATAGCATTTTACTGCACTCCTACTGTGAATCCCAAAGAACATCTGAAGAATAGAGGGAAACTTTTCATTTTCATGTCTGCTTGGCAAAGCAGAATAAAAAAAAAGCTAAACTGAGGGGACCAAAGGAGACTGCTGCAGGGCAGAAAGGGCCATTCTTACTTAGAACTCTCTAGCAATTCTGAGCTCTCAAAGTGCTCCACCCCAATGCCATGTGACTATGGGAGCTCATTTTCAAAACAGAAAAATGTCAAAAAAGTGGCATAAATCTGCATTTGGACATTTTTCTCACAAAAAGTCCAAATTAGTATTTTAAATTTTTAGATGTTTTTCTATAAAGTCCATCAGAAGTGCATTCAAATCACAAGGGGGTGTGCCAGGGGCATGTTAAGGGTGGGATCTGGGCGTTCCTAATACTTGGATGTTTTTTTTAGCCATAATGGAACAAAACAAAATCATCCAGGACTAAAACTAAGATGTTATGAGCTAGACCTGTTTTTATAATGAATAAGGCACAAAAAGGTGCCCTAAATGACCACTGGAGGGAATCACGGATGACCTCCCCTTACTCCCCCAGTGGACACTAACCCCCTCCCCCCCCCCCAAAAAAAAATGATTAAAAACATTAATTACCAGCTTCTACGCCAGACTCAGATGTTATACTCAGGTCCATTAGAACAGCATGCAGGTTTCTGGAGTAGTCTAATGGTGGGTGCACTGCAGACAGGTGGACCCGGGCCCATACCTCCCCCTACCTGTTACACTTGTGGAGGAAGCTGTGAGTCCTCCAAAACTCACCAGAAACCCACTGTACCCACATATAGGTGCACCCTTCACCCGTAAGGGCTATGGTAGTGGTATACAGTTGGGGGCAGTGGGTTTTGGGTGGGGTTTGGGGGGCTCAGCAGACAAGATAAGGGAGCAATGGTGAGATGTGTACCTGGGAGTATTTTATGAAGTCCACTGCGTTGCCCACTATGGTGCCCTATTGCTTTCCTGGGATGTGTGGGGGACCAGTCTACTAAAAATGCTGGCTGCTGCTACATCCCTATGGCTTGATTTAATGCACTTTTTTTTTTTTTTTTAAATGGGCCAAAAAACAAAACATACAAATCACAAAACGTTGTTCACAACAGTCCAAAGACAGACTTAGACATAATATCGAAAATGCCCCTCCACGTCACCCTCTTTCCACATTCGATTCAAGATCCGTACCAAAGTCTTACATTCTGGTCTTCCTTCCTACCTTTCTGCTCTTCTTTCCCCTTATACCCCCTCTAGGATACTCCGCTCAGCTCTTTCATCCTGGTTGACTCTGCCTCCCATACACTGCTCCCACCTAGAGTCGACTCACCATTCTGCCTTTTTATGTGCTTGCTCTACCCTCTGGAATGCTCTTTTAGCTGACCTGTGTTCTGAACAATCTTACCCTCGATTCTGGTCTCTTCTCAGAACTCATCTATTCATTCAAGCCTTCCCTTCCTGTTCTCACCTTTGACTTGGGTCTGCTGTGCTGTCCACCCTGGGACATTCTACTTTGAACCTTACCTATTCATTCTGCCTGCTTTAGCTATTACTTGCCTCATCTGTCTTTTTAATGTACTATGGAGTTTCTTTCCGACATGATTGATTGATTTTATTATACACCACTCTGATTGTCAAATAAACTAAACTCTTATTTATATGATTACATCCTGCTAGTCAACAAGGAATTGAAAGTTTAGTTAACAAATTAATATGTCTAGTAATCATATATTTCTTATTGAAATGCTAAATTACATTTCTTATCCGATAGTTATATGATGGTCTTCTTGGGGCAGGCAACTCTGGTTCTCTATTGCTGCATGCCAATTGGGATTTTGTGATGGTCACAATGAATTCACATGGAAGTATTAGCATATAATGAGTTGAATACCAACTGGAAAGGTAGAATGGACTGTCAATTCTCCAGTCTCTCAAATTTTAGACAAAAGCTAGTAGTGTTTGACGTATATGAAAGCAAGTAGCCATCACATTTGTTTCAAGTTTACTTCACAACAATTATGAAGGACCTCTGTTGGCTGACAAAGGCATATATGGGAGTAGAATAGATATTGCATCGTTCATGGAAGAGAGTGTTTATGAACAACTGGAAAAACTGAAAGTGGACAAAGCCATGGGGCCAGATAAAATACATCCATGGATTTTGGAGCTCAAATAGGTTCTGGTGGGCCCTCTTAAAGATTTGCATAATAGTCCTCATACACAAGGGAGGTTCCATGGGACTGGAGAAAAAGAATTGTGGTCTCTATCCACATAAATGGTGACAGTGGATAATTTACAATGCCATTAGTATCTTGCATTGTGTCAATGGACAAATACTCTTTAGTTTCACCTGGTAGCATTTATTGGATATCGTTGTTCATTTCATTGATGTTTAAGTTTTTCAGAGCTAGAATTGCAGATTCGCATAACCATTCATGGTTTTGATAATGATTTACAATGTTTGGAAATATTATTTCCTTTAAACTATTAATTTCTTCTACAGTGTTGCATAAATCTGGAGTTAAAGTTATTTGTCCTGTGGGTTTCAAACACCTTTTGAAGATGACTGTCCCTTAACCTTGAAAGTAGGCATAAAACCACCTTCTTTGATTTCATGTGCCCCAAATAAGGTCATATGAAAACATGAGTTGTATTTTCTAGTTTTCCAGAAAATGCATTGCAGCTGGTGTACAGCCATTGGATAAGGATTTTAGTGGTTCTGGAGGAGCATTTAGTAAAGAGAGCCTTACTTTACCTCCTGAGCAACATATACCAGAAGGTTCTGCCTTAAAATTTAGTGCACAACATGATTTGCAGACAATGTTTATTTTGCCATTGCTCAATTGAGGAAACTCTTCATATGCTTTCATTGAGTTTTAAGAAAAAGCTGCCCCTTGTAAACTGTACTTCATTAATAGTCTTCTAGTGGCTTCTCTTTTACGATTACTTTCTAAACATTGAGCATTTCGCTGTTCAGTCTCTTGGACTCTGATAGCAGCTTGTGTTTGTCTTTGGTACTGAAGTCATATTTCATTTTCCTGTTGTTTTTCAATACTCCTTATTTGAGCTTGCCTTTCCCTTTGGTGCACAAGTCGCCTTTGATTTTCAACTGGCATTTTATCAAATCTGTCTTTTTTGCTGATCTGCAAGCCGTATTTCATTTTCAATTGTAGTTCCAACCAGCCTGGATAGAAGATAAACTATTTAGTATCCGGATCTATGAGTACGGTTACCATATGGCTCCAGAAAAAGGAGGACACATTCATCCAGTCCGGGTTTTGCTTCCATTGAAAGCAATGGAAGTAAAACCCAGACTGGCTCAATCTGTCCTCCTTTTTCTGGAGCCATATGGTAACCCTACTTTGAGTGACCCAAAACCTATGGTCTTCTTTAAATATATTATACTTTAAGCAAGCCTTAAACATTGACAGTGCTGAAGGGTATGTGAAAATAGCTGAATGAGGGTATACTGCTGAGAGTGAGTGTGAATGGGTATGCTTGTTACTTAGCAACAGCAAAAAAGAACTTTCTGACCTGCAGCCTATTCATTTAATGGTTGAAGGTATTGCTTCCCCTCCCTTGAGTGTCCCCATGAACCGAATCACTTCAAACTACACAATAACCCTGGCAATGGCGGTAGAGTCTGCCTGATGGGTTTGGTGGCCGCAGCTCTTCAGGGGCTGGAGGAGTTCAGACACGGACAAACAAACAAACACACGTTGCTGCTTGATAGATAGATAGATTTACAAAGCATGTTTCTGGAGTTTTAATGCTATCACTAATTCTGTCTGGATTTCAGTGGAGTCAATTTCAAATGTTGGTGCAAGAAGCAGAAGAAACTCCAACTGCTATGCTAGAACAGGTGTGAACTCTTGACAGACAGCTTAAAGGATAACTGAAAAGATCTTTGTCGGAGAGAAAACAAGATGGCGTCCTGAAGAGAACGCTGTAAAGTGGCTCTCTACCCATTTTTCCTTAAATCAATATCGAATACCTGAAATCGATGCTGAAGCGGAGAGGAAAGCAGTGGGTGATCTCCTCAACAGCTGCAAAACCCACGGGACCGATGGACCACTTTACTGAGCCTAGAGGAAGTTCGGGGTTAAATCCCTCGCTGCTGGAAGGGGTAGCAGGAGGTTCCTCACCTCCCCAACTAGAGGTGGATACCACGCTAAGCCCCGAGGAATGGAGACCTCCGACGATACCGGCGTGGGGGCGGCAG
This sequence comes from Microcaecilia unicolor, assembly GCF_901765095.1. Classification (NCBI taxonomy): domain Eukaryota; kingdom Metazoa; phylum Chordata; class Amphibia; order Gymnophiona; family Siphonopidae; genus Microcaecilia; species Microcaecilia unicolor. The sequence continues at coordinate 305,635,164 of NC_044032.1, forward strand.
CAAGGGCGGGAGACACTCAGCGTCTCAGACCTAAGAATGCTTGCTGCAGAGGAGTCTGCTGCCAGCCAAGGATCACCGAGTAATACCATCGGAGGAAAGAAGAAGGAAGAAACAGGCGCCCTGGAAGAAGTAATAGCAACTCAAGGAGAGAAAGAGGCTGAAGGAGATATACCTAAACTATTGGCGACTAGTAAGTCTTTTTTACCTCTTAAACCTGCAATAATAACATTAGACTCCATATGGGAGGCCCTAGTAGGGCTAGAAAATTCGTTCTCACAGAAACTGTTCATGGTGTCCCAAACTACTAAAATACCAGAGGAAAAGATTTCAAACTTAGAAAAAAGGATGTCTGACAATGAGAAAGCTTTAACATCAAATACTGAAAACATAAAATCATGTCAGCAGTTACAAGCTAACTTGATAAAGGAAAATACTTTATTATATCAAAAAATAGAGAATTTAGAAAATCAACTAAGAATTAAGACTCTTATATTAATTAATTTTCCAAAAACCTCATCGGTGGCTCCATTGGTAATGTTCAAGAAATATCTTTCAGAAATTTAAAAAATTCCAGAACAAGCATATCCACCTGTGTCAAAAATGTATTACTTACCACCATATGAAAAAGAAGAACAAAAAGTAAGAATGGATCAAAATGAACAAAGACTTGAAACTTCCTTTGATATATTGAACTTAATGCAAATGATTCAAGATGATGAAAAGGGGACACCAGCTACATTAATCGTCTCTTATGTTTTGGAGCCTGATCGTGATTGGGTACTTTGACAGTTTTTTGTCATAGAGATGAACTCTTTATGAATAATAAAATTAGGATATTTCCTGATATTGCTAGAACAACACAAAAGAGACATCAAGCATTTCTAAAGCTCCGTCCTAGGGTTTTGCAGTTGAGAGGTTTATTTTGGTTAAATTTTCCCTGTAAATGTGTGTTAAAAGTTAATTCAGTTAAATATATTTTCTATGACTCATCTCATCTGAGTGCTTTTCTAGATTCTAGGACGCCTGTTACTCCTAAGCATCAATTAACAGCTACATCTACTCTGTGATAAGAAAATTATGCGTACCTTCTTTTTCTAATTTAAATTAGTTATATTACCTTAAAATGTATTATATATATGTATATATACATATGTATATATTTTTTTCTTTTCTTCTTTTGATTTCATGAAATTGTGCCTTATTTTCTCTCTACGTTGTCGACTTGAAATGGATGGGACAACAAAACTATTTTCTTTTCTTCATTTGTATGGTAATAATGTTTGATCTGCTCCATTTTTTATCACAAGAGTTTTCTTGTAAGTATTGTTAAATATCTATAAATAAATAATAAAATTAAAAAAGAAAAGAAAAGATCTTTGTCAGACAACACTTGGAAGGCATACCAATCTGGTCACACTTGCTTTCTACAAGCCTTCCTTGATAATGAATTTGGCCTGAAGTAGACTGTCAGTTGTCGAGATGTTCTGCAGTTTATTGCACGACTAAGAGTTGCAATAAGTCACTTCCTGCTTTATGTATTTCTTTGGTCATTTTCTAGCTAAGCTGATCCTACTTTGTCTTTTGTGGTCTGAAAATTAGTGAAGTGCTTTTTGAGGGATTATCGGGGGATTGTATATAAACCTCTTAGCCAATATTGCATGATACATTGTTGCAGTGTTGCCCTGGGTATGCTCAGGTTTATTGGGGTTGCACTGTTTAAAGTAGTATTATCATTTGCCTTTTTTGCTGCTATGCAAGTGTGTTGGTAGCAGTAGCAAAATATTCAGTGGGGCAGGAGGGGGTTGCTGCAAAAGAATGTGATGGTGGAGGAGGATGAGGTAATAAGAAAGTCAACAACTGATCAAGTAAGAAAAGGAGTAAAAAATATTTTTCAGAAGGGTTCCTGACTTAGTTACATGCTCAGTTCAGGCTGCAAGGACATTTTTGAAGTGCAATGAGGAAAAAAGGTTATCTTGGCTATCACATGTGGATGGTTATCACCAACTTAATGCAGTTTTGAAGCTTGCTTTAGCAACAGTAGAACTGGAGCCAATTCATTATGGCACTCATTCCTTTCGAATAGGTGCTGTTGCCATTTGCGACCGGCAGGGATTAGCATTTCAGCAGTTGGAGTTCTGATGTGATTGAGTTAAATTTGATAAATTTAACTCATATTTATTATTATTATTATTATTATTATTATTATTATTATATTGTTTTACAGTTTACAGTGTTTGAGGTTTGGATGTGCAGTTTCTCATTTATATTTTGGGCCTTGCTGTGATCAAAGTTAGTATGCACTGGATGGAACTCAGAAACGCACTGGAGTCAGCTGTTATTGCTGCTGTTTGATGCTCAATGTCCATTTAATCCTCAGTGTATTTTTATTCATTTAGGTGGGGATAATCTTTGTTATATGAAGAGGACTGATTTGCAGTGGCGTAGGAAGGGGGGGCGGGGGGCGGGCCGCCCTGGGTGCACGCCGCTGGGGGGGTGTCGGCTCCGCGCTGGTGCACTGCCCTCTCTGCCCCGGAACAGGTTACTTCCTGTTCCGGGACAGAGAGAGCAGTGAACCAGAGCGGAGCCGACACACCCCAGCAACGTGCAGTCGGGGCGGATCGGCCCTCCTGCCCGTCCCTCGCCGCAGGTATGCACTCCGGGGGGGGGGGGGTGCGCTCCAGCGGGAGGAGGGTGCGCCGTGCTGCACCCGGGGGGGGGGGGTGCGTAGCGGCGACCCGCCCTGGGTGTCAGCTCCCCTCGCTACGGCTCTGCTGATTTGATATGACAAATTACGTGAAGAATGATTCATTGTTATTTTCCTGATACTGTGATTATTTTGTCACAAATTTTGCTGAAGGGGGAATGGAATGATACTATAAAACCCAGGGCAGCTGAGGAAATTAGGAGGAGGGTGAACAGTGAGTTGGCTAAGTTTGTAGTTCTTGTAGGAAGGTTGGTTTTAGTTCATGAGCTGACTTCTGATGATTGTACTAGTCTCTAATATCCTGATGGGGAGCATCTATGAGAGCTAGGGCACAACATGAGGGGCATAATTGAAAGTGGGTGCCCATCTCCGTGGGCAGCCATGCGAAGGGGCGGAACAAACTGTATTTTCGAAAAAAGATGGGCGTCCATCTTTTTTCGATAATACAGGTTGTGCAGGGCAAATGCCTAGGACTTGGGCGTTTTTGAGCTGGGCGCTATCGGTTTTCAGCGATAATGGAAACCGAAGGCGCCTAGCTCAAAAACGAACAAATCCAAGGCATTGGGTCGTGGGAGGGGCCAGGATTCGTAGTGCACTGGTCCCCCTCACATGCCAGGACACCAACTGGGCACACTAGGGGGCACTTTTACAAATTAAAAAAAAATTTAAAATAGCTCCCAGGTGCATAGCACCCTTCCCTTGTGTGCTGAGCCCCCCAACCCCCCCACCAAAACCCACTGCCCACAAATCTACACCAATACCATAGCCCTAAGGGGTGCAGGGGGGCACCTACATGTGGGTACAGTGGGTTTTGGGGGGTTCTGGAGGGCTCAACATTAACCAGAACAAGTGGAACAGGTAGGGGGGGATGGGCCTGGGTCCGCCTGCCTGACGTCCACTGCACCCACTAACAACTGCTCCAAGGGACCTGCATATTGCTGTCAGGGAGCTGGGTATGACATTTGAGGCTCACATACAGGCTGTCCAAAAAAGTTTTTAAAGTTCTTTTTTTTGGTGGGAGGGGGTTAGTGACCACTGGGGGAGTCAGGGGTGGTCATCCCCGATTCCCTCTGGTGGTCATCTGGCCAGTTGGGGCACTTTTTTGGGACTTGGGTCGTGAAAAAAAAGGGTCCAGCAAAAGCAACCCAAATTCTCGCTTCTGCCGCCCTTTTTTTTTTGATTATTGGCCGAAGGCGCCCATCTCTCCTCGGCCGATAAACATGCCCCAGTCCCGCCTTCAGCACGCCTCTGACACACCCCCGTCAACTTTGTTCGTTCCTGTGACGGAGTGCAGTTGAAGTCGCCCAAAATCGGCTTTCGATTATACCGATTTGGGCGCCTATGCGAGATGGGCGCCTATCTCCCGATTTGGGTCAAAATATGAGTGCCCATCACTTTCAAAAATAAGGCCGCATATGTCTTAGTACAATTCAAAATTATTTAAAAGGAAGTGGCAACTATTTTTAGGCTCAGTGGTGTGGTTGGGAGTTAGGGACATGCTAGTTGCAGGTACCGCATTTGGCAGAGTTTGAGGCGTTGAGAAGAATTTTGAGTATCTTTGACTCCCTGAATGACACAGAAGTGCACATGAGATGTTCATGGGCAGCACTGCCATATTGCTGATTGGTGGCAGGAACTTATGTTCCTGGGGTTACCCTAGAAATGTAGCCATCTAGCGACATTGGTTGTCATGAGAAAATGAGACTAGTATGACACATCTAGTCTTATTTGGGAGTCTGTTAAGTGGTAGAATTGCTGTGGAAGTTGTAAGTTGTATTGATGCCATGGTTTATCAGTTAAAGATGTGGCCTATCTTTGCCACTACCTTGTTATGTTATGATATTTGGTTGAAGATTGTGTGTAAATGAAGTGATGGTGTGAACACCTATATTTAAAAAAATCATGCCGTAGATTTAAAATACAAATTCATGTTATTCTTTAAATTATATAATAAGCCTATATGTATGATATTGGTTTTATAAGATATTTATGCCATACTCCTCCTCATATACCACAGGTCCTTTACAGGCAGGTGTTTTTGCAATCAAGAATGCACTGAACATGGCACACTACTATAAATAGCTTAGTCATGGTTTAGTTTCCACGGAAACCAGGAGGTTTCATAGACTATTAAGAACCCTATGAGGCTCCCTGTAGCATATGACAGCATGATAAATTTGATAAATCCCCTTGAAGGTTATACCAATTGTTACTTATCATTAGCTGACGTCCTGTTCCTTTGTTTTGCAAGTCACAGTCTCTGAATTATGCCAGGGGTGGTGGTGGGGGGTGGGGGAGGTCAATGACCAGGTGAATTAAACAAAAGATAAAATAGCCACTTACATTATTTAACAAATAAGTAGCCATGAAGTACTAATGAAATAGCAACCATTTGTACTTGCCTGTGAAAAATCATAGTATACTCTATAATAGTTACACAAAAAGGAAGTGGAACTGTGAAGCTAATGGAGGGGGTGGTTAGGCCAGGCCCTGGAGCAACATGAGATGAGGGGCTGTAGTAGGAAGTAGAGAGACTGTATGTTGCTCAACTTCAGGCTTAACTCATCCCATTTACTTTACTGCAGTCTATCTGGGAGCTTGAGTACAACACCCCTACTGCTCTGGAGCCTATAAAGACCAAATATAATTATATTTTTATTTTAGTAATGTAGGTTTGTTCAAGTCCCTGAAGTAAGAAACTGGAAGACCTGAATATGTATATCCTAGAGGAGAGGAGGAACAGGGGAGATACGATACAGACATTTAAATACATGAAAGGTATTAATATTGAAACAAATATTTTCCAGAGAGAAGGGAAAGTGGTAAAACCAGAGGGTACGAATTGAGGTTGCGGTGTGGTAGACTTAGGAGTAATGTCAGAAAATTATTTTTTTCACAGAGAGGGTGGTGGATGCCTGGAATTAATGGTTTTATGTGTTTGCATGTCAAGTGGTGCTTAGATGGTGATTCTGGCTGCATCAACTAAAGCCAATGCTAGGCTGGCTTGTACAGTCTGAGTTTTGCATATGGCAATCCGATTTAGGATGGGCTAGAGAGAGCTTTGATGGAAACTCCAGTGGTTTGGAACATGAGGACAGTGCCGGGCAAACTTTTATGGTCTTAGTACCGCGGGAGGTGGTGGAGATGAAAACGGTAACGGAATTCAAACATGCGTGGGATAAACATAAAGGAATCCTGTTCAGAAGGAATGGATCCTCAGGAGCTTAACCGAGATTGGATAGCAGAGCCGGTAGTGGGAGGCGGGGCTGGAGGTTGGGAGGCAGGGATAGTGTGGGGCAGACTTATACGGTCTGTGCCAGAGCCAGTGGTGGGAGGCGGGACTGGAGGTTGGGAGGCAGGGATAGTGCTGGGCAGACTTATACGGTCTGTGCCAGAGCAGGTGGTGGGAGGCGGGGATAGTGCTGGGCAGACTTATATGGTCTGTGCCAGAGCCAGTGGTGGGAGACAGGGATAGTGCTGGGCAGACTTATACGGTCTGTGCCAGAGCCGGTGGTGGGGATAGTGCTGGGCAGACTTATACGGTCTGTGCCAGAGCCGGTGGTTGGGAGGCGGGGCTGGTGGTTGGGAGGCGGGGATAGTGCTGGGCAGACTTATACGGATTGTGCCCTGAAGTGTATAGGTACAAATCAAAGTAGGGTATACACAAAAAGTAGCACACATGAGTTGTCTTGTTGGGCAGACTGGATGGACCGTGCAGGTCTTTTTCTTCCGTCATCTACTATGTTACTATGTTAGTACCACAAATAACGAGCCAAATTTGGATAGGATGGAGTGGGCTTTGATGGCAACTCCAGTAATTGGAACATAAGGTCAGATCTGGGCAGACTTCTATGGTCTATGTCCCAGAATCACCAAAGAAAGACCATGATCAAGTATATATCACGTTCATTGTTGATTTAAATCTTGAATTGATAATGAATGTGACTGTTGGGCAGACTGGATGGACCATTCAGGTCTTTATCTGTTGTCACTTACTATGTTACTGTGCTTTCTTCTGTCTCATCTTCCACACTAGAAACTTCACCCTTTGGATCATTTTTATCATCCTGTGTATGTCCTACCAAATATGTTGGTTAATTTGACTCATCTTATTGTTCCTTCTCCTCTTCAGCCCCTTCTATTTGTTCCAGAGAAGGAGTAGGAACATTCATTGACCTGGTTTTATTATAGTACAATAAATGAATCCATAGACAGCTGCTTTGAACACTTTCCCTGTTGTGTAAAGTTCCCACAAAGCAGATCTGCTATTTGTTTATTAACGTGGAGGGGCATAATGAAACGGCGCCAGCCAAATAGATGGCCAGCCATCTATTTGGCCAGCACCGCAAAGAGCAGTCCCAAACCGTATTATCGAAAAAGATGGCCGGCCATCTTTCGTTTCGATAATACGGTTCGGGCCGGCCAAATGTCAGAGATGGCCGGGTTTGAGATGGCCGGCATCGGCTTTCGCTGATAATGGAAACCAATGCTGGCCATCTCAAACCCGGCCAAATCCAAGGCATTTGGTCATGGGAGGGGCCAGCATTTGTAGTGCACTGGTCCCCCTGACATGCCAGGACACCAACCAGGCACCCTAGGGGGCACTGCAGTGGACTTATTGCTCCCAGGTGCATACCTCCCTTATCTTGTATGTTGAGCCCCCCCAAACCACCCCCAAACCCACTACCCACAACTCTACACCACTACCATAGCCCTTATAGGTGAAGGGGGGCACCTACATGTGGGTACAGTGGGTTTTGGGGGAGGGTTTGGAGGGCTCCCATTTACCACCACAAGTTTAACAGGCATGGGGGGATGGGCCTGGGTCCACCCGTCTGAGAAGTGCACTGCACCCACAAAAAACTGCTCCATGGACCTGCATACTGCTGTCAGGGAGCTGGGTATGACATTTCATGCTGGCATAGAGGCTGACAAAAAAATATTTTTCTTTTTTTTTTGGGTGGGAGGGGGTTTGTGACCACTGGGGGAGTAAGGGGAGGTCATCCCCGATTCCCTCCGGTGGTCATTTGGTCAGTTGGGGCACCTTTTTGAAGCTTGGTCCTGAAAAAAAAGGGACCAAGTGAAGCCGGCGAAATGCTCATCAAGGCCGGCTTTCTTTTTTCCATTATCGGGCGAAGCCGGCCATCTTGTACCAGGCCCCCGTCCCGCCCCCATCTCACCTTCGCTACCCTACCGACATGCCCCCTTGAAGTTTGGCCGGCTCTGCGATGGAAAGCAGTTGGCGCTGGCCAAAATCAGCTTTAAATTATACCGATTTGGCCGGGTTCAGGAGATTGCCGGCCATCTCCCGATTTGTGTCGGAAGATGGCCGGCGATCTCCTTCAAAAATAAGTTGGATAGTAACATAGTAGATGACGGCAGAAAAAGACCTACACGGTCCATCGAATCTGCCCAACAAGATAAACTCATACGTGCTACTTTTTGTGTATACCTTACCTTGATTTGTATCTGCCATTTTTAGGGCACAGACCATAGAAGTCTTGCCCAGCACTAGCTCCGCCTCACAACCACCAGCTCTGCCTCCCCCCACCGACTCTGCTAACCAATCTCCCTCATCCTTTTTTCTTTTTTTATTGTGGACCTATAGTAGGCACCCATATGTTTAATTTATAATTTTCATTTGCTTAACTTAGGGGCCCTTTTACTAAAAGGCATTAAGCCCTTAAGGCGCGGTTAGCGCATGTAAACAGATTACTGCAGAAATGCATTAAAGTGTTTTGAAGTATTTTGCCTGTTTGCACACTAACCAATGCATTACCAATTAAAAAATATATATTTTTGGAGGGGAAAGTTGTGGGTGGAGAGTTATTCCTGTTATCGGTGTGCTGGAGCCGGCTCGCACCGGCTCGCAAGAGCCGTTTGTTAAATTTTCTGGCATCTTGCGAGCCGGTTGTTGGCCCGTGTAAGCCGGCTCGCCTCCGCTCCCCCGCCCCGCTAATCCATCTTCCGTCTGCCCTCTGCTCCCCGATAGTAGCCCTGCTGGTTTCCTTTCTGCGCTGCCGCCGCCGCCCTGCCTTTAAAAAATGTATTTTCCCTTGAGGCGGCCAGCGTTGAAGTGAAGGCAGCACGCTCAGCTCAGTTCCTGCCTTCGTTCCGTTCCTTCGCATCATGGCTCCGCCCTTGCCTGACGTATTTCCTGTTTGCGCAAGGGTGGAGTCATGATGCGAAGGAACGGAACGAAGGCAGGAACTGAGCTGAGCCTGCTGCCTTCGCTTCAACGCTGGCCGCCTCGAGGGAAAATACATTTTTTAAAGGCAGGGCGGCGGCGGCAGCGCAGAAAGAAAACCAGCAGGGCTACTATCGGGGAGCAGAGGGCAGACGGAAGATGGACGACCAGGGGAGCGGAGAGGGCTGGAAGATGGCGGAGAGGAGGGCAGGGGGGAGACGAGGATTGCTCGACATGGGTGGATGGAGGGGAGAGGATGGTTGCTGGACATGGTTGGGTGGATGGAGGGCAGGGGGGAGAGGAGGGTCGCTGGACATTGGTAGATCGAGGGGAGAGGAGGGTTGCTGGACATGGGTGCATGGAGGGGAGAGGATGGTTGCTGGACATGGGTGGGTGGATGGAGGGCGGGGGGAGAGGAGGGTCGCTGGACATTGGTGGATGGAGGGGAGAGGAGGGTTGCTGGACATGGGTGCATGGAGGGGAGAGGAGGGTTTCTGGACATGGGTGGATGGAGGGCAGGGGGGAGAGGAGGGTCGCTGGACATTGGTAGATCGAGGGGAGAGGAGGGTTGCTGGACATGGGTGCATGGAGGGGAGAGGATGGTTGCTGGACATGGGTGGGTGGATGGAGGGCAGGGAAGAGGAGGGTCGCTGGACATTGGTAGATCGAGGGGAGAGGAGGGTTGCTGGACATGGGTGCATGGAGGGGAGAGGAGGGTTGCTGGACATGGGTGCATGGAGGGCAGGGGAGAGGAGGGTTGCTGGACATGGGTGGGTGGATGGAGGGCAGGGGAGAGAGAAGAAATGCTGGGTGGAGGGGAGGGAAGAGTGAGAAATGAGATGAGAAGAGGGAAAAGGAAAAGAGGAGAATAACTGCAAATGGATGGAGAAAATAGGCAGAAGCTGAGGACCAGAAATGAAGAAGAAAGGAGAAAAGAAATAAATGGAAAGGAAGCCCTGGAAACGGAGTTAAGAGGACAGATAGCAGCAGAATCGGATACTGGGCCAGCATGAGCAGAAAAACAGTCACCAGACAACAAAGGTAGAAAAAAAACTCATTTTATTTTCATTATAGTGTTTGGAATATGTTCACCTTGAGAATCAGGTGCTCAACATTAAAAGTTTATATTTATTTACTTATTTATGGCATTTTATCCCACATTAAACATGAATTAGATTGGAACCTGGGATCATTTAATAGTTTTTTCCTGGAGAGAGTAATGCATTGCCCCCCCCCCCCCCGGCTATAGCCAGCTCTGCAATTTGGGGGGGGGGGGGGTGCGCCGAGGTGGACCGGGGAGAGAGCCTGTTGTTAAAAATTTACCAGCACACCACTGTGTGTTATCCAGCTAACACATTATGATTAGCACGCACTAAAGGGCCCCTTTTATCAAGCTGCAGTAAAAGTGTCAATGCGTGGATTTGCTGCTTGCTGAGGCCCCTTTTATTTCTGTACAAAGGGAAAAATAAATAGGCTTGTTTCTTCACAAATTTTACACTCTCAGCAAAATCTCTCAAATACAATACTTATATAGTGAAGTGTGGAACCTGTTGGGGACAGAGTACAGTACTTGCACTCTGTCCCCAGCAGGTTCCACACTTCTTTATATACTGTTCTTCCTCATGAAACAGGGCCCCTTGTAGCTCATCCCAGACACAGCTCTCACAGGTTGAATAGTCACTTCTCAGAGTCTCTTAACATTGGTTCCAAGGAACTTCTCCTATCTTACTGGAACCTCTTCTTCACACAAACGCAGGTTAACAGTTTCCACTTAAGGCTACTCCTCTTCCCCAGGCCTTCCTCAGGTACTACAGGCAACAGGACATGCTGGAAGGATCCTTGCTCTCATGACCTCTCCTTCCAGAGACCTATTTTCTCGGGGTCTTACCCTGGGAAGCCTATTGCTTCAGGACCTCTTTGGTTCTAGACTCGCTCAGGGCATTTAACCTTTCTTCTCTCTGAGCCCTGCCTTTCTGATTCAGGACCTGTTTTGGCAGTTTAGCACCACCTGATTTCAGGCAGCTAAACTGCGCCCTCAGTGAGGAAGTGCTCATTGCCATACAATCCACTTCCTCACAGAGTCATTAAAAAAACAGCTTAAGAGTTGGGGGCCCTTTTTATTAAAGCTTAGCTTAAGGGCCATGTAGCACTTAGCACATGCTAATGTCCCATTAGTAAAAGGACCCCTTGGATTTTTAAAGATACAGTATCTATAAGGAGATTTAGATCAGTATTAGGATCTTCTATTGGGGATTAGATCAATTAAGCTATATGGAAGCGTGCAATGCTTTTTTCTTGTCAATCGCCTTGAGCTCCATTTGGTGAGGTGTGTAATCAAATATTTATGTAATGTATATTTCTCTCTTTTGACACTTGCAGTATAATTCTATAACCGGGTACTCAGTTTAGGGGCTGGCTATGACATCTAGTTCAAGTCTGCTCTATAAAGAAAGTAAAACCAACTTTTCTTTATAGGGGAAAGGGAAATGATATACTGCCTTTCTGAGATTTTTGCAACTACATTCAAAGCAGTTTACATATATTCAGATACTTATTTTGTACCAGGGGCAATGGAGGGTTAAGTGACTTACCCAGAGTCACAAGGAGCTGCAGTGGGAATCAAACTCAGTTCCCCCAGGATCAAAGTCCACTACACTAACCACTAGGCTACTCCTCCACTCTGGGAGAAATAGTCAAAAATGCATGTAGATGGCTGGTGTAAATGCTTGCATCTATGTTAGTATAGTCATGTGTAAATGTTAACATTCTATAATTTACTACTATTTAGAGACTTGAGGAGAGGTTCCCTTAAGAGAATTCAAAATAACAGACTATGGTGTAGATGACAATACCATTTCTGGAATTGGAGATGGAGTTGTTACTGACCTAGATTCAAGAAAGGAATTTAAATGTAATGGATCAAAGAAAACACATTTTACTGAATTTAACTTCACTATACATTTACATGGAAAATTCAACCAAAAAAGACCGCCACAACTGAAGAACAGGAGAGTGAAGTATATGGAAACTTTGGTGCTTCTTTTGGGTTACACGGGATACATCAGGAAAAATTCTTATACTATGGTTCAGAAAAGTTTCCTCCCTATGACGGAAGAACTGTTTTAATATTCAGTCTCTATCCGGCTGTAATACGAAAGTCACAATTAATGATGCTGGTTGTAAACCCAGATTATCATCTTCGATAGTTTGAGTAAGATTTGAAGTCTCAAAAACAGCATCAGCTCCTTCAGAGATAGGTTGGTCAGTCATTTTTTTCTTATAGGGTTGTAAGTAATATATTTTTGACACCGGAGGGCAAACGTGTTCCGGAATTTTCAATATTTCAAAGATTTACCTTTTAAAGGTAATCAAAGGTGCAACCGACATTTGCTTTGGAAAATTTATTAATCATAATGTTTTTGATCTCTGTTGGTTCTCTAAGCTTTCAATTTTATTTTGCAACCACATATTTTCTTTAACAATATTTGTTTGAATTTGTTGACATTGTTTTATATCTTTACTATTAGATTCAATTTTCCCTTCACATATTGTGACTTTCAATTCCATTATAGATACCCTTTGAAGGGGAAATTGAGCTTGTTGCAAAATAGATATTACTTTTTGAGAAAATGACATCTCTAAGCCCAAAAGAGCTTCCCATATAGCATCTAAAGTTATGGTTGAAGGCTTATTTGGAAGAAAAGACTTACTCAATGATATTAATTCAGACAAAGAATCTCCAGAAAGTTTCAACTCCTTCTCCGCAGTTGTCGCTCCAGAAACGCCGTCGCTATGCTGTGGCACACCCAAACTCCTGGAGGTGCTCTGCAATCCATTGCTTGGGTCTGACCCCATTGCAGGGGCTATCACCGCACCTGTGGAACATGTATGCCCCTGTTCTATCAACCCTTACTCGATTGCAGGCATTAGCGGTGAATTTCTAGTCTCGGGACTGAGATGTATCTACTTCAGGCAGGGGAAGCAATTCACCTCGTGTCGCCTCCCCTTGCAGCGAAGACTCAAAGCGTCCCGTAATCCCTTGAACAGTGAAGCGGTCCATGGGTCCAGTTGCCGGCAAAACAGGTACAACGGGGCTTGCACGCTGTTTGCCTCTCTGTTTAGGCATATGGTAGACAAAGCACTGAAGTGAAAAAAATAAAAGGGAAAAGGAGTCAGCACGGGTCCAGGAGCAACTCTCTGTACTCCCTTCAAGCTGCCATCTTGTTCCCTCCCTTTGACTTGTTTTTTATTTGCTTTTAAAAATAATTAACAGCATAAACACTTACACAAAACACATATTAGCAATATATAAACAGGAAAAAGGGTAGATGAAAAATAATTCTCCTCTCTTACAAGCAGAATATAATATAGTGTTTATCAGACCACAAAATGAAAGGGAGATCCAAGAATAAGGGGGAAAAAACCCTGAAGTCTAGGGTCAATTAATGGGGAAAAAACTGAAGTAGCCAATAACTTATTTACAAGCCAGGGTAAAAAAAATACATATATTTTAGAGGAATGAGTTACACAACATTTGCAAGGAAAACATAATTAGAACTTAGCCCCAAACATAAATTCTTCCTGCACTCCTGTGTAGCCTTAGTTAAATCAGGAAAAAATCATAATTTTTTGACCCATCAAGAGCTTTTGCCTGTGGCGAAAATAAAGTTTCACGACATGATCTCTATCTTGAGGAAATACAAAAGTCACAATAAGTTGCACAAAACACAGTTTCCGAATCAGATTTTTCCAAAAACTCGGTCAAATTGAGACAGTGCTGGGATATGTCACTCATTTCAAAAACCTGATTAGCTCCAGAAGAAACATTAACATTTACCAGCTTAGTATTTAGTGGAATATAATATGACTTAGACACTGGTGGAATAGCCTCTTTGGGAATTAATAAAAGTCTCCTCACAATAAATCTTCAGTAACTGTGAAGCAGAAAAAACTGGATGTTTAGGAAAATTGAGGAAGCGCAGATTTAAAAATCTCAGGGAGAATTACAGATTCCCAATTCTCCTGTTTACAACAAGTTTATCTTTAACCAGAGCAGATTGAACTTTCTGGGACTCAGCAAACTCAACAGAAACGTTCTGCAATTGAGTTTGGACAGATTGCATGTCTCTACCAGTTTTCAAAGTAATCAATTAAAGATTGTCTTAAAAGTCTGCCCTGGCTCTGCACTGCTCTTTGGTTTTGTGCTCCCTCTTTGACCATATTCAAGTCCCACTTAAAGAACAATATTACAGAAGGGTTCTCTGGTAAGTTTTATCTCTTGACGGAAGATACCAAATTCTGCATGATAGTAGATACCCCGATAGTGTGGCTATCATGAGGAGGGACTTAGCAAAGCTTGAAGAATATTCCAGAATTTTGTAGCTAAAATGTAATGCTAAATAATGCAGGGCCATGCATTTGGGCTACAAAAACCTTAGGGAGCACAAAAGAGGAGTGGAACTTAAGGGTGATCATATGTGATGGTCTAAAGGTTCCCAAACTGATAGAAAAGGTGATGGCAAAAGTCAGAAGGATGCATAGGTGCATAGGAAGAGGGATGAGCAGTAGGAAAAAGGAGGACCATGTACACTTTTGGAGACCACAAATTCAACAACATGTAATGGGATGGAGTTGGTCTAGAGGCTACTAAAATGGTCAGTGGTCTTCATCATAAAGTGCATGGGGACAGACCTAAAGATCTAAATTTGTATATTTTGGAAGAAAGGTGGGAGAGAGGAGATATGATAGAGACATACCGCTTTAGCATAAGTGCACAGGAGGTGTCAGACTTGTGAGTTCTTGTACCAAGTAGAGCGCTGCTGAGCCCGGTACTCGGACCAGGTTCTGCTTGGCGGCCGGACAACCCCGGGTTTCACCTGCACTGACCGCTGTTCCCCAGAGGTTGAGCCCCTAGGTGCAGGCAGCCTGCAGGACTTACGAGACGGAGCAGGAAGCGGGGTGGTGAACGTAACGGCAAGACAGGCAGCAGGCAAGAGAGTGATCCAGGTACAGGCAAAGTCAGTAGGCAGGCATCAGGTCAAGAGAGTAATCCAGGTACGGGCAAAGTCAGTAGGCAGGCATCAGGTCAAGAGAGTAATCCAGGTACGGGCAAAGTCAGTAGGCAGGCATCAGGTCAAGAGAGTAATCCAGGTACGGGCAAAGTCAGTAGGCAGGCATCAGGTCAAGAGAGTAATCCAGGTACGGGCAAAGTCAGTAGGCAGGCATCAGGTCAAGAGAGTAATCCAGGTACGGGCAAAGTCATTAGGCAGGCAGCAGGCAAGAGAGTAATCCAGGCACAGGCAAAGTCAGTAGGCAGGCAGCAGGCAAGAGAGTAATCCAGGCACAGGCAAAGTCAGCAACACGGGACAATGTAGAGAAGAAGCACACTACTGAGCAAGTAACACCTACCAAAGTAGAAGCCGAAGCATGGAGTCCAGGAAGAGCTCAGCTGATAAAGTGCTGGTGTCTGACATCAGCAGAGACCAGCAAGGAGAAGGAGTACATCCATAGGACAAGAGCAGGGGAAGAAGGAACCAGAATACCAATAGGAGAGAAGCAAGGAAAGCCAGGCAGAGAGAGAGAGAGAGAGCAGAACCAGGTGCATGGAAGCAAAGCAATCAAGGAGCCTGCAGCCAGAGAAGAACTACACACACATGGCTCAGGGCTGTGCCAGTCAAGGTTGTGTGTCGATGGGACCCCATGCAGCCCGAAGACAACACTTGCGTTGAGGTAGGGGACATAACAGGTGGCAAGTCTCTTAGGAAGCAGTGGAATGAGAGAGCATAGGATGAAGGTGAAAGAGACAGAATGAGGAATAACCTAAGTAAATACTGCTTCATAGAAAGGGTTGTGAATTTGTGAAACAGTCTCCCAGTAAACGCAGTGGAGTGAAGACTGTATCTGAATTCAAGAAAGCTTGGGACAAGTGTATAGAATCTCTAAGAGAGAGGAAGGGATAGTAAATGGTATGAACGGATAGACTGGATAGGCCTTTATTTACTCCGTTTTTTAATATAAAAACTCACCTCTTTTAGAGATTGATTTAAAATGTAAAAGCCCTGTCTCTTCTTGATCAGGATATACTATAATGGTTGTTACAATATTTATGTTTATTAATGATTTGATGAATCACCAAATCCTGGGAAATCTTATATATAACTGATTTACAAAATTTAACAAATATATAAAAAGAAAAGAAAACAGAATGCCATTGAGTGACAGGACGGATCCCAGGCACACTGGAAAACAGACACACCTAAAACTAACTAAAAAATCATTTGTCTTGTCTGTAGGTTTCAATTACTACTACTACCACTACTACTTATCATTTCTAAAGCGCTACTAGATGTACACAGAGCTGTACACTTGAACATGAAGAGACAGTCCCTGTTCGACAGAGCTTACAATCTAATTAGGACAGGCAAACATGACAAACGAGATAAGGGAATATTAAAGTGAGGATGGTAAAATAAGGGTTCTGAACAAGTGAATAAGGGTTAGGAGTTAAAAGCAGCATCAAAAAGGTGGCTTTTAGCTTAGATTTGAAGACGGCCAGAGATGGAGCTTGAAGTACTGGCTCAGGAAGTCTATTACAGGCATATGGTGCAGCAAGATAACAGGAACGAAGTCTGGAGTTAGCAGTGGAGGAGAAGGGTGCAGATAAGAGAATTTACCCAGTGAACGGAGTTCCCGGGGAGGAATGTAGGGAGAGATGAGAGTTGAGAGGTACTGAGGAGCTGCAGAGTGAATGCACTTATAGGTCAATAAGAGGAGTGTGAACTGTATGCGGAAACAGATAGGAAGCCAGTGAAGTGACTTGAGGAGAGGACTAATATGAGCATAATGACACTGGCGTAATATTAGTCGTGCAGCAGAATTTTGAACAGATTGAAGAGGAGAGAAATGGCTAAGTGGGAGACCTGTGAGAAGCAAGTTGCAATAGTCTAAGCAAGAGGTGATAAGAGTGTGGATGAGGGTTCTGGTAGTGTGCTCAGAAAGGAAAGGGCGAATTTTGCTGATATTATAGAGAAAGAAACGACAGGTTTTAGCAGTCTGCTGAATATGTGCAGAGAAGGAGAGGGAGGAGTCGAAGATGTCTCCAAGGTTACGAGCTGATGAAACAGGAAGGATGAGAGTGTTATCCACAGAAATAGAGAATGGGGGAGGAGGAGAGGTTGGTTTAGGGGGAAAGATAAGAAGCTCAGTCTTGGTCATGTTTAGTTTCAGATGGCGCTGAGACATCCAGGCAGCTATGTCAGACAGGCAGGCTGATACTTTGGCCTGGATTTCGGCTGAGATTTCTGGTGTGGAGAGGTAGATCTGGGAGTCATCAGCGTAAAGATCATACTGAAAACCATGGGATGAGATCAGAGTACCAAGGGAAAAAGTATAGATGGAGAAAAGAAGAGGTCCCAGGACAGATCCCTGAGGTACACCAACTGACAGTGGGATAGAAGTAGAGGAGGATCCACTAGAGCATACACTAAAGGTATGCTGGGAGAGACAAGAAGAAAACCAGGAAAGAACAGAGCCCTGAAATCCAAGTGAGGACAGCGTATCAAGGAGCAGGCTGTGATCAACAGTGTCAAAAGCAGCAGATCGCGAAGGATGAGGATCTGGCCATGAAAAGATCATTGGAGACTTTAGCATGCGCTGTTTCAGTTGAATGAAGATGGCGAAAGCCAGATTGAAGTGGATCAAGAATAGCTTGAGATGAAAGAAAGTCAAGGCAACGGCAGTGAACAGCATGTTCAAGTATCTTGGATAGGAAAGGGAGGAGGGAGATGGGGCGATAGTTGGAAGGACAGGTAGGGTCCAATGAAAGTTTTTTAAGGAGTGGTGTGACTACGGCATGTTTGAAGGCATCAGAATCAGTCGCCATGGACAGTGAAAGATTGAGGTTATGACAGATAAAAGGGATGATGGTAACATAGTAACATAGTAAATGATGGCAGAAAAGGACCTGCATTGTCCATCCAGTCTGCCCAACAAGAAAAACTCATATGTGCTACTTTTTGTGTATACCCTACTTTGATTTGTACCTGTCCTCTTCAGGGCATAGACCGTATAAGTCTGCCCAGCACTATCCCCGCCTCCCAACCACCAGCCCAGCCTCCCACCACTGGCTCTGGCACAGACCGTATAAGTCTGCCCCGCACTATCCTCGCCTCCCACCACCGGCTGGCTCTGCCACATAATCTCGGCTAAGCTCCTTAGGATCCATTCCTTCTGAACAGGATTCCTTTATGTTTATCCCACGCGTGTTTGAATTCTGTTACCGTTTTCATTTCCACCACCTCCCGCAGGAGGGCATTCCAAGCATCCACTACTCTCTCCGTGAAAAAATACTTCCTGACATTTTTCTTGAGTCTGCCCCCCTTCAATCTCATTTCATGTCCTCTCGTTCTACTGCTTTTGCACCTCCGGAAAAGGTTAGTTTGCGGATTAATACTTTTCAAATATTTGAACGTCTGTATCATATCACCCCTGTTTCTCCTTTCTTCCAGAGTATTGTGAAGATGAGGCTATTGTGAAGATGAAGCTCCCACCTCAGGATCCCAGGTCCCTCTTTCACTCAGGGTGAGCTGGTTCTCAGTATGCAGATTTTATGCAAAATAGTCTACTACCCCTTTCTGCTCAGGGTGACCTGCTTCTCAAAAGGCAACATAGTCAGGTCTCACCAACAGGATATTTCTCATACAAATCTTTTATTCCCGCTTCCTGGGGCACACCTCTTCCAGCTTAAAACACTTTTACAAGCTTAAACAGTTCTTCCAGCTTAAACATTTCTTCCTACTCAGTTCAATCTTCCATCTTAAGCACCTGGACACACAGTCTTTCCTTGTAACACACAGTTCTTATACCTAACACTCTAGGGCCTTCTTACCCCAGCCAGCTTCCTTGCTTTGCACACAGTTCACCACCAGTCCAAAGGGCTCAGCCAGTACTTCTCCTGGGGATCCTTCTGCTTCAGCTACCAGCCCTCCTCTGCGGCTGCCAGCTCTCCTCTCTCCCTCACCCTCTGGTGGGGTCTTAAGTGGTTAATGGCTAAACAGGACCCAGCCCATAACCTGCTGCACCTGTTTCCTCCTCCAGGACTCTCCTCGGCCCTAGTGACCTCCTGCTATACATCCCCTTACTGAATCCCTTTAGTGACTCACCCAGCCCTTCTTCCTGGACATTTTATGGGAACAGCGCCCTCTAGGGGCCTAACCAGGGTAGGACAGCCTCTTCCTTCTCACAGTATACATGTTCAGGTCACCAAGTCTCTCCTCATACGTCTTGTAACGCAAATCCCTTACCATTCTCGTAGCTTTTCTTTGCACCGCTTCAATTCTTTTTACATCCTTCGCAAGGTACGGCCTCCAAAACTGATGGTAGGAGAGATAGTGTTAAGTAGATGGGTGGGAATAGGATCAGAGGAACCGGTAGTTAGTTTCGAGGAGGAAATAAGATGTGTAGTTTCCTCTTCAGTGATTTCAGAAAAGGAAGAAAAGGAGGCAGGGGTTGAAGGGTTGAGAGAATGGACTAAGGGAAGGAGAGGTGGAGAAGACCTGGTTGAGAATTCAAGTTTAATCTTGTGAATCTTATCATGAAAGTACTCAGCCAGAGTGTAGGGGTAAAGTGAAGGGGGGGTTGGAGGTGAAGACACTTTGAGGAGTGGAGTTCATTGTGGCAAAGAGATGTCGAGGGTTTGAGCCAAGAGAATTTGTCAACTGGATGTAATAGTCCTGTTTGGCAAGTAAAAGAGCAGACTGGAAGGAGGTCAGCAAGAATTTGAAATGTATGAAGTCAGCATGGGCACGGGATTGTAAGATTCTCAGCTTAGGGGTTGTTTCATAGCTGTGTATGTACAGCAGCTGAAGTAGTAATGAATATGGGTGCTAATTGTGTTTCTATGGATGCTGTCTTACAACATCTCCCTCTTTTTTGCATACATGATGAATATCTGATTTCTAATAGCTACTATTGTTTGTACTCCTCAGGACAGTTATGCTAAACAAATAATTCACCCTAAGGAAATAATGCATTTATACCACAGTGTGCTTATAGAGTAGCAGCATGAATTGGTTGTGTTGAAAAAGAAGAAATAGTTGACTGTAGTCACGCTGATAAGTTTTAGCAGATAGAGTGTGGTACATCTGTATTTTTACAGCATCTATCTTAGTGTCAACATGCAACAGAAGTCAGTAACAATTTTGTGCTATAATCATTATCACAAACTCAATTCTCTTTCTATAAGAAGAGAAATAGGCATCTCCAGCAAGCAGCAGAATAGGAGCACATACTGTTTTATTTCTCTTAGATACAAAGAGCATATCCTTTTAGCAAGGGCCTCTATTATATAGGTTCAAGCAGGATCGTCAGCAAATTCAATTACCTCATTAGTTACTCCCATATCTAGATCATTTATAAATATGTTAAAAAGCAGCAATCCAAGCACAAACCCCTAGAGAACCCCACTCTCTACCGTTCTCCATTGAGAATACTGACTGTTTAACCCTATTCTCTGTTTTCTATCCTTTAACCAGTTTTTATTCCACAATAGGACACTACCTCCTATCCCATTACACAACAATTTCTTCTGGAGTCTTTCATGAGCCTTTTGAAAATCCAGATACACTATTGCTCCTACTGACACTTTCCACTGCAACTGTTCCTGATTCCTTCAAACATGCCGTAGTTACACCACTCCTCAAAAAACCTTCATTGGACCCTACCTCCCCTTCAAATTATTGCCCTATCTCCCTCCTCCCATTCCTATTCAAGATACTTGAATGTGCTATTCACCACTTTTGTCTTGACTTTCTTTCATCTCAATATATTCTTGGACCACTTCAATCTGGCTTTCACCTTCTACATTCTACAGAAACAGCTCTTGATAAAGTCTCCAATGACCTGTTCCTGGCCAGATCCAAAAGTCTCTATTCTATCCTCATCCTTCTTGATCTGTCTGCTGCTTTTGACACAGTTGATCACCACCTACTCCTTGACATGCTGTCCTCACTTGGATTTCAGGGCTCTGTTCTTTCTTAGTTTTCTTCTTATCTCTCCCATTCTACATAAGTACATACTGGGACAGACCAAAGGTCCATCAATCCCAGCATTCTGTTTCTAACAGTGGCCAATCCAGGTCACAAATACCTGGCAAGATCCCAAAAAAGCTCAATACATTTTATCCCAGAAATAAGCAGTAGATTTTGCCCAAGTCATTTTAATAATGGTCTATGGACTTCTCCTTTATGAAGTAATCCAGACCCTTTTTAAACCCCACTAAGTTAACCGCCTTTACCACATTCTCTGGCAATGAATTCCAGAGATTAATTACACATTGAGTGAAGAAATATTTCCTCCGATTCGTATTAAATTTACTACTTTGTAGCTTCATCGCATGCCCCTAGTCCTAGTATTTTTGGAAAGAGTAAACAAACAATTCACATCTACCCGTTCCACTCTACTCATTATTTTATAGACCTCTATCATATCTCCCCTCAGCCGCCTTTTCTCCAAGCTGAAGAGCCCTAGATGCTTCAGCCTTTCCTCATAGGGAACTCGTCCCATCCCCTTTATCATTTTCGTCACTTTTCTCTATACTTTTTCTAATTACACTATATATTTTTTGAGATTCGGTGACCAGAATTGAACAGAATATTCGAGGTGCGGTCGCACCATGGACCGATACAAAGGCATTATAACGTCCTCACTTTTGTTTTCCATTCCTAACATTCCTAACATTCTATTTGCTTTCTTAGCCACTGCAGCACACTGAGCAGAGGATTTCAACGTATCATCAACAACAACGCCGAGATCCCTTTCCTGGCGTTGTACCCTTGCATTACATAGCTATAGTTTGGGTTCTTCTTTCCCACATGCATCACTTTGCACTTGCTTACATTAAACGTCATCTGCCATTTAGTCTCCCAGTCTCGTAAGGTCGTCTTGTAATTTTTCACAATCCTCTCGCAATTTAACAACTTTGAATGTGTCATCAGCAAATTACCTTACTAATTACTTTCATCTCTAGATCATTTATAAATATGTTAAAAAGCAGCGGTCCCAGCACAGAACCCTGAGGAACCCCACTATCTACCCTTCTCCATTGAGAATACTGACCATTTAACCCTACTTTCTGTTTTCTATCCTTTAACCAGTTTCTAATCCACAATAGGACACTATCTCCTATCTCATGACTCTCCATTTTCTTCTGCAGTCATTCATGAGGTAGTTTGTCAAATGCATTTTGAAAATCCAGATACACAATAAATCAACCGGCTTGCCTTTATCCACATGTTTGTTCACCCCTTCAAAGAAATGTAATAGATTGGTGAGGCAAGATTTTCCTTCACTAAATCCATGTTGGCTTTGTCTCATTAATCCATGCTTTTGAATATGCTCTGTAATTGTGTTCTTTATAATAGTCTCTACCATTTTGCCCGGTATCGACGTCAGACTCAGTTGTCTATAATTTCCCAGATCCCCTCTGGAACCTTTATTAAATATCGGCTTTACGTGGGCTACCCTCCAATCTTCTGCTACCACATTACTAACAATAGTTCCGCCAGTTCATTTTTCAATTCTATCAGTACTGTAGGATGAATACCATCCGGTCCAGGAGATTTGCTACTCTTCAATTTGTCAAATTGCCCTATTACATCCTCAAGGTTTATAGAGATTTCATTCAGTTTCTCCGACTCGTCAGCTTCAAATACCATTTCTGGCACCAGTGTCTCTCCCAAATCTTTCTTGGTGAAGACTGAAGTAAATAATTAATTTAATCTCTCCGCTATGGCTTTGTCATCCCTGATTTCCCCTTTTACCCCTCTGTCATCTAGCAGTCCATCTGATTCTTATGCTGACTTCTTGCTTTTAATATACATAAAAAAGTTTTACTATGTGTTTTTGAAAGTTAAACGCTAATGTATTGGATTCCCTGATTATACTTACTCTAAAGTGAATATCAATTCTGATCATATTATGATCACCATTATCAAGCGGGCCCATCACCATTACCTCCTGCACCAAATCATGCGCTCCACTAAAGACTAGGTCTAGAATTTTTCCTTCTCTTGTTGGCTCCAGTACCAGCTGCTCCATAAAGCAATCCTTGATTTCGTCAAGGAACTTTACCTCTCTAGCATGCCCTGATGTTATTTTTTATTTTTTATTTTTGTTACATTTGTACCCCACGCTTTCCCACTCAAGGCAGGCTCATTGTGGCTTACATGGGGCAATGGAGGGTTAAGTGACTTGCCCAGAGTCACAAGGAGCTGCCTGTGCCTGAAGTGGGAATCGAACTCATATCAGGTTAATTGAAATCACCCATTATTATCGTGTTGCCCAGTTTGTTAGCCTCCCTAATTTCCGATAACATTTCTACATCCGTCTGTTCATACTGGCCATGGAATTTCAATCCACAGGGATTCCAATATGTGTTCTGTTTCCTGCAGAATTTTCAATCTATTTGATTCAAGGCCTTTCTTAACATACAATGCTACCCCTCCACCAATTCGATCCATCCTATCACTATTATAAAATTTGTACACCGGTATGACAGTTTCCTACTGGTTATTCTCCTTCCACCAGGTCTCAGAGATGCGCTATATATTCTAACTCTCCCATCTTATTTCTTAGGCTTCTGGCATTCACATATAGACATTTCAAACTATGTTTGTTGTTCCTATTTACATCATGCTCAGTACATGACCGTATTAATTTGCAATCTTTTGTCTGATTTTTATTTTTATTTAAGGACACCTGATTTAATACGGTCTCTTTTGCAACCTCACTAGTGGGATACCCTATCTTTATTTATTTATTTATTTATTGCATTTGTATCCCACATTTCCCCACCTCTTTGCAGGCTCAATGTGGCTTACAATACATCATGGATAGTGGAAATATATTAGAAAATAGACAATTATTGTTACAGAAGGATCTTGGGTAACATGATAATGATAGAACATAATAGTAGTATAACAAGCAGGAATTCTAAGACAGTTCTGAATATATGTTGAGAAGTTGAGTATGTTCACATTGGTTGATCTTTGTGGTATGCCTTGTTAAAGAGATGGGTCTTCAGCAATTTGCGGAAGTTCGTTAGTTCGTAAATCGTTTTTAAGTTGCGTGGCAATGCGTTCCATAACTGTGTGCTCAAGTAGGTAAAGTTTGACGCGTGCATTAGTTTGTATTTTAGACCTTTGCAGTTAGGGAAGTGCAGATTAAGGAATGTGCAGGATGATCTTTTGGCATTCCTAGGTGATAAGTCAATCAGATCTGACATGTAGGCTGGTGCATCTCCGTGAATGATTTTATGGACTAGGGAGCATATTTTGAACGTGATGCGTTCTTTAAGTGGGAGCCAGTGTAGTTTTTCTCGTAGGGGTTTCACACTTTCATATTTTGTTTTACCGAATATGAGTCTAGCTGCAGTGTTCTGGGCTGTCTGAAGTTTCTTAATTATTTGCTCTTTACAGCCGGCGTAGAGTGCGCTACAGTAGTCCAGATGACTGAGCACCAATGATTGTACCAGGTTATGGAAAACAGTCCTTGGGAAGAAAGGTCTTACTCTTTTTAATTTCCACATTGAGTGGAACATCTTTTTGTTTGTGTTTTTCTCGTGGCTTTTGAGTGTTAGGTGTCGGTCGATGGTAACTCCAAGGATTCTTAGGGTGTCCGAAATTGGAAGGTTCAGATTAGGTATGTTAATAGCGGTGAATTTGTTCTTGTTATGTTGAGAGGTAAGTATTAGGCATTGGGTTTTTTCTGCATTAAATTTCAGCCGAAATGCATCCGCCAATGAATGCATGATCTGGAGACTTTGGTTGATGTCATTGGAAATTTCCTTTAGATCTTGTTGAAATGGGATGTAGATCGTTACGTCATCTGCGTATATGTATGGATTGAGGTTTTGGTTTGATAATAGTTTGGCCAAGGGTATCATCATTAAGTTGAATAGAGTCGGTGAGAGGGGGGATCCCTGTGGGACTCCGTATTCTGGTATCCATGTATCTGAAGTAATCGAGTTAGATGTCACTTGGTATGATCGTATAGTTAGGAATCCCTTGAACCAATTGAGAACGTTACCTCCAATTCCAAAGTACTCAAGGATATGTAGTAATATTCCATGATCAACCATGTCGAAAGCGCTTGACAAGTCAAATTGTAGAAGTAGTATGTTCTTTCCATTTGCAATCATTTGTTTGAATTTGGTCATGAGAGTAACTAGTACAGTTTCAGTACTGTGGTTAGACCGAAATCCTGACTAGGAGTCGTGGAGTATTGAGAATTTATTTAAATAGTTTGTGAGTTGTTTGGTTACTAACCCTCCCGTTAGTTTGGTTATTAAGTGAATTGATGCTACTGGTCTGTAGTTGGTTAGTTCACTGGCACTTTTCTTTGTGTCTTTGGGTATGGGGGTGAGTAGAATGTTTCCTTTCTCCTTCGGGAAGAGTCCATTTTGTAACATATAATTCAAGTGTGTCGTAATGTCTGTTATAAATTGTTGAGGAGCAGATGCCATAAGGTTGTTTGGACATATGTCTAGTTTGCAATGAGATTTGGCAAATCTTTTGAGCGTTTGTGAGATGATATCCTCTGATAGTGTTTCGAAGTTGGTCCAGGTTCTATCTGCTGGGTAAATGCCAGGGTCTGGGTCTAGACAATCAAGGAATTCAGCATAGTCGATGGTACTGACAGGTATCTTAAGTCGCAGTTGTACGATTTTCTCGTTGAAGTATCTCGCAAGATTGTCTGCTCCTGGTGCGTCTTTGCTGTTAGTTATGACTGGTGTAGTATCTATTAGTTTATTCACGAGTTGGAAAAGTTTATGTGTGTCCTTGTAGTTTGGTTCAATTACAGTTTTGTAATATAATATTTTAGTTTGTCTTATGGTATATTTGTAACTTCTTTGGAGTTGTTTCCAGGCGTTAAGTGTGGGGTCGTCTTTCTTTTTATTCCATGCACGTTCTAACCTTCTAACTTGTGTTTTAAGTTTTTTCAGCTCTTCATTGAACCATGGTATTGAGTTCTTTCTATGTGAGGTTCTGGTTTGGGTTGGAGCAATGTTGTTTAATGTGGATCAAAAAAGGAAAACAGCGAAGATGACTAACAAAAACAAAAATAATCAAAATTAAAAACAAGAAAAGATCAAATTTGTATTTTAAAAATACAAATACATAAAAAAATAAAAAAATATGACAAAGACGACACTTGTTTATAAAAAATTAAAACACTTTATTAGCAAAAGGATAGCAGGGAGAAAGGGACTCGACACAGCTGTGTTTCGGCCGTACAGACCTGCATCAGGAGTCTATTCAAATCAAAACATATAAATAACATAAAATGAAAAAAAGCATATAAAAATAAAGAGACATTACAAATATTTAAAACATTCACCTATTGCAAGAGAAGTTGTCAGATGAACATAAAACCAAAATATGATGGTCGAATATTGACTAAACTGTCCTATTACATATCAGAAATAGTAATCCTTCTGGAGAAATACATAATATAGAAGTAAAATAGGAATAATATATGGATAATATATGGATATCAAAAACTAAAAGATTCTTCAAATAATATTCTATTAACCGTACGCAAGATGATATGTATATCTCTAATAATTATCAAGCACAATGGGCGGTAAAAAATGCACAATAAATAATTTAAGAACTGATAAGAATCGAATCAATGTCCAATAACAATAATAGGAAATTAATAGTTAGTGTAAAAATATTCATAAATTAATTTTTATATGAGCAGTATTCAATATTGCATATTAAAAAGAACAGAAATATAAAACTGAAAAACTAACAACTTATGTGATGTTAGCAATATATGAAAACTGTATATAAGAAATATATAGAAAAAATAATAAATAAATATATAGCAGATATTTACCTTCTCACCGTGTGTTGATTTTTAATTCTATCCAATTGACCCCTGACACAGATGTTATGCTTCAAAACACAGCCAATGTCAGGTCCACATTAGATAATTGGTTTTATTATTAAAGGAACTGTGTCCCATTTCTGAAGGCTCTTGGTGTTTTTTTTGCTGTACTTTGGTATTGTAGTCCAACAATGTTTGCGTACGTAATCAATATCCATTGTTCATTGGATGTTTGTCCAGCAAATCTGATATCTATGGCTCCTCCTCAATTTGTACTGTTTCTGTATCAAGGACATATGGACATGCTCGATAAAGGTCAATTTCCAAAAGGAGAAGGGATTAATAATCCTCACTCCTATCCCTAAAATTCTTCCTTGCAATCTAGTGTAGTTTCAAATTATAGGCCAGTGGCTTCTATACCACTTTTTATGAAGGAGTGGAGAATGGTAGCCACAATGAGAGTGGGGCTATAAGAACTACAAGTCCCAGAAGCCCGAGCTGAGCAGAAGCAGGAGTGGGAGGAGAAGTCCTCTCAGAGGGGAAAGGGGGAGGAGGTTGATTGGGAGATGAAGTCGGAGGAAGGGGATGAGGCACACCTGTGGGGAGAAGGGAGGGTGGAACAGATGGATTGGCAAGGGGGGGGGGGGGAGAGGAATCAGAGGAAATGGATATCTCAGCCTTTGCTCAGGGCCACGGTGGAGGAGAAAGAGTGCTGTGTGTACTGGAAGAAAAGGTATGAATTCCTTAACCCGGGGTGGTTGTCAGGAGTTAGTGCTGACAAATGAGGGAGGTGGGTCTCTAGGGGTAGCCAGTAGGAAGTGCTAAACCTAGAGGAATTCATACCATAGGGGAACTTGGGACTTTATAGTGTTGCTTGAGAAAAGCTGAACTGTGTGTAAGCCTTTGGATTCTGAATAGAGGCTAAAGAAAGGGGCCTGTGCCAGGAACAGGTCCCGGTCCAGAGGCCTGGTTGGGGACTTAATAGCCGGACTGGAAAGAATCTAGGCGCTAGGCTACAAGGAGGGGGACTCCACCCGGAGACGTATACTTGCCAGTAGCCAGTAGGGGTTGAACTAGGGGGTGGGCTACTGGCTGGAGAGAACGCAACTGAGTGAACCTGAGGGAGGTTTGCATAACTTACAAGGATTGCAGACCGCACGGAGAGGTGCGGCCGGATTGCAGACAGCACGGAGAGGTGCAACTAGAGCGCAGACAGCCCGGAGAGGAGCAGAGATCTGACATAAGTTACTTATATCGTTGTGATATTCTACATGAATCTCAGTCAAGTTTCAGGAGGGGCTATAGCACAGAGATAATTTGGGTTACATTAACATCTGAGCTTAGGCAATTTATCAGTATGGGCAGGAAGGTTCTTTTGAT
Organism: Microcaecilia unicolor; assembly: GCF_901765095.1. NCBI lineage: Eukaryota > Metazoa > Chordata > Amphibia > Gymnophiona > Siphonopidae > Microcaecilia > Microcaecilia unicolor. Next base: position 305,663,324 of record NC_044032.1, read on the forward strand.
GCAATATGATCTTTCAAGCACATTTGATTTGCTGGATCATTCTGTACTGTTATCTATTCTGGACTTCTATGAGGTAGGAGGCTTTCCTGCTTATAATCGAACGAGAAACATGCCCAAGTTCCGACCTAAATCGGGAGACATTTATCTCACAAAAACGAATAATGCGGTATAATCGAAAGCCGAACTTGGACGTTTTCAACTGCACTCCATCGCGGAAGCGTACAAAGTTGACGGGGGCGTGTCGGAGGCATGGTGAAGGCGGGACTGGGGCATGGTTATCACCCGAACAGAGATGGGCACCTTTCGCCGATAATGGAAAAAAAGTATGCGTTTGTAGCTAGAATTTAGGGCACTTTTCCTGGACCCTGTTTTTTCATGAATAACGCCCCCAAAAGTGCCCTAAATGACCAGATTACCCCCAGAGGGAATTGGGGATGACCTCCCCTGACTCCCCCAGTGGTCACTAACCCCCTCCCACCACAAAAAATGATGTTTCACAACTTGTTATTTTCACCCTCAAATGTCATACCCACCTCCCTGGCAGCAGTATGCAGGTCACTGGAGCAGTTGTTAGGGGGTGCAGTGGACTTCAGGCAGGTGGACCCAGGCCCATCCCCCCTACCTGTTACAATTGTGCTGCTTAATGCTTAGTCGTCCAACCCCCCCAAACCCACTGTACCCACATGTAGGTGCCCCCTTCACCCCTTAGGGCTATAGTAATGGTGTAGACTTGTGGGCAGTGGGTTTTGAGGGGGATTTGGGGGGCTCAATACATAAGGGAAGGGTGCTATGCACCTGGGAGCTCTTTTACCTTTTGTTTTTGTTTTTGTACAAGTGCCCCCTAGGGTGCCCGGTTGGTGTCCTGGCATGTGAGGGGGACCAGTGCACTACGAATCCTGGCCCCTCCCACAAAAAAATGCCTTGGATTTATTCGTTTTTGAGCTGGGCGCTTTCATTTTCCATTATCGCTGAAAAACAAAAACGCCCAGCTCACAAATTGTCGAATAAAACATGGACGTCTATTTTTTTGCGAAAATACGGTTCGGTCCGCCCCTTCACGGACCCGTTCTCGGAGATAAACGCCCATGGAGATAGACGTTTTCGTTCGATTATGCCCCTCCACGTTCTTCAATGGTTCAGAGGGGTTTGACCAGTAGAAGTTACAAAATGAGGATGAAAGAGTCTGTTTCCATTGAGTGGAGCCTGAGCTGTGACGTCCCTCAGGGCTCACCTCTTTCTTCCATTCTTTTTAATTTAATCATGGCACTTCTGAGTTTTAAAATTCTGATATATGCAGATGATATAACAGTTTTCATTCCTTTTAAAGGACATTTATGAAATGTGGTTCCCATTGCATCCAGGGTGATTAATCTAATAGAAGGATAGACAAATACCTTCAGACTTAAGATGATAAATGAAATTTATAGTGTTTAGTAATAAATTCAATATGGGGAATGAGAATAGTCTTATGTATTGATAATATCAGCTTCTCATTGGAGTCCTCCCTTAAAATCTTGGGAGTGACCTTTGAAAAATATTTTTCGTTTGAAGAGCAAGTGCAGATAGTAGCTAACACGGTGTTCAGAGTATTAAGGAAATTATATCGTATAAGATCAAATTTTAAGCCAGAAGGGTTTAGATTAATTACGCAAGCAATGGTGATGTCGCACATCGATTATTGTAATATAATATATATTGGTTGTAAGGAAGTGGAAATCAAAAATCTTCAAATCTTGTTAAATATCATGGTACAATTGATATTTGGGGTATCTAACCTTGATAGTCACCGCATTATTGGTGCAGTTGCATTGGTTGCCAGTAGAAGCACAAGTTGTTTTTAAATTTTGTTGCCTTGAATTTTTGATAATGCATGGTGAAGCACCTGCGTACATGTCCAGTTTAATTAGATTATCATTGAGCAACATCACTCCTGGATCTAGGTGTTTAACTTTACAATACCCAAACCCCAAAAAGGTGGTGGGTCTTTGTAACAGAGGACAGAAGCAGGAGACAATGCACAGCTGATTGGGCCTAGATGGGTGTGCTATCATGAGCACAGAGAGGCAGAAAAATGCAGAGAGCTGAACTGCTAGATTGAGAGGATATACCAAGTCTTCCAATGAAGAAAGAGGAAAATGTGTTATTGTGTCACATGATAAGTGTCTAGAGAGAATCCACAAAAAGTGGAGAACTCAATAGATCCCACGAGGCGTGAAATGAAAAATAAAAAAGGTGGGAATATAAGCCAGGCTATCCAAAGAATGGAACCAAATTGTCTTTAAAAAACCAAAATTTAATAATTTTCAAACAAATGATAATATAACAATCACACATTAAAAATGACTCGACACAACGTTGTGTTTCGGCCGGATAGGCCTACATCAGGAGTCTTATTAATCAAGGTGAACAATGAATATAACACATCAAAGGAATCTCAAAACGCAGATAAAAGATCTGCAGACAAGATCTTTAAAATGGTCTTAAAAAAGACCGTTACGCAAGTGGACCGTCTGTCGCAGTAATCTCAGCAGTTATGATAAGTGTACATTTTTCAACTTATATCTCAATATCTCTCTCTCTTGACTCTCCCTCTATTTTCTGTCATCTCCATACTTTCCCTTTTTTCCTCTGTGGTCTTGTAGATCACACAGGCTTAGGATTCTCAAGTATGGTTCAAGGGAATTGTGCTTGTGGGTGTGCCAGTAAAGTGGGCAGTAGTTAAAGCAGTCTGAGAGTCATGGAAGTTTCCAATGAGCAGTACAGTTTTAATGGACCAAGATATAATCTGAGGAAATTTCTGCTATGTTTTATAAATAGAACAGTTCAGAATGCAGCAACAGTCTTGTCTTGAAAAATAAATAGAACAGGGAGGCGGTTATAACAGAGAAGTGAAACTGCCAATATTATTGCTCATTTTTGCCTCTGTTCCTCTATGGATAAAATCAATATAATGATACAGTGCATTGTTTCGACATGTACAAATGCTGGGACAAATGTACCTATGAAAGAAAAAGCAGCCTGTAGTGCCATTACCTGACATACTGATATGTACAAACAGCACTGACTTTCATAATCTACTTCAGAGTTTAATTCCTATTTATCCAGCTACTGCTTGATATGCAAAATGACTTTACAAAAAATATTAGCTGAGCTTTTGTAAGTATTAGCAAATGCTGCCAGCAGGGAAATTACCATGAAAGTAATTTACAGTTTCCCAGGTTTTATATTGTAATTCCTTATTTTCTGTTTCAGCTCACAGCTTCATTGTTTTTAATTTCCATCTCAAAAGGAAGGAAGTACTGTATTGCATAATAAATGTTTGTTAATATGTCATGTCCACCTTCCCATGTAGAATGGAACAGTGGAATGAAAAGGTAATGCTAGTGGTATTTGGGCACCATTCCACAATCTCACATCAGCTGTGCCAGGTAGAAAATTGGCCAGGAAAGACAGGTTTCAGATTCCTGGCTAAGTGCAAACTTTCCAGGAACACTGGCTTCAGGGAAGCCAACCTCATACATACTACACAGAGATTTGACGTGTTTATGAATTACATTATAAAACACTGTCACTCTGTTGTAAAAAGGGGGGGGGGGTCTGCTTCCTCCTCTTGGGTGGAGCCAGCAAGCCTGCGGGACTCCCAGGGTTCCAGGACAGAATGCTGCTGATACTGGGACTCAGGGCGAAAGTATTTTATTATCAAGGCAATTTCATACCAAAAGAAAAAGGTACAGTCCACGTCCCAAAATCCCTCAGCAAATGCTCAGCTCATCAAGACCTCAGGTCTTCTATTAGGGCATTAGCTTTCCCTTCCCCCTCCTTCAGAAGGCTTTAGTAAGAGTTCAGCACACTTCCAATATAGCACAACAGTTCAGAACAAATCTTCATGGACAGTCTTTGCACATCAAACCAATACCACAAATCACCTGCCTTTTCACAGCACAGAGGGAACCCTGTAAGGAGCAGGGTTGGCAGTTTCTCCCACCACTCAGCACCATGCCCGGTGTGGCCTCCTCCACTGCCTTCAAGTGCTGGGCAGGGCAACCTTTGAATTCTCCCACTCCATGGTAGCTGGCTCCTCTCTCTTAGGCAGCTCTAGTGGCAGGCTACTTCCTTCCTCCACATACTCCATGGAATCTCTCTCTCCATTCATCTCCCCTCTCTCCTGGTAACTAAGAGCCTCCAGGAAATCTGCTCTCCCCTTCTCACAGCTGGGGGGAATTATATACTGATGGCGAAGCCAGTGGCGTACCAAGGGGGGGCGGTGGGGGCGGTCCGCCCTGAGTGCACGCCGCTGGGGGGGTGCCGCGGCGTGCGCCTGTCGGATCCAATTTCGCTAACTTTGCTCGTTCGCTGCAGCTCCCTCTGCCCCGGAACAGGTTACTTCCTGTTCCGGGGCAAAGGGAGCTGCAGCGAACGAGCGAAGTTAGCGAACTCGGAGCCGACAGGCATGCGCCGCGGCACCCCCCCCCCCCCCGTGGCGTGCACCCGGGAGGTGTCATTTCGCCGGGGGGGGGGGGGGCGCTGCACCAAGGGGGGGGGGGCATCGGTGATCCGCCCCGGGTGCCATCCAGGCTAGGAACGCCACTGAGCGAAGTCAGGGAAACTGAGCTTCATCCTTCCCTCTCCCTCTAGTGGGGAAGGGAGTAACAGGCTCACCCTGCCTCGAGCCATTGCTCCCCCTGCTGGGACTGGGAATCCATTCCATTTTTTTAAAAATGAAACGATGGTGCCTGGAATAGGGGCAAGTCACAGAAAAAGAAAAGGAAAATTCCTGCGGCTATTAAGGCCTAAAAGCAGCCTGATAATGATGGAAAATAAAAGGAAACTTTAAACTAAGCAAAATCACTAAAAAATGAAAGAAAAGTTAAAGGACAGAGTTTCCAACAACAGGAACACAATAAATAACAAAAATAAATAGCCAAAAAGCACAAAAAAAGCTCTCTAAGACCGAGCAATGTGAGGAGATGGTAAAAAACACACCCTTTCCTCACTGAGGAAAAAGAAGAACTGAGGAGACCATGTTCTTGCAGCGAGCGAGAAGGCACTTGCGCATGAGTGGTGGATTACTTCTCACGGTCCATAAAACTCTCATTTAGCTTTGGTAAATTCTGGACCAGGCGAATGCGGTTAATGTCACCCATTGTGAGAATTATAAGCTTGCTTGTCCTCGGAGAAACACTTTTTAAAATTCATTTACATTGCCTTCGAGTAGATTTCAAAAAATGTCATAGAAAGAGCTTTGGGGCATAGATTTTATCCACAGGATCATAACTGCAATGACCAGATTAGAAATAATTAGGAGTAGGTTCTACTAAAATAGTAGAATAATCCCTGGGTAGTGAAGGTTCATACCAACAGCATCCCAGAACTGTCTCCTGAAGAAGGAGAAATGGATTCCAAAAGATATAATTAAAAAATTTGGGAACGCATTCAGGGGCACTGGTTTGGAAATACCTTCTAGCATTGATTTCAAAGGGTATAAGTGGATGGCAAATGGGAATGGATGTGGGGCTGGGCTGGGTGGGCAGTTTTATTTGGTGGTCTGTGTGTGTAACAGTACAAGAGTTATGGGTTTGTTTGGGGATGTGGCATTGGACATGGTGGATGTCAAAATGTCTGACAGTGTGAAATTTTTAGTGTGCTATATGGCGCAGTATAAACTGGAAGAGATGAAAGGTTTACTGTGAACTACAGCTATTCATGGATCTCTATTGATAAGCTGATTAAAAGTCTTTTCTATTAGTAGAATGTCAGTGTGTGATAAACCAGACATTATTCTTGCAACATACTAATCAACATATCCCTTAAGAACAGTGGATTAATTTCACCAACGAGAGTTCAGAGAAACATCAACCTGCATATCAACCTGAATGTTTCTTGCATTAGTTCAGCAACTGACAAGATGAAAAGATAATTTCAAGGGAACAACAATTAAAATCACAAAATCAATACACTATCACCATCTGAAAATAAAGTAATTATCTACAATCAATGAGTATACAAACATACTTGACGTTCTATGAATGAGAATCAGTTTGGGCTTGCCTGGTGGTTCAGGTGGCACTTGTCATGTACTCCCATACAGAAGATCCCAGGCTCAGTCCCTGAGCCAGGTCCTTTGCCCCCTGGCATTGTAGAAATGGGATGATTACAGAGGCAGTGTTTATAGCCACTGGAGAGCAGGTGTCATGGTTATTGCTTAAAGATGATATCCAATGGTCACAATCAGGGCCTATAATTGAAGGGTTCCAAAAGAAGCTCTGGAGTGTTATATTGTTGGGGGGAGGGAAAGAATGGAAATAATAGAATAGGAGAAAAGCCCCTAATAGTTTACAATGAATGATCATGGTGCCAGCTCCTAGCCTTCAGTCCAATTGAGCTAGATGTATGAAGGAACAGAAGGAAACTGCCAGCTCAATATCAGTTATGATGATGATGTTTTTCTTTTTCTTTTTTTTACAGATGCCAATGGTAGCTAAAATTACAAGTACCGTATAAACCAAAGGCATTAAATAAGGATGTTCGTAAGGTCACATACAGAGGGAGGGTACTTTTCTGGACCAAATCTGCAGGTAAACCCAAGTTACTTGTAGCAGGTATTCTCTGCATAAACAAATTCCAGCTTTCACTCTTCCAGAAACCCCATTGTACCAGTGTGCACTTCCCGCCTTTCGCTGTCATGTAGGGATCACCTCTATTACTACTACTACTACTACTACTACTTAGCATTTTTATAGCACTACAAGGCGTACGCAGTGCTGCACAAACATAGAAGAAAGACAATCCCTGCTCAAAGAGCTTACAATCTAATAGACAAAAATAAATAAAGTAAGCAAATCAAATCAATGAATGTGTACAGCATACACCTTTGCTGGTCAGTTAAGGAAGGAAGCTCTATGATAGCTGAGAGTAGATACAACCCATTGGGGAGCTGGGTGGGTATTGAGGTGCCACACCTTCTACAAGTAAGTAACAGATGGGACTCCCAAGCTACAAACCACTTCTATAGAAAAAGGAAAATATAACATTCATGAAAGGTGTTGTAACAGGCAGACAGCAACATATTTTTGGTGGCAAACCAGCGATTTTATATTTTCCTCTGGGATTTTTTTTTTTTTTTTGGAAAGCAGCCTGGAAATGCAGAAATGGGCCTGGCGGGGTAGGAAATTAAGTTGGATTCTCATCCCCAACGAGATTCTGGGGAACAAATTGTCCAAACCTACTGTTGTGTAGAGAGTCTCTTTCTAGACAATAGTGAGATGTAAATATATGGACAGATGTCCATGCTATAGTTTTTCCCATACAGAGTTGGTGCCATAGTAGGAATGATAGAGCAGCCTGTCACCCACATAGCCTGAAATCTTTCAGGATTTAACTTTAGAGCCTTTCCCAGCCATCTGACAACTGCAGAAAAATAATTGTTCAATGAAGTCTAGAGCAGTGGATCAGGATAGCAACTGAATTTCATTGGCAAAATAGTAACCACTAACACCTAATGATTGCATTAGAACAGCTAAAGAACTGGGGAAAAGATTTTAAAAGGATCTCTGGCGGCATGGTGTCTTGAGGCATCCCTTGCAAGTTAGCAGAAACGATTACAGAACAGGTAACAGAAAAGGTTCTGTCAGTAAGAAAAGACTTAAACCAAGACAGAACTATCAGTAGCGGTGGGTTAAGAAGATTCATGAGGCCTAAGATTATTTTAAAGAACTACAGTATCTGGTTGAGACCAACCAAAATGTTGACTGTTTAATAATTTCAAGATTACTTCACAAATTGGCTTGTATAGGAGGCTAGCAAGAAGAAAATCACTGCTGAAGAACATAGTAACACGATAACACAGTAAATGAAGGCAGATTTTCACGGTCCATCCTGTCTGCCCATCAAAGTGGCCACACTGTGCAGGCCACAGCCACTCATGTTTAGATACTGGTTAGCAAGTCTCCACCATGCCAATCATATATAGGCAGCCAAACATGATGGCACCTTGGTTATAACCATATATCAACCCCAAGTATTGCTGACCGTATTCAACATACCAGAAAAGATGTCTTCCCTTCCCTCCTGAGCTGAACAGCACCCTCACTTGCAGCATGTGACAATGAAGTGATCTACAACACTGGAGTTGCTGAAGCTTCATATGTCTTTTGCTATTTGTGAGACAGACTGTAGAAGTCAGTCCCACATCGGCCTTGGTTCCTCCATTCTGGTTTTGGCAACTCTTCTTCAGTCTATTGCCATTTGTGGGACACAGACCGTAGAAGTCTGTCCGACTTTGGCCTTAGTTCCCATTATTCTTGCCCAACATAACACCTCAACCACCATGTTGTGTTTCTATCCTTTTTCTATTTAGGCATCCTGTGTGTCTATCCCACACATTTTTGAATTTGTTCACTGTTTTTTGAATCTACCACCTCTCCTGGAAGGGCATTCCAGGTGTCCGCTACCCTCTCTGTGAAAAAGTATTTCCTGATGTTACCCCTAAGCTTGCCTCCTTCGTGTCCTCTAGTTCTACCACCTCTACATCTCTGGAAGAGGTTTGTTTGTATATTTAAATCTTTCAAGTACTTAAATGTCTGTAACATATCACCTCTATATCATGTGCCTTATGATATTTGCAAGCAAACAAACAAATAAAAAACAAAAAAACCTCTTAGAGGACAGTACACACATATGGGATAAAGTTTTGTAGTCTTTATCCCATGTGTGTGTACTTTTCTCTAAGAGGGAACGTTCTGATCTCAGTAATAAGCAATATGTGTGGCATAAAACAAAGAATGTCATTGCTTGTATAGTAAAGTATGCTGGTGATAGCATTGTGTTGTGAGTGTTCTTTGCAGCAGCAAGGACAGGAGGCTTGTGAAGATCAAAAGAGAGATGGATGGTGCAAAGTATAGTCAGATTCTGAAGAAAATTCTGTTCCAGTCTGTCATAGATTTGGGACTGGGGAGAAGATTTCATATTTTGGAAGGACAATAATCCTTAGCACAAAGCAACAGGAACAGTGGAATGGCTCTGCAAGAAGAAAGTGAAATCCTTTTGTGATCCAGTTAAAGTTTTGATCTGAATCCAATAGAAAATCTGTGGTACAACTTGAAGACTGCAGTCTACAGATGATTCTCACACAACTTGAGAGAGCATGAGCTATTCCATTAAGAAGAAAAGGCAAAACTTGTATCATCCTACTGTGAATGTTGGCAGACACTTGTCCCAAACTACTCATGGCTTTTGTTGCTGCAAAGGGGGCTTTCATCAAGTACTGAGTCAGGGGCTGTGAAGACTTATGAATCAAGGCTTTCTGATTTCTTATTCTTAATTACTTTTTAACATTTTCGATAATTGTTCTTTAACATCTAGTAGAGTGGGTTCTGTAGATTAAGGAAACAAACTGCTAATTTAATTCATTTTTGGGTTTAACTTTTTAGATGGCAGAATGCACAAGGGTCTAGAGACCTTTACAAGGCACTGCATGTCAGAATAATATCACTGTATTGATACATTCAATGATATTGAAATGGGCATCATCTTACTAGTTTTAAAAGGCTGCAATTAGTGCAAAATGTTGATGCCAAATTTCCTACTGTTAAGAGGATGTCTGATCATGTTATGCTGATTTTGAAAAGCAGCATTGGTTTCCCAATTGAGGGCTGACTTCATTTAAGATTATTCTTCAAGTGCAAAGACATTATTATTTATTTATTACATTTGTACCCCGCGCTTTCCCACACATGGCAGGCTCAATGCGGCTTACATAGTAACAATAAAAAGAATTACAAAGTTGTAAGAAGAATATACAGTTTGTAGTGAACGCAAAATTAATAGGGTCAATGGATAAGTAAATTGAACATATTGAAATTAAATGGAAGTAGAATTAAACTCTCCTTTCATTGGGGCACATGGAATCACATCTTCATCTATTTTGTAGAACTTTCTTTTAGATATTCTAAGGTCCCCATTGCTGACAAAATTGTCATGATCTGTAGGGTTCTCTTGTGAGTGATCCAGTTCTGTTTCTAAATATTCTGATGAAGAGGTGACTGAAAACAGTACAACAATAGCATTCCTACTTCCACCAAGTGTACTTTTGGGAGTACACAATCTAGACAGGAGTGTAGAAGTAACCTAATAGTTAGAGTAGTGGGTTGGGACATAGAAGGCCCAGGTTCAAATCCCACGGCAGCAGCTTGTGACCTTGGGCAAGTCACCTAGGACTCCTTTTACAATGGGATCCTGCAGTGACGTGGGCGTGTGGATTTGCCATGCGCTGAGGCTGCCTTTTACCACCAGGCTTTTTTCCTGAAAGGGAGGCAAATGGCTGTGCGCTAATCAAAGGCATTGGCACATGGGCATTTCCTAGGGATCCAATGGTAATCAGGCACTGCCCGATTACCGCAGGGCACGCCCCTGCTGCTTGGAAAAAAACCAATTTTATCAATCCAGAAATGGTACGTGGTGAAGGTATGAACTACTGGCGGTAGAGCCAAATTTCCACACGGCAAGCCCACAGTAAGTAAAAGGGCCCCGAAACCCTCTGCTTTAGGAGACATCAATGGCAAAACATGCCCAGAAAACCACAAGGGGGGGGGGGAGAGGCCTCGTGTGGTCACCAGGAGTCAACTCTGACTCAAGGGCAGCTCTGGATTCAGATGTACTCTAGAAATGTTATCGGAAATTATGGAGGCCAACAAACTGGGCAACACGATAATAATGGGTGATTTCAATTACCTCGATATTGACTGGGTAAATATAACATTGGGGCATGCTAGGGAGGTAAAATTCCTTGACGAAATCAAAGGATTGCTTTATGGAGCATCTGGTACAGGAAGTGACAAGATTAAGAAAAATTCTAGATCTAGTCCTTAGTAAAGCGCACGATTTGGTGCGGGAGGTAATGGAGATGGGGCCGCTTGATAACAGCGGTCATAATATGATCAGATTTGATATTAGCTTTGGAGTAAGTATACACAGGATATCCAATACGTTAACATTTAACTTTCAAAAATGAGACTATGATAAAATGAGAAGAACGGTGAAAAAAAAACTTAGAGGATTGGCTGCGAGGGTCATAAATTTACATCAGGCGTGGATGCTGTTCAAAAATACCATCCTGTGGGGACAAGATGGCATCCTGAAGAGAACGCGGGAAGCGGTTTTCTATCTCCTACCTCCATTCTTTTTGAATAGCGTGTTTCCTGCTTCAATGCCTAAGAGGAGGGGTAAGCAGCGTGTTGGCCCCGCAACACCTGCAACACCGAAGGTCGGACCAATGAACCACTTTATTGCCCTTGGACGCTCATCGGGGCAAGATTTCTTGCTGCTGGAAGGAGCGGTGGGAGGTGACCGTTCCTCCAGCCTGAGACTGACATCTCACTTAGCCCCGATCTAAGGAGTCCACCACCTATGCCAGCGCTAGACCCGCGACGTGTATCAGAGGCCCTCTGCGATGACGCTCAGGGAGTGCTTCCTGCTGTGGGGGCAGGTTGCGGTGAAGGAGCGCTGGCTTTTTCCACCCAGGAGGCGGAGGAACGGGCAGGAGTCAGCGTTTTGTCGGACTCCAAAGCTGCAGGGGAAAGACAGCCCTTGGAAGGAATGGAGACGGAATTTGCATCTCTCAGTAAGTCCTATTTGCCTGAGAAACCACAAAAGATCACCCTAGATACCATATGGGAAGCTCTTTTGGGACTGGAAACCTCTTTTTCACAAAAACTGATTTCTGTGAGCCAATGTTCTAAGGCTCCCTTAGAAAAAATATATATGCTGGAAACAAAAGTAATAGCAGTTGAAAAAGATATTGAATCTAATACTGGTAAAATTGGTAATCTCCAACAAGTTCATATGAGCCTTATAAAAGAAAATTAATTGTTGCAGTATATAAAATTAAAAATTCAGAAAATAAACAGAGAGCTAATACTTTACGTTTGATAAACTTTCCTAAATTACCATCAATAGCTCCTCTTATTACCTTTAAAAAATATTTACTGGAGATACTGAAGGTTCCTGAATAAGCATATCCACCAGTCTCTAAGATATACTATTTGCCACCATATAAAAAGAAAGAGACAAACCAACCTATTGTGGAAGGAGCTGATGTTTCCTTTGACGTTTTAAATCTCACACAATTGATTGTATGAAGATGACCTGGGTACTAAACCAGCAACTTTAATTGTAACATTCGTGTTACAACCAGTAGCGTAGCCAGAGTTTAATTTTTAGATGGGCCTGGAGGTGGACTGGGTAGGCACAGGCCTCGCATTTCCTCTCCACCCGCCGCATTTCCTCTCCATTCGCCCGCTGGCACCGCACTTCCTCTCCACCCGCTCCCCCCCCCCCCCCAGACAGCCCCCTGCACACGGTTAGTTCTGGTTATTTTTACTGACCTGAATCGCCGTTCTCCCTCCAGCACTGGTGATTCCCATAGCCAGCCTTCTGCCAGCGCGCGTCGTCGGAGCCTCTTCTAAGGCGTGTCCCGCCTACTCTGCAATTTCCTGTTTTCCGCAAAAGGTGGGATGCAGGAAGTTGCAGAGTAGGTGGGGGATGTGCCTGAGAAGAGGCCCCAACGACGCGTGCTGGCAGAAGGCTGGCTATGGGAATCGCCGGTGCTGGAGGGAGAACGGCGCTTCAGGGCAGTAAAAGTGAGCAGACTACACGGACGGGGAGAGCGGGCAGAAGAGGCTGGGCGGGCCTGGAGCAAAAGTGGCTGGGTCTGGGCCCGTTCAGGTCCACCCGTGGCTACGCCCCTGGTTACAACCTGATCGAGACTGAGTATTAAAGCAATTTTTCTGACATAGGGAAGAACTTTTTATGAATTACTAGTAAAAAATGCCCCTTTCAAAAGGGAAGGAAACGGGCGCTAGCAAGGCCATCCCCCACCCTCCCTCGCTGTTCCAGACTCTGCCCTCCCTCCTTTTTCACCCCCCCTTCCGCGACCCTGTCGACCCCCCTTCTCAGCAAAAACTGTCCCCCGCCACCGTCCAGTACCTGTGCTGACGGGGGACCCCAACCCCTGTCAGCCGAAGTCGTGTTGTGGCCTTCGCGGCGTTGCATCTTCAATGATTTTGTGTTCAAGTTCCAGGAACTTGAACCGAAGAGCATTGAAGAAGCAATGCCGCGAAGGCCAGTACTGAAAGAGGGCATTGTACACCATTCTGCCAGCTCTGACCTACTGCTAATCTCAGTACCAGGGAGACTCGTTGCCAGTGGGGCACAACCTCTGATCTGCAGTTAACTGTGAGTAAACGCGGTTATTCCAATAAAGGACGTTTTCGAAGAGATTAGTCTTCAGGTGTCAACTGCTGTACCAATGTTATACAGCAGCAACAAGTCCTACAGGCCTGCGTGTATGCAGGTCCCTGGAGCACTTTTAGTGGGTACCGCAGTGCACTTCAGCCAGGTGGACCCAGGCCCATCCCCCCCCCCCCCACCTGTAACACTTGTGCTGGTAAATGGGAGGCCTCCAAAACCCACTGTACCCACATGTAGGTGCCCCCTTCACCCCTAAGAGCTATGGTAGTGTTGTACATTTGTGGGTAGTGGGTTTTGGGGGAGGGGGGTTGGGAGCTCAGCACCCGTGGTAAGGGAGCTATGCATGTGGGAGCTTTTTCTGGAGTCCACCGCACTGATCTCTAGGGTGCCCAGTTGGTGTCCTGGCATATCAGGGGGGCCAGTGTACTATGAATCGTGGCCCCTCCCATGACCAAATGGCTCGGATTAGGACGTTTTTGAGCTGGGCGTTTTTAGTTTCCATTATCGCTAAAAAAAACAAACGCCCAGCTCAAAAACGTCCATTTTTTCGAAAATATGGTTTGGCCCACCTCTTCACAGACCCGTTCTCGGAGATAAACGCCCATGGAGATAGGCGTTCACGTTCGATTATGCCCCTCCACGTGTCTAAATGGCAGATGACATTTAATGTGAGCAAGTGCAAAGTGATGCATGTGGGAAAGAGGAGCCCGAATTATAGCTACGTCATGCAAGGTTCCACATTAGGAGTCACCGGCCAAGAAAGGGATCTCGGTGTCATTGTTGACGATATGTTGAAATGCTCTGCTCAGCGTGCTGCGGCGGCTAAGAAAGCAAATAGAATGTTAGGCATTATTAAGAAAGGAATGGAAAACAAAAGTGAGGACGTTATAATGCCTTTTTCCATATCATCAAGCTGATCAATCCATAGACTGGTGGGTTGTGTCCATCTACCAGCAGGTGGAGATAGAGAGCAAACTTTTGCCTCCCTATATGTGGTCATGTGCTGCCGGAAACTCCTCAGTATGTTCTCTATCTCAGCAGGTGGTGGTCACACACAGCAGCAGCAGCTCTGGCTAGGCCTCCAAGCCTAATTTTTAGGTTTTGTTGAGTGCCTGGGGTTGAGGGCTCTTTTGAGCAAGTGCAAACCTGGTGGTGCCAGGTCCCTCCTTTTCTCCCCCCTCCCGCTGGCTCCGTTGAAAAAAAAAAAAAAAAAAAAAATTTTAAACGTCTTTAAAGGCGTTTATTTCGACGTTTATTTAAGCGTCTATTGCAGCTACTCACTGGGACACCAGGTCGTTACAACTCGGAGCGGACAGCAGGTAATTTTTACCTTTTATAGCGGGCGGGGGTTCCCCGATTCTTCTCCTCGTGGCACATGGCGTCGGAGGGCGAGGGCGCAAAGGGTCGCTCCCCGGGTCGCTTGAGCGCTTCTAGAGGGGATGCGGGGGTCTTAAAGCCTGATTCGCCCTTGTTGGGTGGCAGTTTCGTGACCGATGAATGTCCCGGTCCTTCCTCCGGCGTGGCGGTTTTTCCCGCCATAAACGCCCATCCCCCGCTCCTCGCCTCCACCATTTTGGCCGGCCACGCGGCTCGGACGGCTTCTTCTTGGGCCGCCCTTGAGGTTGGAGACATTAATGCCATGAACGCCCTTAATTTGGGCGACGGCACAGAGGCGGCTAAAGTTAAGAGCCGTTCTTCCCGCGCGGCTCCTTCGCGGAGTTTCGCGCCGGACGCCATTTTGGATGCGCAGCAGGCCTCTCCCCCGCTGTTGCGAGCGCCGGTTGAGAGTGCGCCTAGGGCTGTTGCCCAGGCTGCGGAAGTGCACAGTCTGGGGGGTTTCTCCCCCGAGTTTGTTTTGCTGCTGCATCAGGCCTTCCTCATGCACAACGCTGCCCCCGCTCCCTCGTCTGGTAAAGAGGTTGAGGTTCCCAGAGGTAAACGCCCTCGGGTTGATTCCCAGGCCTTGGAGGAATTTGTCTCCTCCGATGTAGATGAGGGCAGCGTGTCTGAGGTCTCCCAACGGTCCTTTGCGGATTCCTTGGAGGAGACGGATCCCCGCTCGGATGGAGCGGATGACCCCTCTGCAGCGCGGCTTTTTCGCCCAGAGGATTTGCCCAACCTGTTGTTACAGGCCATGGACACTTTGAAGATTTCCTCTCCGGAGGACGTCTCTCCCTCAGCCCCTGTTGGCTCTGCCATTATGCTGGGGACGAAGCGCCCGCCTAGAGCCTTCCACGTGCATGATGCCATGCACACCTTAATTTCGGCTCAATGGGATGTCCCAGAAGCGAGCCTTAAAGTGGCTAGGGCTATGTCCCGCCTCTATCCTTTGGCTGTGAGTGAACGTGAGGCCTATCTGTGGCCTACCGTGGATTCTTTAATCACTGCGGTGACTAAGAAAACGGCATTGCCGGTGGAAGGTGGCACGGCCCTAAAGGACGCCCAAGACAGGAGATTGGAGGCGGCCTTAAGGTCGTCCTTTGAGGCGGCTGCTTTAAGTTTGCAGGCCTCAGTTTGCGGCTCCTATGTGGCCAGGGCGTGCCTGACTATGGTGCAGCGGGCTTTCCCCTCGGATCATTCCTTGAGGGATGATTGGCCAGCCCTGGAATCGGGCTTAGCCTATTTGGCAGACTTGCTGTATGATGTCTTGAGAGCCTCAGCTAAAGGCATGGCTCAGACAGTCTCTGCGCGGCGGTGGCTTTGGCTGAAACATTGGTCTGCTGACCACGCCTCTAAATCCCGCCTGGCTAGGTTGCCTTTTAAAGGCAAGCTGCTCTTTGGGGTCGAGCTGGACAAAATCGTGACCGATCTCGGCACGTCTAAGGGCAAGAAGTTACCAGAGGTCAGGGCTCGGGCTAGTGCTCGTCCCGGTACCTCCAGAGGACGGTTTCAGGAAGCCCGTCGGTACCCGCCCGGGCAGGTCGGGTTCTTCTGCCCCCTCTTCCTTTAAGAGGCATTTCTCCCCCAAGCAGCGTTCCTTTCGCAGAGACCGCCGTCCCGGAGGTGCTCCCTCCGGTCCTCCCCCAGGGTCTCGTACCCAATGACGGGGTCTTGGTCCACGCCCCAGTGCAGATTGGAGGACGGCTGTCCTCGTTTCTGGGCGAGTGGACCACAATAACTTCAGACGCTTGGGTGCTGGAAGTCATCAGAGACGGCTACAAGCTAGAGTTCTGCCGACCCTTAAGAGACGGGTTTGTACTCTCTCCCTGCAAGTCTCCGGTCAAAGCTGTGGCAGTGCAGCAGACTTTGGACAATCTGATCCGCCTGGGTGCGGTCGTTCCGGTGCCAGAAAGTCAGCTTGGCAAGGGGCGTTACTCCATTTACTTTGTGGTACCAAAGAAAGGAGGTTCTGTCCGGCCTATCCTCGACCTCAAAGGGGTCAATCGGGCCTTGAAAGTGCGGCACTTTCGCATGGAGACTCTCCGCTCTGTTATAGCGGCAGTGAAGGCAGGGGAGTACCTGGCTTCCTTGGACATCAAGGAAGCGTTCCTGCATATTCCCATCTGGCCTCCTCATCAACGCTTTCTGCGTTTTGCAGTCCTGGGCCGACACTTCCAGTTCAGAGCCCTCCCGTTCGGGTTGGCTACTGCTCCGCGGACCTTTTCCAAAGTAATGGTGGTCATAGCGGCCTTCCTGCGAAAGGAAGGAGTACAAGTCCATCCTTATCTGGACGACTGGTTGTTCCGAGCCCCCTCTTATGCAGAGTGCGGCAAAGCTGTGGACCGGGTAGTTGCTCTTTTGAGCTCCCTGGGATGGATCATCAACTGGGAGAAGAGCCAGCTGCGCCCGACTCAGTCCCTGGAGTATCTGGGAGTTCGATTCGACACCCAAGTGGGCAGAGTGTTCCTGCCAGACAATCGGATTGTCAAGCTTCAGGCTCAGGTGGACCAGTTCCTGGTAGCCTCTCCTCTTCGGGCTTGGGACTATGTGCAGCTGTTGGGCTCTATGACGGCCACGATGGAAGTAGTGCCCTGGGCCAGGGCTCATATGAGACCACTACAACACTCTCTGCTGCAGCGCTGGACTCCGATGTCGGAGGATTATGCGGTGCGTCTTCCCTTGGATCCAGCAGTGCGCAAGGCGCTGAGCTGGTGGATGCAGGCAGACAAGTTGTCTGCAGGAATGCCTCTGGTGACCCCAGAGTGGATTGTCGTCACGACGGACGCCTCATTGTCGGGCTGGGGAGCCCACTGCTTGGGAAGGACAGCGCAGGGGCTCTGGTCTCCTGCAGAGGCGAAGTGGTCTATCAACCTCCTGGAACTCAGAGCCATTCGGTTGGCGCTTTTGGAGTTCATCCCGGTACTGGTGCTGAAGCCTGTACGGGTACTGTCGGACAATGCCACGGCTGTGGCCTATGTCAACCGCCAGGGAGGTACCAAGAGCGCCCCTCTAGCCAAGGAGGCTATGAGTCTATGCCAGTGGGCGGAAGCGAACCTGGAACAGCTGTCAGCGGCCCACATTGCCGGAGTCATGAATGTCAAGGCGGACTTTCTCAGTCGCCATACCTTGGAGCCCGGAGAGTGGCAGCTATCTGCTCAGGCGTTCTTGGACATCACGAAGCGCTGGGGCCAGCCGAGCCTAGATCTGATGGCGTCATCGGCCAATTGCCAGGTGCCGCGCTTCTTCAGCAGAGGACGGGACCCTCGATCCCTGGGAGTAGATGCTCTTCTCCAACAATGGCCGACACAAGAGCTTCTCTATGTGTTCCCACCCTGGCCCATGTTGGGCAGGGTCCTAGACCGGGTGGCAAGACATCCCGGCAGGATAATCCTGGTGGGTCCGGATTGGCCCAGACGTCCCTGGTATGCGGACTTGATCAGGCTCTCAATCGACGATCCTCTGCGGCTGCCAGTGGAGCAGGGCCTGTTACATCAGGGTCCCGTGGTGATGGAGGATCCCTCCCCCTTTGGTCTTACGGCCTGGCTATTGAGCGGCAGCGTCTGAGGAAGAAGGGCTTCTCAGACAAGGTCATCGCCACTATGCTGAGAGCGAGGAAACGCTCTACTTCTACTGCTTACGCCAGGGTTTGGCGTATCTTTGCAGCGTGGTGTGAAGCAGGCTCACTTTCTCCCTTCACTGCTCCAATTTCTTCAGTGTTGGCGTTCCTGCAAGAAGGTCTGGACAAAGGCCTGTCGCTCAGTTCCCTTAAGGTCCAGGTAGCGGCTCTGGCTTGCTTCAGGGGCCGCCTGAAGGGTGCTTCCCTGGCTTCCCAGCCAGATGTGGTGCGCTTTCTCAAGGGAGTTATTCACCTGCGCCCTCCTCTGCACTCAGTGGTGCCTGCGTGGAATCTCAACCTGGTGCTAAGAGCATTGCAGAAGCCGCCGTTCGAACCCTTGTCGAGGGCATCTCTGAAAGACCTGACGTTGAAAGCAGTCTTTTTGGTGGCTATCACTTCAGCCAAAAGAGTTTCCGAGCTCCAGGCGCTCTCATGTCGAGAGCCTTTTCTGCAGTTCACTGAGGCAGGAGTGACTATTCGCACAGTGCCTTCCTTTCTGCCCAAGATTGTTTCTCGCTTCCATGTGAATCAGCAGCTCTGTCTCCCTTCCTTTCGTAGGGAGGACTACCCAGAGGAGTACTCTGCTCTTAAATATCTGGATGTGAGACGAGTCATCATCAGATACTTGGAAGTGACCAATGATTTCCGGAAATCGGATCATCTGTTTGTCCTGTTTGCAGGTCCTCGTAGGGGTCTGCAGGCTGCTAAGCCTACAGTGGCAAGATGGGTCAAGGAAGCCATTGCAGCGGCTTATGTGGCCGCAGGGAAGGTGCCGCCTATCCAGCTGAAGGCTCACTCCACAAGAGCTCAGGCGGCCTCGATGGCAGAGGCCGGTTCCGTCTCCTTGGAGGAGATATGCAAGGCGGCAACTTGGGCTTCGGCCCATACATTCTCCAAGCATTACCGCTTGACTGTGGCTGCTCGGGCGGAGGCCCGGTTTGGAGCTTCAGTGTTGCAGTCAGGGATTTCTAGGTCCCGCCCTGGGTGAGTACTGCTTCGGTACATCCCACCAGTCTATGGATTGATCAGCTTGATGATATGGAAGGTAAAATTATGTATAATCATACCTGATAATTTTCTTTCCATTAATCATAGCTGATCAATCCATAGCCCCTCCCAGATATCTGTATTGTTTTATTCTGGTTGCATTTCAGGTTCAAGTTTACTCTTCAGTTACTTCAGAAAGACTTCGTGTTCAAGTTTTTTCACTTGGATTCTTCAAGAGTTAAGACGAGTTTGTGTTACAGTGAGCTGCTGCATTCCTCTCCCCTCCGTTTTACGGGGCTGGATTGAGACTTATAATTCTGCCGGCACTCCCTCCCGCTTCGTGCGGCTGTAGGGCAGTTTTGTACCCCTCCCGCTTCGGCGGTGTTCGGGTCAGTCAGCTCCTCCCGCGGTTGCGGTTGCAGGATAAGCCAGATCCCCCCGCATCGGCGGGTGTGGTGTCCCTCCCCCGCTCCGCGGGGATGAGCTGGACGGATTCCCCTCCCCCACTTGTGTGGGGATGAGCTGGGTTAATTCCCCTCCCCCGTTTCGGCGGTGGTGAGCTGGGCAGAGTGTCCCTTCGTGGGTGTAATTCTCTAAGTGCTGAGTCCTGCGGATGGAGCTTTGATATCGACATACTGAGGAGTTTCCGGCAGCACATGACCACATATAGGGAGGCAAAAGTTTGCTCTCTATCTCCACCTGCTGGTAGATGGACACAACCCACCAGTCTATGGATTGATCAGCTATGATTAATGGAAAGAAAATTATCAGGTATGATTATACATAATTTTACCGTATCGATCCAGGATGCGACTGCACCATGTGGAAACTCAAAAGAGTAAAACCTTTATTCCCAAGGACCATCTTTTGGAACCTGGTTCAGTCAATGGTACTAACAGGCTTATTTTCGAAAGTGATCGCCGGCCATCTTCCGACATAAATCGGGAAATGGCTGGCGATCTCTCAAAAGCGGCCAAATCGGTATAATCGAAAGCGGCTTTTTTGACAGCATCGCCGCTTTCCAGTCGCCTCGCTGGCGAAAGTTCAAGGGGCGTGTCGGCGGCGTAGCAAAGGCGGGGCATGGGCGGGCATGGGCGTGGCTACCAGACGGCCGGCTTTCGCGGATAATGGAAAAAAAAGCGGCATTTATCAGTATTTCGCCGGGTTTACTTGGTCCTTTTATTTTCACAACCAAGCCTCAAAAAGGTGCTCCAACTGACCAGATGACCACCGGAAGGAATCGGGGATGACCTTCCCGTACTCCCCCAGTGGTCACCAACCCCCTCCCACACTAAAAAACACAATTATAAGCATATTTTGCCAGCCTCAAATGCCGTACCCACTTCCATGACAGCAGAATGTGTTCTATCCTCTGACAGCCTTTCCCTGGTTGTGATGTGGCTCTCGGGTGAGTGTGACACCTTTTCTGTTAGGTGCACTGCAGAGTCATATCAGCAGTGCATTGTGGTGGGTGTAGGGTAGTGGGCTCTAATCCCATGGTGCTTTTCCCCCTGCTAACTGGGTCAGAGTGTGTCCAGTTTTGTTTCCGGTAGTCCATGAGGTAGTGGCCATTTTTGTAAGCCAGTTTTAGATCCCTTTCATTTGTTACCCACGTTAGAGAACTTAGTTATTACCTTGAATGTTGCTGAAAGAGGGCATTGTACACCATTCTGCCAGCTCTGACCTACTGCTAATCTCAGTACCAGGGAGACTCTTTGCCAGTGGGGCACAACCTCTGATCTGCAGTTAACTGTGAGTAAACGTGCTTATTCAAATAAAGGACTTTTTCAAAGAGATTAGTCTTCAGGTGTCAACTGGTGTGCCAAGGTTATACAGCAGCAACAAGTCCTAGAGGCCTGCGTGTATGCAGGTCCCTGGAGCACTTTTAGTGGGTACCGCAGTGCACTTAAGGCAGGCAGACCCAGGCCCATCCCCCCTACCTGTAATACTTGTGCTGGTAAATGGGAGCCATCCAAAATCCACTGTACCCACATGTAGTTGCCCCCTTCACCCCTAAGAGCTACGGTAGTGGTGTACATTTGTGGGTAGTGGGTTTGGGGGGGGGGGGTTGGCGGGCTAAGCACCCAAAGTAAGGGAGCTATGCATGTGGGATCTTTTTCTGAAGTCCACCACACTGACCCCTAGGGTGCCCAGTGCACTACAAATGCTGGCTCCTCCCAAGACCAAATGCCTTGGATGTCGCCGGGTTGGAGATGGCTGGCATTTTTTTCCATTATCGCTGAAAAACAAAACCAGCCATCTCAAACCCGGCGAACTCTGGCATTTGGCCGGGCTAAACCGTATTATAAAAAAAAAAGATGGCCGGCCATCCTTTTCGATAATATGGTTCCGGCCAGCTGTAGCGCCGCCGCCAAAATAGATCGCCGGCGACGTTCGATTATGCCCCTCCACGTTACATATAAACAACAAGCACCATGCCTCCATGAATAAGCACACCTAAAAGCACTGCTGCAGTATGCGCTGAAGTGTCCTGTCTATGTTTTCTTTATAAATTATTACATGTAAACTGTCCGGCTTATATTGTATCCTCAAAGAAGGTTAAAATTGGTCTTAAGTCCAAACAAGTGATTCACATTGACAAGTTTGAACTTCCTGCCATCTCTTTTACTGAATTGGCTTCATCCAGAAAGAAACATTTTAGCTCAGTTTTTCCAGGTTTATGAAACTCATTTCTTATTGAAATTAAGTTAGAACAGAATTATATGACATTTCAGAAGTCTTTGAAAACTTTGTTTTTTACTAATGGGCTCATTTCCGAAAGAGAAAAACATTCAAAAAGTGATATAAAGCCACATTTGGGTATTTTTCTTACCAAAAAGTTCAAATCGGTATTTTCAAACCCCTTATTTAAACGTATTGATATGCAGTTCATCAGTAATATGTCAAGATCACAAGGGGGCATGTCAGGGGTGTGTTGAGATCAGGATTTGGGCATTCCTAACACTTGGACGTTTTTCTGCCATAATGGAGCAAAACAAAAACATTCAGGGCTACAATCTATACATTTTGGTCTAGACCTGTTTTTAGAACAAACAGGGCACAAAAAGGTGCCCTAAATCACCAGATGACCACTGGAGGAAATAAGGCATGACCCCCCTCACTCCCCCAGTTGTCACTGAGTCCTTCCCACCCGCCAAAGATGTGAAAGAAACAGTACATACCAGCCTCTATAATAGCCTCAGATGTTATAGCCAGTCCTACTAGAGTAGCAAGCAGGTCCCAGGAATAGCCTAGTAGTTGGTGCACTGTATTGTACAGAAGGGGATCCAGGGCCATATCCCACTCTATCTGTAACACTTGTGGTGGAAAGTGTGAGCCCTCCAAATCTCACCAGGAACCTACTGTAATAGGTGACCCCTGCAGCCATAAGGGCCATTTTAGTGGTGTACAGGGTGTACAGTGGGGGATGGTGGGATTTTAGTGGGGTTTAGAGGGCTCAGCACATAATATAAGGGGGTATCAGTGAGATGTGTACCTAGGAACCTTTAAGTAAAGTCCACTGCAGGGCCCCCTAGGATGCCCCACTGCTTTGCTGGGATATCTGTATGGCCAGTTCACTAAGAATGCAGGCTCCTCCTACATCCCAATGGCATGGTTTAGTGCATTTTTCACCTGGACTTTTTTTTTAATGGGTCAAAAAGATAAATATTTTGAGCACAAAGCATCTAGCAAATGGTTTTTTGTTTGAAAATGGCCATATTTCCTATTCGACTTTCAGATGTTTAGAGCAAAACATCCAAAGTCATTTTTAAATGCCATATCAAAAATGTCCCTCCACATATCAATTAATAGCTTCTTATATTTTGGATGGCATAATTGGATTCTCTAAACTATCCTGTTGCTGAAATATACATATGTTGTGTAACTGATATAGAAAAGTGTTTAAAAGCAGCTGATGTGAAGGAGATACCAATACCAATGCTCTCTTATATTCCACTACATACTGGCTGAAAATACTGTTTTAAAATGCAACCCCCTAGGGTTAGGAAATTGCAGAAATAAAGGATTTCTAGCCTCTCTAAATTTAGACAGAATTGGAAAACCAAGTATATATAATATCTATATATGGAGCATTACCATATAGGGGCTTATTTTCAAAGTACTTAGACCCACACAAAGTACAGTACCATAGGTTTAAACTTAATGCAAGCCTCCACTGGTAACCAATGCAGTTCTATAAGCAGAGGAGATTCTCTTTCAGAATAAAATTAGCTGTGCCGCTGTGTTTTGTATCGTCTGGATCTTTTTTCAGTAGAGATTGTGAGCAACCCAAATAGACAATTTCATATAACTCAGAGTAGTAACTTTTAAATTGCCCCTATGGCATTTGTGTAAAATGGAGGCCCTGTCTAGAATTTATTTTCCTTAAATATTGGGATAACAGCCTGCTCTGTCATACTCTTCATAGTAGCAGGTCTGTTGCGTTGAAAGCAAGTACTCCAGTTCTGTGACTCAGAATAGAGTTGAATTTATATCTGAAGCCCTCAAACTGCAGTAATTTTGCATTATCATATTTGCTTACTAGATACAGTTCCAGGCTCTATTTACTTTTCAAGGCTAAGTTTTTGTTTTTGTTTTCTTTTCTGACATGAATTGAATGACCTATAAATACTCCTCTTTGGGTCATCTTAAAGGCGTCCCACCTTGTCACAGAGGTATCTTCTGCTTTGTTATGTGTAAAGTAGCCATGACAAGCTTTCTGTATATACTGGCAGGGTGCTTTGTCTTGAAAAAAAACCAGCTGAATTAAGTGCTAGGATTCCACAGGTTAAAGTCAGAAATGGTCAGGGAAATGGTGGCCTTGAGTGAATTCCTTCAAAAAGGCGGTAAATGAATCCTAATAAAAAAATAAATGACTATGTTTTCTATTTCTATTGTAGTAACAAAAGGAAGGACAGTACTGGAAGTTAGAAAGCAATTATGGTGGGGGAGGGGGAGAACAGAGTAGAGATATAACAGATTGCAGGGTACTTTGAGATTTGCAATGAAACTGTCTGTCTAAAATTGAGTCAAAGAAAATGAAAGGGACCTATATATCAAACCTAGTCATACTCTATTCTTTTGTTTCTCCAGAGAAAATGCCTAAACTTCAGTTCTGTTGTTAGATAATTTCATAGAATGGGTTGCATGATGATGATGATAATGATGATAGGATTGTTTAATCTGTTTACATAAGGGATATAATCTTGCAGCAGGGATTAGTGAGAGGCATGTAGAAGATAAAGTAGTTGCATGGTATTCTATAGGAAATGAAAAGCACAGACCTATTCAGACCTTCATTCTCAAGAAGGACAGCTTCAAACAGAATAGAATAGGTTCACCCAAAGGAGACATCTGTCTTTTAAACTTAATAAGCACAGCAGTGTATACAAAATACTACACCAAGCAATGTACCCCAAAAGCACACAGCCTAGTAATCGGGGGGGGGGGGGGGGGGGGGGGGGGACGACGACGACAAGAAAGCCACACCAAGGTACAATGAAATCAAATTAATAATTGAATAGTTTCCCTATACTAAGGCACAAAGCATTGGTAGGGGGAAATACTACAACCGGGTGCCTCCATCTAGGCACCCTGAAAATGAGCTAGGAGCATATTCTATAATGGCACCTGGGCACCCAGAGATAGCATGTGCAGATGCCTAAGTGCAGCAGGAATGCACATAACTTACAGCATTCTGTAAGTTATACCCAGAGCTTTTTTTGAGGGGGTACTTGGGGTTACTGAGTACCGGCACCTTTTCTATTGTCTGCTAGAATTGACCCATGGACCCCAAGTTTTAATGAAAGATCTCAGGCGCTACACACCAATTCTGCCTTGTCATCAGTGCGTTTTTTCTACTGAAAAAGGTGCCGGTACTCAAATGCCAGGGCCACCCTTTGGGGTGGGGTGATCACTAAGGGACCCACCCTATAATAGCCAGGCCCTCTGGAACCAGTCACAGAATCTATGACGAGGCCAAATTGGTGTGTAGAGCTTGAACTCTTTCATTAAAACTTAGGGTCCACGGGTCAATTATAGCAGACAATGGAAAAGGTGCCGGTACTCAGTACCCCCACAAAAAAAGCCCTGCTTGTCATAGATTCTGTGACTGGTTTCAGGGGGCCTGGCTAGTGTAGGATGGGTCCTTCAGTATTCACCCCGCCCCTGAAGGGTGGACTAGCATTTGAGTACCGGCACCTTTTTTGCTAGAAAAAACGCACTGGTTATACCTATAACGGGGATGCCTACCCATGCTCTATCCATGTGAACTCCTCCATGCAAAATGTACTATGTATGTTAGGTGTGCTGTTAAGAACTTTGCTGGCACTGTTGCAGGTATGTTTACACATAAGTTCTAGTATTCTAGACATTTAAGTGCAGAGGGACAAGTAAATGTGGACTTCTAGATTACAGAATATGCCAACTAGGAGTCATAATCTACAAGGAAAGCAGTACCTTCACACACCGTAATATTGAGTCTCAAGTAAAATTTCACGATTGGACGGTATTGTGGGGGTTATTCATGCATACAATACATACATCCAGGAATGCACACCTGAACATGCCACAGAAGTATTTGAAAATCTCAAAACAGATTGTGGAAATTTAATATAAAATTTAGTGAATTGTATTTGCATTTGAGACACCAATGAACATGGACAGGCCTAACGATGCATATTGTTATCTGAAGTCTGACAAGAGACTGGCTAATTAGATACTATAGTGGCAGAGATAACAGACAAAAAGCAACATGTCTTCTGTCAGCAGTAATTGAGAACATGCAGCAGACAAATTATTCCATTGGAATATCACAACAGTAATAAGAGCAAACTGATATGTGAAGGTAACAGAAGGAGATGTCTTCCCGAAGTACATGCTTGCAATTTTGCTCCCATGAGGTTGAGGGCATAAAGCACATTTGTGTGTAACAAAATGTACAGCATACTTGGAATCATTCAGTAGATGGTTGTGTCTAGAAACTGGATTGGAGCACCAAGAAGTAGCCGGAGGTACAGAGACACCTGCCAGCTCCCTTAATGTAAACATGCAAGCTTAGAGTTGCAAGCAGGCTGGAAGAAGAAGCACCAAGTCTGACTCTGGTAGTGTTCTTATCATGCAAACATTTTAAGAAGATGCTTCCTACAGTATTGTAATGTAGTCTTTGAAAGGGGTCTGAAGCCAGGTGAATTAGTTATGAGTTGAAAGGAAACAAATTCTACCCTATCAACATGGCTATACACATGAATGTGAAAGTATTATTACCATTTAAACAAGAGGTTATCAAGGATCACTATATTCCTTCATGAGATGCTTCTGAAAGAAATTCTTGTAGTGCTGTTGGATCTTAGAAGTTGCAGGTAACGTCATTGAGTGTCACCTGTATATAAGCAGGGTAGTAAAATTTCTAGCACACATTTGCTTGCTTTAACTGATCTATCAGTGCCAATAGCTTCGTCCTTATAGACTTTGTGATTTTGCTGAGGTTGGGCAAGATAGAGATCTTGGCACCTGGATGGTGGATAGGATCTTTAATCTTTGCTGTTTGAAGGATATGTAGTACTTGTGGGTACCTGATCATTAGCAATACTATAAACCTGGGAAATTTCACACCTGCTGCCATGTATGACAGTGCATGATGGAACCACTCAATTTCAAATGGCATGACAAAGTGGATATCCAGTAATTCTGATGGGAGCAGAGCACACTCATACTCAAATCTTCCAGATTTTTCTTTAGAGCTGTAATGGCATTGGTGCACTGCTGTAGCAGGAGGATCACTTTAGAGTGCTCCACAGACTGTTTTACCAGAACTTCTGTTTTGGCCTTCAAAATCATTAACTGTTTCTTTAGTTGTCTGATTTTGGTTATCTCCGTGAAAGAAGTGTTTTCCTTCCATATGTCCTTTATTTGTAGTAACTTGTGAATAAGAACAGAGAGCAAGGACTCCTCTGATTTTCCAGTGATCCTCTGTGTGCCAAGGACTGATTGGGTTTTGGCTGTTTAGACACTTGTGGAATGGAAGAACCAGAGTCCAGCTTCCCAGATTTAATGGTGGCCATTTCAGCTACTACAGACACCAGGTTGCAAAGCAGCAGAGATGTCATTTCCTACAGGAAGATCAATTTTCTCAGCTACTTCATATGGTTATCTTGCTGCAGGCTCATTAACACCCCAGAAAATTGGGCCAGGACTGATCTCTGAGGTATTCTACCACTCACTTTTCTTTCCTTTAGAAGAATTCCACTCAACCCATTTCTAGTCCAGTTCACCATCTTGGGGCTTACACCCAGTTTTAAACAGTATCAAAAGTTTTGCTGTGGTTCGAGAGGAGAACTTCCTCCTCACTCGAAATCATAAAAATGTCATCAATGTACCGGTAGTATTTTAGGCAGAAATGTCTCTTCCAGCTCAGCCATAAAGAGGTTGGCATATTGGGGTGCTGTCCTGTTTTGCTGAAATCCATGTAAACCACATCCAGTACATATATTTGATCTAATTATCTAGTCACTCAATTGAAAAAAAAAAAAAACCTCATTCAGATTTGCTTGTTGCAATCTGCTTCACATAAAAGTATGTTGCATCAGATTTTAGAACCTGCTGGATTGTAGATAATTCACTAATCTTTCCTTCACTAAAGTCTATCAAACCCATTTATATATGGCCTACATTTACTCCCTCATTCTTTAACTTGACACCAAATTTAAGTGCCATTTGTGCACTTATAAAATACTAGCACTTGTTCAGTCTTTATCAGTTTTGCCACCATTGAGATAAGTTTTCTGGCCTTTATTTTCCAACCTCATCCTATTACATTCCTCTTGCCTATATTTATTAAATAATTTAATAAACAAATTTGGAGTCACTTTTTCCAAGTAATTTACCATTCCCAGAAAATGTAGCACATTGTTTTTCTTACTGGGGTTGTGGCTTCATAGGAGCCAACTTTTCAAAATTATTGGGGGTGCTAGGCCTAATGGAAATAACCCCTCCCTGGAAACATATAAGGAAATTGTTTCAATATTGGTGGTGCTCAAGCACCCACAGAGTCGGCTCCTATGAGTGGCTTTAGTTTCATGGCCTGATTCATTTTCGTGTCAGGTCTTGCCCTTTAGTGGAGATAATTTTCCCATAAAAGGATATTTAGTTATACCACAAACACACTCATCTTTATCAAATTCCAAATGTACACATCCAGTTGCCTCCAGAATTTCCAAAAGTCTTTGAAATTGTTATAGTTTGCTGTAACTCAGGTAAATGTTATGTTACATGTATGTACTATCTTTCTTGAACAAAGTTCAACTCAAAGTGGTTTACAGCAAAAGTAATACAATACGGGGGCAATTCTATAACTAGACGCTATAAGTTAGGCACTTAGAGGCAGTGCACAGAACGCTAATTCTATAACAGCATCTGGGCACCAAGATTCCTTTATAGAATACTAGCGTAAGTTGACATCTACATGCCAGGTCAATAGCAGGCATAAACAGGCTTGACAAAATGAAACACCTGAGCACCTAACTCACAGAATACTGTAAATTAACTGCGTAAATGTTGGTCATGCCCATACTGTGCCAGTATTTCAATCCTGTGAACACTCCCTTGTATTTATGATATAAGGGGTTCCTTTTACTAAGCTGCGGTAAAAAAGGGCCCTGTGCTAGTGGTGGGGCCATTTTTGCTGCACACTGCAGCCCTTTTTACCGCAGCGGGTAAAAAAGGCTGAAAATAGCCATGGCCATGTGGTAAAGTTGTTCTTATCGCATGGACATGTGAGAGGGAGCACTTACTGCCACCCATTGAGGTGGCAGTAAGGGTTCCCATGCTAACCCAGTAGTACACGGGTAGCACATGGCACTGTCTGATTACTGCCAGGTAACCACCGTGCAAAATATTGAGCCCTATTTTCCCCAGCATGGGTAATGACGCATGCTGGGACTGGAACTACCACCGGCGCCTGCATTGGGCCAGCAGTATCTCCAAATTGGCATGTGGTAAGCCCTCATTGGGTTTACCGCCACTTTGTAAGGGCCCCTATGTGAGTTGTACATGTAATTTATAGAACAGTGCTCAGTACATACCTAACATTTATATGTACAAGTGTACACTTCAGTGGCATAGCCACAGGTGGGTCCAAGTGGGCCCACCAGTTGACGAGTCTTCTTCAGAGCCCCCCAAACTATCTGAAACCTGGGCAGTCGATGTCGCACCTCCAGTCACCAACACTGATGATCCCACACACCAACACTGATGATCCCACACATGAACTGAGGTGTGCAGGAGGCCATTGGCATTGGCAGCTGGAAGCCCGCTGCTGACTGCCCTAGGTTTGAGACAGTTCAGGGTGCTCCAGAGAAGACTTTTCTGCTAATGGGGCTTCGGGATCCCCACCAGCCAAGGTTTTTTTTACCACTTTGGGGGAGGGGGGAGTAGTGTGCAGAGAAGAAAATGTGAGGGTCGTGCCCATCCAGACCACCTCCAGGTCCACCCAGAAATTGGCTACACTACTGCTACACTCACCTGAATAAGTGCTAGTATTCTATAATATAAGTGCACAAATGGCACTTAAATTTAAGTAAGTTAAAGAATGAGGAAGTAAATGTAGCCCACATATAAATGAGTTTGATAGAGGGTAGTTTATTAGTGAAGCTGGCATTTTGATCTGTGTGACTTTCTTGTCAGTACTTGATGATATCATTTTGTGAGATAGAGCAGATTGTCAGTAACATAGTAAGGGTTGGCAGATAAAAACCTTCATGGTCCATCCAGTCTGGCCTTCAAAGTGACCAGAGTTCAATTTGGCATTTTGCACAGGTTCCACCTCTTCATGATTAAATACTGGTATACTTATCTCTGTCTCTCCCTGCCAATTTTAGGGCACATACCGAAGAGAAGTCTGCCCAGCATTGATCCTATTTCCCAACTACTGGAGTTGCTGTCAAAGCCCATTCCAGCCTCGATTTGTCTTCTACATGGCAACTAAGGCTGTGAAGGGGGATGAATTTTCTGAGGAGGGAAATATCATGGTGTTTTCTTGTCTCAGGGTGGGAGTTTTGTGATGTCTGTCAGAGCCAGCAGATCACATGACAGAGAGGTGAATGATTTTGAGAGTTCTATGATCTCTGTCAGTCTGAAGAGATCACAAGTGACAGAGGTGTGAGAGGTTTTGTGGGAGCTATGAGAGGCTGTCAGAGTGGACAGAACTTAGTGATGTGGGAGAAATGTGAGAAATTTAAGAAAGTTGAATTCACAGAGGTTTTGTAGTAGTTACTGAGGCAAAGGGTGGGGAATCTATCCTTTAATACCCTTTCTCATTGGGTGGAGACATCAGAACACCAGAGATATATAAAGGGGGGGATGATAGCGCTGGCCCCAGTGGGGGCATCTGTCAGGCAAGTCCCCTCTTCCCCAAATTCAAGGAACACTCCGGAGGAGGTGTTACATAAATTTGTGTTCCTACTCCCCCTCCTCCTTTATATATCTCTGGCACCCTAATGCCTCCACCCAAGTAGACAGGGTATTATAGATTCCACTCCCTTTCCCCTCAGGAACTACTTATGAATTCAGCTTTCTTAAATTTCTCACAGCTGTTCCTTCATCACAAATCTCTGTCCACTCTGACAGCCTCTCATGCCTCTGTGTCCTGTGATCTGTTCACACTGTGTTATGATTCTGCTGAATAGGCAGGGGAATGTTTGGGACTCACTCCTGATTGGCTTGTCAAGGGCTGAGCCAGCAGAAGCCTGATCCATTTAAGCCTGCCTTTCCCCTGCAATCATTACTTTGCCGTTGATTGCTCTGATTGGTTTTCTGAAGCCAGCCTGTGTTTGGGCGCTTGTGTTCACGCTGGAGTTTAGCCTTTCTCTTCGTGCTTGCTTATTGTGTGTGTGTGTGTGTGTGTGTGCTGGGTATTTATTTATAGCATTTGTATCCCACATTATCCCACCTGTTTGCAGGCTCAATGTGGCTTACATAGTTTTATTATGACAATAACATTACAGGATATCAGATACAATTAGTGATGTGTAGAGCTTGTGTAAGGGGGAAAAGAGGGGAGTGATTAGGTGGGTAAGTATAAAAGGTGGACTTTCATAGCTGAGTGGGATGATGATGTGGGTTAGTGCAGCTATGGGTTCTCTTTGTAGGCCTTGTTGAAGAAGTAAGTCTTTAGAGATTTGCGGAAATTATTTGTTTCGTCAATT
This sequence comes from Microcaecilia unicolor, assembly GCF_901765095.1. Taxonomy (NCBI): domain Eukaryota; kingdom Metazoa; phylum Chordata; class Amphibia; order Gymnophiona; family Siphonopidae; genus Microcaecilia; species Microcaecilia unicolor. Next base: position 305,694,755 of record NC_044032.1, read on the forward strand.
GATTTCAGGTCTGTAGGCAATGCATTCCATAGCTGTGTGCTCATGTAAGAGAAGGAGGTGGCATGCATCAGCTTGTATTTTAGTCCTTTACAGCTGGGGAAGTGCAAGTTGAGAAATTGGCGGGATGTTCTTTTGGCATTTCTTGGAGGTAGGTCCACGAGGTTTAGCATGTAGATTGGGGCGTCTGCGTGAAGGATTTTGTGTACAATCGTGCAGATCTTGAATGCAATGCATTCCTTGAGTGGGAGCCAGTGAAGTTTCTCTCTTAGGGGTTTTGCACTTTCATATTTGGTTTTTCCAAAAATCAGTCTGGCGGCAGTATTCTGGGCTGTTGGAGTTTTTTGATGGTCTGTTCTTTGCATCCGGCGTATAGTGCGTTACAGTAGTCCAGATGGCTTATTACCATTGACTGTACCAGGGTACGGAAGATGTGTCTCGGGAAGAAAGGTTTTACTCTTTTGAGTTTCCACATGGTATAGAACATCTTTTTTGTCGTGTTTTTCACGTGTGTGTCAAGCGTGAGGTTTTGATCAATAGTAACTCCAAGAATTTTCAAGTTTTGTGAGACAGGAAGAGAACAGTATGGTGTGGTTATGGTGGAGACGTTTTTTGTGTTATGTTGGGAGGTGAGTACAAGACATTGTGTTTTATCTGCATTAAGTTTTAGTTGGAATGCATCCACCCAGGTGTGCATGATATGGAGGCTTTGGTTGATTTCGCTGGTGATTTCATTTAAATCATGCTTGAACAGGATGTAGATTGTGACGTCGTCTGCGTATATGTAAGGATTGAGGTTTTGATTGGCTAGAAGTTTGGCTAAAGGTATCATCATTAGATTGAATAAGGTTGGTGAGAGGGGGGATCCTTGGGGAACTCCACATTCAGGTGTCCATGGGGGTGATCTGTCTGCGTATGTTGTTACTTGATATGATCTTGTGGTCAGGAATCCTTTGAACCATTTGAGAACTGTGCCTCCTACTCCAAAGTATTCTAGTATATGAAATAATATTTCATGATTAACCATGTCAAAGGCACTGGACATGTCGAATTGTAGTAGGAGTATGTTATTGCCCGTAGCAATTGCTTGTTTGAATGAGTTCATTGCGGACACTAGAACAGTTTCAGTGCTGTGATTTGACCTAAAACCTGATTGGGACTCATGTAGAATTGAGTGTTTATTTAGGTATTCAGTTAGTTGTTTCATCACTATGCTTTCCATGAGTTTGGCTATGAGCAGGATGGATGCTATTGGGTGATAATTGGTTAGGTCCATTGTACTTTTCTTGGCATCTTTTGGTAGCGGTGTAAGTAAGATATTTCCTTTATCCGTGGGAAAGAGCCCATTTTGAAGCCTGTGGTTGATGTGGTTCGTGAGGTCTGTTTTGAATTGTTTGGGTGCAAATCTTATTAGGTTAGTAGGACAGATATCTAGTTTGCATTGTGATTTGGCGTCTTTTCCGAGCCAATGTGAGGTTTCATCTGATGAGAGCGTGTCGAAGTTGGTCCATGTTTGGTTCGCTGGGCATTCCCCGGGTTTTGAGTCTAGACATTCAAGTATGTTTGTGTAGTTCGTTATGTTGGTAGGTATCATGAGTTGGAGCTTTGTTATTTTTTCTCTGAAGTAGTTCGCAAGATTGGTTGCTGATGGGGTGTCTGTGTTGTTGGAGGTAACAGTTGTAGTATTTAGGAGATTATTTACGAGTGAAAAGAGTTTGTGTGTATCCTTGTAATTTGGTCCTATTTTGGTTTTATAGTATTTCCTTTTAGTTTGTCTGATAGTATATTTATATTTTCTTTGTAGTTGTTTCCATTATTCCCAGCATGAGCCTGATTGCCTCACTTCCCACACTTGGTTTGCTTTCTCTTGTTCTAACATAGTGCTGTCTGCGGTAAGCTTGTTCCTTGATTGTTTCAGTTTGTTTGTTTAGCTTTCTCTCCCTCGGTGTTCCCTCTGTTGTGCTGAGCTTCTGCTCTGCTCTCTGTGGTTCTGTCTCCCCCTGTCCTTGTATTTTGCTCTTGTTTGTTTGTTTTAGTTCTCTTTGTTTGCTGTAGCTGTCTCCTGTGTACGGGGGAGCAGCGTTCCTTTTCTGGTCTGTGTATGTCAAGTTAGCTTCCTCTGTTTGCTTATTCTCCCCATTATCTTTGTCTGCTGAGTACCTCTGCCATGTTTTTTTCCCTTTAGCAGTTCCCTTTTTTCCCTTGGGGGTTGTGGGGCCAGCTTTGTGTATTCCTTAGGTAGTTCTCCCTTTCCCTTTGTATGCTGTATAATCAGCCTAGTGTGCTCCCTTGTGGGGGTTCCCTATATCATTGTATGCTGTAGGTACAGCTTAGTTCCCTTGTGTGCTGAATGGTTCAGCCTAGAGTGTATTCCTATAGTTGGTTTCCTTTTTCCTTGAGTGCTGTGTTGTATAAGCCTAGAGTGTCTCTTTCTGGGGCTTCCTGTATTCTTCTTCGCTTGTGGCACAGCCTTGTATACCTTTAGAGGCTTCTGCCTCTCACCCTTTCCTTTGTGGCTCTACCCTGCACTGTGTGCACTGCTTGTGGCCCAGTTCTGTGTGGAACCCTTGTTCTTCTTTCTCCCTTCCCAGAGCGTGACTCGGTTCCTTGTTGGCCCTGAGGCCCGCTTGTTTGGTCTCTGCGTGAGGGGGTTCCCGATTGGCCGTGAGGCCTGCCTGAATGCTCTATCTCCCACTTTCTGGTGGTGCCTGTTGTGAGTGTGTAGGGCTTGGTGGCTGGGGTTGTGCGTAGGGCCTGTTCAGTCTACCATAGGCCTTGGCCAAAATCCTATACTAGGCCTCGGCCTGGGCTCAAGGGCTCACGTCCAGAATAACACACTTACAGAAATCACAGAACTAACTCTCAAAATCCAACCTTCACCTCTCTGTGATCTGCTCACTGGCAGACATCACATCATAAAATTCTCTCCCACCCTGAGCCAAGGAAACATCCACTGATATTTCCTTCCTCATAAAACTCCTCCTTCTTTTTCATAGCCTTTAGTTGCCATGCAGAAGACAAATGGGATTCACTGACAGCTAGCTTTGTCTCACAACATGATATCATCAAGTACTGACAGGAAAATCACTCGGATAGAAAAGCCAGCTTCACTAGCACACAAACTACTCTATTAAACCCAATTTATATATGGGTTGCATAAATAATAAACATACCATTGATCATCATTGGTTTTGTGATTTATTTCTAGAGAAGAATTATCTGATACATCATGCCCACATCTCCATTAGAGCAGATGCTTATTATTAATTTTCTGATAGTGAGTTAGGAAGAATAATTGAACATAATTGTACATAATTGGGCCAGTGCTAAGTTGACACAAGGTTCCTTATATAAGGTGTTAGTAATTTAAGGGGCCCTTTTACCAAATGGCGGTAAAAGGTGGTCCACGGTGGTATCAGCACATGGGATCGCCATGTGCCAAGGCCATCTTCTACTGCTGCGGGTAACAGTGTTTTTTTTGTTTAAAAGGGCAGTAAATGGCTGTGTGGTAATTAAAAAATTGCCATGCGGCCATTTATTGCTGAAGCCCTTACCATCTCCTAAATAGGAGGCGGTGAGAGATCTAGAGGTAATTGCGCATGGTGCTGCCTGATTACTGCTGAGCATACCCAGTCCCTCCCACCAGTGCTAGAGAATAGAAAATATTTTCTAGCACCAGAAATTGCACGTGGGCGAGCCCAGCAACAGGGCCGATTTGTCATGCACAAACCCGGTGGTAGCCCTACAACCAAGTGACAAGAGGACCCCTATGATCATTGCAGCAATATTCTTTGGTATTCCATATTGCCATGACATGTATCATTATTCGGTGGCCAACATAAATCTCACATAAAATTCTCCACATGGTCCCATTTTACATATCTTCTGTGTTAGAAAAGGTGTAATGATACCGCATATTTATGAGTTTGTATGTAGGCATACAGGCTGCATATTTATGGATCACTGATGCCATCTAACTGGTGCAAGCTAGAAAATTGATTGCAGTGCTATCTTCTGCAGCCTGAAACAATAGTAATGAAAAATAAATAGATTGTGAAATTACTGTCTTTGTAGCCCAAGTGAACATGAAAGCACAGTATACTTGCAATTACAGACAATTTCTTTTTTATTGTAAACAATCCTAACTGTAAAGCAATCTTTCATGAGTTAGATAAATTATTCTGTTTGTCAGATTTTGGGGTGCCCATTGATCATTTTCAAAGAGAATATTCTTGACAAAATAGTAACTGTGCCTAATAGGGAAACAGGACTTAATAGGCTTATACTACTAGCTAGTCTCAGAAACTACAGAGTGAAATGGACTGAGAAAAGCTTAAGAAATATTTCTCTTCATGCTACTGCTACTGCTAGTTATCCTTTCAAATATACATATCTATGTAAAAATACATATAAGAGAGCTCCTTCCTGGCAAAGCATACAATCTAGTCAAGACAAACATACAGGGCAACAAATGATCCCCCCTGTTTACTAAGCCATGTGGCAACATTAGCACATAATCTGCAAATTAAAAAAAATGAACCCTACAAAAGAGCTGCATTAACTTTGGGCTTAGAACACAGAAAAATCCCGTGCTAAAATGTGTTAAACCCATTTTTTTCTGCACTTTAATAAAAGGTCTCCTAATAGCTAATGCTAATTGTATTTTGTAGATGAATCTATTTTTGGATATTAGAGTAGCAAGAACTAGCATATTTTTATCATAACTAGGAGATATAATAAAACATTAAGATGCAAATTAAAAAGTTCCCCCAGCACATTAGCAAGTACATCCTAAAATTAACACATCCCTAAGGGAGCTATATACTAAAGAATAGCAAGGTTCTCCAGTGAATGTGTGTTAAGGTCTATTTTAAATGTCTGTGTGATGCTGCTGCCTACCTGAAGGTGTAGACCAAGTATCTAGGAACTGTATATCCACTGTGTCAGGCCCTGAGCAGAGCCCTTTACTCAGGGTGAGTCCATGACCCTCAAAGCTGCACTCAACTCTGGGCTTGGTATATTCCGATGTGGCACCAATACTCCCACCCTGACCCCCCTAGGGCTAACAGGGTCCTGTTCTATTCCTCTTGGCTCTTGTGGACAAGCTCAAAGTTCTCAGTTTGTCCACCTATGTAGATTGTATGCTAATTGGGATGCATTTCAGTTTCTGAGTGCTCTATCATTCTCAATGCACTGGGAATTATCCAAATTTATTCCCACTTATCCAAAAACAAGTTTTGGTTCGATGTGGCTTACAATTTACAGTTAGGCAAAGTTACAGTAATATATTACAGTTACAAAGTGGTATGGAACATCATTAGAACTTTTTTTAAAAAGTAGGTCTTCAGTTCTTTTCTGAGCTGAAGATAATTAGTAATGCTTCTTGTGGCCTTGGGTATTGAGTTCCACCATTTAGAACCCAGATAGCTAAATCTAGCCATGTAGATGGTTTTGTAAGTTATGTTTTTGCAGCTGGGTAAGTGAAGAAGTAGGTAGCCTCTGGTTTCTGGGCTTGCATTTCTTGAGGATAGTTCAATCAGATGTAACATATATTCAGGAGACATTCCATATAGTGTTTTGAAAATGAGGGTGCTAGTTTTGAAGAACAGTCTTGCCTTGATTGGAAGCCAGTGTAGCATTTCAAGCAGTGGATTTGCTCTTTCATATTTTGACTTTTTAAATATCAGTCTTGCTGCTGTGTTTTGAATGGTTTGCAATGATTTTAGTGTGTTTTCTTTACACCCTACATATTCTGCATTAGTCTAGTTGTGACAATATTATCGATTGCACCATTAGCTGGAATGATTGTCTTTGACAATAGTCTCTAATCCTTCTCAATTTCCATAGTGATCTGAAACATTTTGATGTGACTGCTGATACTTGACTGTCCATAGATAGATGTTTATCGTGAATAATTTTCAATATTTTTAGTTGTGTTTTGATTTGCTATGTTTGTTGGTTGATTGTGAATTTTGGGTGAAATGTAGGGTTGTGCAGACTGGATAGGACCAGGAATTTGGTTCTGCCACTATTTAGCTTGAGTTTGAAACCTGTGGCCCATTTTTCCAAAAGATCCAGGCCTTTTTTAACTTTGTCCAATATTTCTGTGATAATGTTGTTAAAAGGTATGTAAATGGTAACATCATCTACATGGGGTTAAAGCCCATTAATTCCAGTTTTTTGACGACTGGAGCCACCATGATATTGAACAATATAGGTGATATTTGAGAACCCTGTGGTACCCCATACTCAGAGATCCAAGAGTCTGATAGCTGGTTAGACATCTTTACAATGTAGGATCTAGTCCTTAAAAAAACATTGAATCATGCTGCCACTGCACCACTAATTCCTATATTGTTGAGCAGGGTCATTAGTGTTGTGTGGTCTACTAGATCGAATGCACGTGACATATCGAATTGTAGTTGTAAGATTTTCTGTCCTTAGCATATTAAACCTCAACTTTGTTATCAGAGTGGTTATGACCATCTCAGTGCTGTGTAGTGGTCTTAACCTGATTGAGAGTTATGAAGGATTGAAAATTGTGTCAAGTATTCCATTAATTGTCGTGCTACCAGTTCCCGCATCATTTTGGTCAATAGTGATATTGAAGCCACTGGCCTGTAGTTCATGAGATCGCTGATCTTAGTGGTGTTTTTAGGGATTGGGGTAAATATAATGTCGTCCTTGTCAGATGGGAACTGGTCGTTCAAAAACATGTGTATGATGTGTTCGGTAAAGAATTCATAAACCATTCTTGTGGGTTTTTCATCATATAGTTAGGGCAGTTATCTAGCAGTTTGCATGTGCGTATTTTGTCAGTAATGTCTTAACTATGTTGATTGTGGGTGTTTTAAAGAAGGACCATATTCTGTCTGCCGTGTTGTGAGCATCTTTGGTTTCACATTCGTGTAAGAAGTCTGTGGTGGATGTGTGTGTTGTTACAAGGTTTGATCTTGTCTGTACTATTTTTTGTTCAAAATATTGTGTAAGCTCATCTGCTTTTGGTGGTGTTTCAGTTGATGCTAGTATAGCTTGTGGTTTCACTAGACTGTTCATAAGTTCAAGTATTTTTTTTTCATATTAATCTGTTCTGGGTTCGTGTATGTGCTGTAGTGTTCTACTTTAGCTTTCTTTATGTTGTGTTTATATGATCTTATAGCTTTCCTCCATATGGCTTTGTTTATGTCTGTTTTGTTTTTGGTCCATTTCCTTTCTAATTTCCTACAAAGTTTTTTCATATGTAGTAGCTCATCATTAAACCAGGGACGTGGTTGTTTATTATTTCTTGTTTTCATTTTGAGTGGTGCTATTTTGTTCAGTGTGTTTCGCTTGCTTCATCCCAATTTCTCATGAAATGGATGTTATTAGGTGATATGTTACCTTGTTCATTGGTCGCTGCCGTCCAGAAGGTAGGATTATCCACCTTTCCTCTGGTTGTGAAAGTGTGTGGTATTCTTGGTTATCAGTTCTTGCTGTTGTACTTCCATTGAAGTGTAAATGTGAGCTTTTTGTGGTCTGACCATAATACCTCCTCCCAGTTATGATTTTGTAATATATGGTTATTGTTGGTTGAGAATCTGTGAGCTAGTATGTCTAATAGGTGGCCTTTTGTGTGGGATGAGGTGGTTTGTGTTGTTTTGAAGTTCCATTGGAAATCCATTAAAATTCTGGTGTTGGTGTCATGCTGTTTTTCTAGTTGCAGATTAATATCTTCTAGTAAAATGACATCTGATTGGTTTGTACAGATGTTTGATACGAAATCCAATAAATCGTTTGCGCATTGGACCAACTTCCCAAGGAGTGGTAAAACAGTATGAAACATAGTTGACCAGTTAGTGTTGTATCAGTGATTTTGCATACCAAAATTTCAATTGCTGAGGATATATGTTTAGCCAGAGGCTCTAATGTGAAGAAGGATTTGTATATTAATGCAACCCCACCTCCCTTCTTTTTAGTTCTGTTGAAGTGTATTGTTTTATATCCTGGTGGGCATAGGTTGAGCAGTACTGGGTCATCTTTAAGGTGTAGCCATGCTTCTGATATGAACAGTAACCCTAGTTGTTCCATTTCTATCCAATATCTAAGTATCACTGACTAACTAACTGCCAAAATAACTTGTGGACGGGTTAGTCCCCCCCTGTCACCTCCGAAATAGCCTTCCCTGTTTAGCTACAACTGCCCAATGCAGAGTCCCAGACATTCACTCTAACTGTGTTAGTGGGGACTAGATCCAAGTTGTCCTTACTAGGTATGACATATTGGTGATACCTGCTTGGGGTCAGGGGCTTCCACTGCCTTGTGATGGGACATGCATCTCATCACATACCTTCTCCTGTTCTTCAGTCTCCATGTTCACTCCTCTACTCTCCTAGGACAGGTAATCTGTATTAATGTACTATTTCCCAGTTCAATGCTCTACTGAGAAATCATAAGCCTGGAGTGCCAAATACTATCTCATTAGCCTGGCATTCTGATATTTCATTAAACCTAACCACTTTAGTGGAACATGGTCTATAATAAGAGTAAAGTGTTTCCCAAAAGCTAATATCTCAAGGTCTCTACTGCCCATTTTACTGCCAAGTACTCCTTTTTGGTGGTAGAATGTTATTGCTTGGCTTCAGTTAGCTTCCTACTGAGATATAGGACCAGGTGTTCCTCTTCTCCTACTCCTTGACTTAGCACAGCCCTTAAGCCCACCCCTGAGGCTTCAGTTTGGTGAATGAATTCCCGATTAAAGTCTACATTTTTTAGCATAGGATCCTTACACAAGGCCTCCTTGAATTTGACAAAAGTGCGGTCCACCAGCCTATCCTATTTTAATGTGTTAGGCTGGGGATTTTGTAATAGGGCTGTAAGATCAGCAGCTAGCTCTGAAAACTTAGGTATGAATTTTCGATAGTATCCTATTAGTTCTAGGAAAGCTCATATCTGCTTCTTGGTCCTGGGAGCATTTACATTTTGGATGTCTTCTATCTTTGAGGGCATGGGTTTTATCCAGTGTTCCCCTATACAGTGCCCTAAGTATTGTACTTCTCTCTTACCCAGGGCACACTTTTTTAGGTTGGCAGTGAGTTCTGCTTGCCTAAGAACCTCTGAGACAGCTCCTAACTTTGTCAGGTGTTCCTCCCACATGTTAGAGAAGATGATTACATTATCTAGGTAGGCCTGGGTGTAGACCTGATGTGGTTTCAGTATTTGGTTTATAATTCTTTGAAAGGTAGCCATGGCTCCATGGAGCTTGAATGGGAGTACTTTAAAGTGGTATAGGCCTTGGTGGGTAATGAAGGCAGTCTTTTCTTTTGAGTCCTCCTCTTAGGGAATTTGTCAATATCCATTGGTAAGATCAATCGTAGACAAAAATTGAGCTCCCACTAACTGCTCTACCAAATAATCTTAGGCATGGGGTAGGCATCAAATTGAGATACACTATTGACCCCTCTGAAATCTACACAAAAGCGGGTAGTTCCATCAGGTTGGGCACTAGGATGATGGGACTAGCCCATTCACTGGTTGACTCTTCAATGATCCCTAGTTTTAATATTTCAGCCACCTCCCATTCTACCTCTTTCTTTTTAGCTTGGGGCAGTCGATAAGACTTTTGTCTGATTACCTTGCCTGGCATGGTTACTATCTCATATGTCCCTACATGAGTTTGACCTGGCTTTGGACAGAATACATCCTGGAACCAATGAATTAAGGCCTGAAGCTGTAGTCTCTGTTGAGGTTGTAGCAACTCTATGATCTTAATGGGGTGCTTCTCTCTCATCTCCACTAGATCAGGTCCTAAGTCTCCATCTTCTTCTCCTATTATCTCCCCAACTAGTCCCTCTCTCTCTATTCAAGGTTTTAAAAGGTTCACATGGTACACTTGGGATTTCCCTCAACCCCTCTTAAATGTATAGGTTAATGGGCCTACCTGTCTGGTCACCATGAAAGGGCCCTTCCATTTTGCTAATAGTTTATTCTTTATCCTGTGGTTTAAATTCCCTCTCCTTAGCTTTATGATCATAGTAGGTCTTCTGGTGTCCCTGGGCTCATTTTAGATTTTCTTTAGGGGCCTTTCCTATATTTACTAGCTTCTTCCTCATTTCCTGAACATATTAATTTATTTATTTATTGCATTTGTATCCCACATTTTACCACCTATTTGCAGGCTCAATGTGGCTTACAGAGTTTTGTTCCACCACCCAGGCTGCCTTAACCATAACTAATAAATTCCTAGGTTGTCGCCTGAATATGAGCTCAAAAGGACAGAATTCTACGGATGCTTAGGACACTTCCCGATAGGCAAATAATGAATAGGGAATGATCACATCTCAATCATTAACAGCCTTCCCTCCACATTTCATTATCATGCAGATCAATCTTTGATTAAATCGTTCCATGAGGCCATCGGTTTGGGAGTGATATACTGCCGTTCTTACGTGCTTGATTCCAAACAGTTTAAATATCCCATATAATATCCAAGACAGGAAATTGGTTTCCCTATCTGTCAAGACTTTTCACGGGAACCCTACTTGGCAAAAGGTCCCCCCAAAACTCCCAGGCTATACCTTGGGCTGTAGCTTTTCTCACTGGAACCGCCCAAGGGTATCTGGTGGCATAGTCCATCATAACTAAAATGTAAGCTCTTTGAGCAGGGACTGTCTTTCTTCTATGTTTGTGCAGCGCTGCGTATGCCTTGTAGCGCTATAGAAATGCTAAATAGTAGTAGTAGTAGTAGTAGTAGCAGTAGTAGTAGTGCCTTATTTTAGCATGAATGATATCTTTATGTGAGGGAACGATCAAGTGTTGCATCTGTGAACGGATACAGCGTGCAGGGGTATAAGGGGACAGCATATGTGCTAGGAAGGCAGGATCTCTGGTGGTCTGAACTTTGAACACCGAAACTAAAATTTTGTATGCAATACATTGAGGGAGCAGTAGCCAGTGAGATGATTTCAGAAATGGAGTTACATGATCATATTTCCGGGCCCCATGGATAACCTTTATCGTATTCTGGATAAGTTTCAAGCAGTAGATATCCTTGGACGTAAGGGATTTGTAAAGCGAATTACAATAATCCAATTGTGAAATGACTAGGAAGTGAACGAGGACATAAAGCACCAATGGCAGAATAAGGGAACAGATAGATCGGATCAGCTTCAATTTGTAGAATGAACGACAGATGGCGTGAGAGAGTTGCTGATGAAAAGCCAGGTTGTTATCCAGATTAACTCCAGGAATGCGCACACTGGAAGCCAGTGGAATAGGAGTATCGCCTAGAAGAATGGGTGACATGACATATCTCTACATCTGCTGAAGTGGAGAAGGTTTGATTTTGTAGGATTTAGCACCAACATATTTCCATGGAGCCATTCAGTAAGCTGAGTAAGTTTGATATTAAGAACAGAGATGTCTTCAGAACTTAGGGGATCAAGGACATAAAGCAGCTGAATATCATTTTTATTTATTTATTGCATTTGTATCCCACATTTTCCCACCTCTTTGCAGGCTCAATGTGGCTTACAAAACATGATGAGTAATGGAAATTTATTAGAAAATGGACATTTAGTGTTACAGAAGAATCTTTGGTAACATGATAATGATAAGACATGATAGTAATATTACAAGCAGATATTATAAGACAGTTCTGAATATGTGTGGAGGAGTTATGTATATTCACATTGGTTGATCTTTGTGGTATGCCTTGTTAAAGAGATGGGTCTTCAGTAGTTTGCGGAAGTTCGTTAGTTCGTAGATAATTTTTAAGTTGCGCGGCAGTGCGTTCCATAACTGTGTGCTTAAATAGGTAAAGGTTAATGCGCGCATTAATTTGTATTTTAGACCTTTGCAGTTAGGGAAGTGCAGATCAAGGAATGTGCGGGATGATCTTTTGGCATTCCTGGGTGGTAGGTCTATAAAGTCTGACATGTAGGCTGGTGCATCTCCGTGAATGATTTTGTGAACTAGGGAGCAAATTTTGAACGTGATGCGTTCTTTAAGTGGGAGCCAGTGTAGTTTTTCTCGAAGGGGTTTAGCACTTTCGTATTTTGTTTTGCCGAATATGAGTCTAGCTGCGGTGTTCTGGGCTGTCTGAAGTTTCTTGGTTATTTGCTCTTTGCAGCTGGCATAGAGTGCGTTGCAGTAGTCTAGATAACTAAGCACCATTGATTGTACCAGGTTACGGAAAATGGTCCTTGGGAAGAACGGTCTTACTCTTTTTAATTTCCACATTGAGTGGAACATCTTCTTAGTTGTATTTTTCGCGTGGCTTTCAAGTGTTAGGTGTCGATCGATGGTAACTCCAAGGATTCTTAGGGTGTCCAAAATTGGAAGGTTCAGATTAGGTGTGTTAATAGCGGTGAATTTGTTCGTGTTATGTTGAGAGGTAAGTATATGAATTTTTTGACCTTAAAGAATATTTATTTACAGAATAGACGAAATATGATCAGATTGGAATTACATCAACAACAACTTATTGAATATGTTAAACAGCAAATGATACCGAGAGGCTTGACAATTCAAAAAGAGCCCAAGATATTTCGTGATAAAAACCGTTTTTAGAATGGTGGGCAGCCATTTTAAATCAATGCTCTAGGGACTTGATGTTATTGATTATTGAAACAGCGCAGGAAACAATTAAGGAGCTGCAAGTTAATGTGGAGGGAATTATTACTCAGTTACAAATGGCGTCTTTAACTCCAGAGACGCTATTTAAACCGGAGGAGCAACTTGGTTATGAACTGTCTAGTTTGGATCAATATTATGGTACTTTAAAACAGAATAAGGTAAAGAAGTTTCAACGAGATCAATCGGATTATGCAGCTGGTCCGATATATAATTGGCTGTTTGAAAAAATTAATGCTGGCCAAGGAAAAGAAAGGGGTTTGATTCCAGAAGTTTTATCAAGTTCAGATGACAGCTCCGATGGAGGGAGACAGTTTGGCAGTCGTAGACGTGGAAGAGGAGGCAGAGGGAAGCGTTCACGACAACGTGGTAATCGAGGAGTTTGGTATCAAGATCAGCAACAATTGTATTATCCTCAATATTCAACTTTTCAACCACAATTTCAAGCATCTGCCCCCTTACCTGCGACTATGACTACAACATCACAGGGGGGTGTCCCCATTGTGAGATCTATGTACCAAGATATTCCTGTTCACACGAGTTCAATTACTAATCAGGGCTCGGCCCCGGCAGCTCAATGTGAATCTGCCGTACCTGTTATGTTACCTGCTCCAACTAGTTTTTTAAGCACGCAGGGTTCAGTCACACAGGGTCCGGTTACACGATCCAGCCAGTTCAGAAATCAAACGTAATTAATATATCCCAGCGAGTTCTTACTCCTATTCAGATTCAAGTGTTGGAAAAGGGTCTTTCATTTGTTCCTACTGTTCAGTATGACGCTTTTTCTATGAGAATTGATTTAACTAAAATATTTAGGAATTTACAGGTTAAATTATTTTTCTCTAACAAACAGCAGGATACAGATTGTTCTTTGTTTCATCCCAAATCTCGATGGATCCCCCCTGGTCCTGTAGATTCACATATAGCCATATTTTAAGCATTGGTGTTACGTGATCTGGACAGGTTAGAGAAATTACAGACATCGGATGGTTGTTATAAGAAACATTATAATAACTTATCTAGATTAGAACGTAAGGAATTAAATATGATATCAAATGACTCTACTATTATTATACATCCAGCGGACAAGGGGGGATCGGTGGTAATTCAGGATAGGGGTGCATATGTTATGGAAGTTCAGCGACAAATATCAGATAATAAGTATTATCAGGCATTAGTAGAAGATCCAGGGCCAGCATTACAGGTCATCATTAATGAGGTAGGAGATGAAGCTTTAGAAAAGGGTTATCTTACTAGGGCTGAGTCTCGTTTTTTGAAAACCACTAATGCAAGGAAGCCGGTGTTCTATACGGTCCCTAAGGTTCACAAAAATCTATTAAACCCTCCAGGACGTCCTATAGTGTCACTATGCGGCACTATATTAGAGCCATTATCTAAATTTCTAGATTATTTTTTGCAACCTTATGTGAGTACAGCTAGGTCCTATATCCGTGACACTGCCCATTTTTTGAGACATTTGTCCGAGATAGAGGGAGTCTCTGAGGAGGCTTTATTAGTTACGTTGGATATTGAATCTTTGTTTTCGAATATCCCTCAGGATCTCGCTCTGGATATTGTAGAAAGAACTTTGAGAGATCGTTCAATGACTGAACGCATTCCTTCGACTTTTTTGCTTGTTTTGGCAAAATTGATATTAAAGCACAACTATTTTGCATTTGAGTCCACTTTTTTCTTACAGATTATGGGGGTGGCTTTGGGAGCCGCAGCAGCCCCTAGTATTGCTAATTTGTATGTTAGCACGTTTGAAGAGATCCACTTATATAAATCCATGTGGTTTAATAACATCAAATATTGGGGTAGATTTATAGATGATATCTTTTTTGTATGGCTCTCTACAGAAGAACATCTGAGTGATTTCCTAGTGTGGCTTAATAGTAGAGATGTTCACTTGAAATTCACTATGAATAAAAGTAGTCAACAAGCTACATTTCTTGATACACAAATATATAAAAATGAGGGCAGATTGTATACTACAGTCTACCATAAGTCCACAGACAGAAATACTTTATTATTGTTTAACAGCCACCACCCCCATAGATTAAAGTGGTCTCTACCTATAGGTCAATTTTTGAGACTTCGGAGAATATGTGCTACAGATGCAGCATTTAAGCATCAGGCAGCTCTGTTAACCCAAAGATTACGTGATCGAGGATATCCAGAGAAATGCATTCGTCAGGCCTTTAAACGGGCTTAGTTTGCCCAGAGATCTTTACTTCTGACGGATAAACCAAAAGAATCCATGGATAGGATGGTATGTGTCCTTGGGTTTTCTGAGTTAGCCCCTCAGGTAGCTCAAATTATTAATAAACATTGGTAAGTACTTACGTTTCACTCTATTTTTGCTGAACAACCGTGCATTGCTTATACTCGGGGCCAGACCCTTAGGGACCGTCTAGTGCACACATCAGGGATTACTGAGAGCCATTTTATAGAGGAAGGTTTGCATCAACCCTGTGGCTCTTGTCAGTTTTGTAGTCAGACTGTGTGCATGACACAATGGACTCCATATGGCACTTCTCAGATATTTAGGTTGAGACATAAAACTACATGTAACACACCGTTTGTTATTTACATTATTGAATGTCCCTGTCATTTATATTATGTAGGGTGTACTATAAGACATATTAAGGTGAGGCTCAGGGAACATAAAAGCAGATTAGTTACAAAAACTATGACAGCCCCCATAGTAACGCATTGTGAACAATTTAGACATACTTTTGCAGATCTTCGCTGGTTTATAATAGAACATGTACCTCTGTCATCAAGGAGAATGGATCATAATATAAAGTTGGCTCGTTTAGAGCAGCGCTGGATATTTACTCTAAACACTGTGAATCCCAGAGGACTTAATGAAAGTGTGGAATGGAACACCATAATTTAGCTTTCCTCCTTCATTGTTCCCCGTTGTGAATAACTTTTAGGCTGGATCTTTGTGTACCTGGCCCCTGTGAGTATCAAAAAGTTGGTTGTGCCTTTGATGTCAGTAGAAGGATTCTTCCAGCCAATGTGTACTTGCTGGTGCCTTTAAAAGCCACACAACATGTTTGGGAAGGAAGTCTCGTTTTAATTTGAGCTAGAGGAAGGAGTTGTTTTTCATGCCTTAACCCTCGTCCCTGAAGCAAGCAATTGAAACCTGCAGAGTCGGGTGATTTCAGGGGAAGGCATTGTGGAATAAAGTGGAAGAATTCCCACGAGACTAGATAAGTACTCAGCTTTTCACCTTGCACATTTGTTTAAAAAGACTGAAAGTTTGAAGTATTCAGTTCTTTACTTTGCATATTTGGTTTAAAAAGACTGAAAGTTTGTAGTACAGTGGTGTCTGGAAGCAATATAACAGAAAAAAAGAAAAAAAGCCTTCTGAACTCACTGCAGGGATACCCGATGAAAGAAACGCTATACCATTCCATAGCAGTATCCTTGACTGCATGAGGAGTAGGAAAATCATCTGAGGGTTCCTTTGCTACTCATGGGTGTGCATTGTATTATGTTTAAATCTCTTTATTAACTCACAATGTACACTCATAATACTTTAACCAATGCAATCAGTTATTACCAATTTGTCAAAATTATTCTCACTTCTTTTCTCTTTTCTTCAGTTTATCTCCCTTCCTTCCCCCCCCCCCCCCCCAATCAGCTCTCTTTCTTTACAGTTCCTATTGATTTAAAAGTGAACATTGTTATAAGACAAGCATCTTCCTGTTTCAGTGATAATAATAAACACATACAACAACGTAACATTGATCCACTGCTAATTATTCCATCATCAAGTCTCCTGTTTCTTCCCATTGCCCTCCCACTGCCCTCCCCCCTACCTATCCCCTTTCATTCCCTCCCCCAACTTCTCCCGTAACCTTCCCCTCAATGTCCTTGTAATTATCAGTCGGGTAGTCTTATAGATTCAATAAGTGACTTCTGGCTGCGGGAGTCATAGTGTTCCAAAAAGGTGACCACACCAATTGCAATTCCTCTCCTGCATCCGAGTCCATGTCTTTTATTCCAATGCGTTCCAAGCGTAACATCCTCATCATTGTTGTCCGCCACTGCGATAACGTGGGGTATTTATTTGTCAACCATTCCTGCAATATAACTTGTCGTGCCACAATGATTGCTTTATTGATAAACATTTTATATCCTTTTGGAATTGGGTGTCCCAAATCTGGCTGTCCAAAGAGTAGTGCCGGTTCGCATTTCCATCTGTTCTTCCATAGTTTGGAAATATATTGCACCACGGTTTCCCAAAACTTGAATATGCCTTCACACGACCAAAACATGTGGCCTAAAGTTGCCCCACCGCCTCCACATTTTGGGCATGCTCCCCAAGGGGAGAGCCCCATATGAAAGGCCCGTCTTGGTGGAATATAGAGCCGAAGTGCAAATTTATATTGTTGCTCCCAGTGTATTGGCCAGGCCGATCTGCTTCTGATAGACAAAATGTATGATTTAATGGTCTCCGATGATATGGTTAAAGTTAAGTCTTGTTGCCAGGAGTTGACTAGTTTACCATAGTCCAGTTCTGGCATTGTGTCCCTTATGTGTCTGTGGTGAAATGAAAGGGGCACTTTGTCCTGAGCCCCCAATGTAAAGGCTGTTGACAGTTCTTTCTGAACATCCTCTGCCAGATCTTCCCAGGGCAAGGATGATACATAGTGATGTAGTTGTCCATAATAAAATGCATCTCTGTCCGGCAGGGCAAATTCTGCCTGCAAGTCTGAGAATGGTTTCATTCTGCCCTCTTCTGTAACTACCTGTAATATATATTTTATGCCTTTCTCATCCCATCTGCGAAAGACTGAGTACATTTGCCCTGGAGGAAATGCTACGTTACCACAAATCGGTAAGTATGGAGTGTTTTTTGTAGAGAATTTGTGCATTTTACATATCCACCTCCACGCCGCCCTGGCTACCTGTATTATCTGAGTTGATTTCAATAAATTTGGTATTCTTGCCCCCGTAACATGCAAGTAGTTACTAAAGTGAACCCCTGATGTCAATCTCTGTTCTAGTTCTGTGTTAGAGTATTCTTGTGTTTTCCGAAACCAGTCGTTTACATGTCTCATGCCACAAGCCACATTTAGCCATCTAAGATTAAGGAGCCCCAGCCCCCCATATTCCACTGGGATCTGAAGTGTTTCTATGGGAAGCCGTGCTCTTTTCCCCCTCCATAGAAAACGTTGGAGCATAGCATTTAATTGTCTTTCATCTGTCTTTTTCAAATACAATGGTAATGTTTGCAATACATATAACCACTGGGGTATTACCATCGTATTATACAGTGCAATTCTTCCCCCCAATGAGAGAGGCAAGGGAGTCCAAGCCCGCAATCTCCCCTCCGTTCCTCTAATAAGCCTACGGACATTAGATTCATACAAAGTAGTAAGATCAGAGGGAATATACACTCCTAAATATTTGAGCTCTCTATGTGCCAACTGTAATGGTAATCTGTGTTCGGTAAGAGTTCTAGTTTTCGGCCCTAAGACGAGGACCGTCGATTTGCCCTTATTTAGTTTAAAACCTGACAGCTGGCCATATTGGCCTATGCTGTCTAATAATTTGTCCAGGGAGTGATCTGGATTAGTCAGAGTTAGTAATAAGTCATCAGCATACGCCAAGGCTTTTATTTCCTGGCCTGTTATTGGAACTCCCTCTATTTCTGCAGCAAATTTTAACGTCCGGAGCAGTGGTTCCAGTGCAATTACAAATAATAGGGGGGACAAGGGACATCCCTGTCTCGTCCCTCTCCCAATGGCAAACGCCGGCTCACTTATCCCATTCACTATCACCTTCGCTTCTGGGCCACAATATAGGGTTTCTACTGCTTTCACGAACCATCCTTGAATTCCCATATGACCCAGTGTTTGGAACAGCCAATCCCAGCGCACCTGGTCGAAAGCTTTTTCAGCATCCAAGCTGATCACCATGGCCGAGTCTCTAGCCTCCAAACACGCTGCCATTGCTACTAGAAGCTTTCTTACATTGTGGGTTGCTTGTCTGCGTCTGACGAACCCTACCTGTTCAGGCCCTATAAGGACGGGAAGCCATTGAGCCAATCTTTCTGCCAGCACTTTTGCGAGTATTTTGACATCTAAATTAAGTAGGGAAATGGGCCTATATGAGCCTACCTCCTCAGGTGGTTTTCCCGGCTTTGGTATTAATGTAATATATGCCGTATTCATAAATTTAGGGAAGGTTCCCTCCTGTATCACTTCCTCATAAAACTCCAATAAGGGTATCATCGCACCTGGGGGCAGCATTTTATAGTATTCCCCCGTAAAGCCATCAGGCCCTGGGGCAGAATGTTGCTTTAGGGATTTCACAACTGCTTGGATTTCTGACAATGTGAGGGGGCCGTTCAATGTTTCTAAGCCTGCTGGGGGAATCCTATCCAACCCTGCCTTGGCCAAGTATTCTGAAAGTTGAGTACCCTGCGGCCCATGCTCTACAGAATAAAGATTTGAAAAATAGTCAGTAAATAGCTGCCCTATCTCCTTCCTGCATGTTGTAATGTTACCATTATTATCTTTTAAGGCTGCCACCGTTCTAGGACCTCCCCAGTTTTTTATTACCCGCGTCAGTAAGTTCCCTGTGCGATTTCCAAATCTCTGCAATTTATATTTATAATAGAGCAAAGATCTGTTTTCCTGGTCATGCAGCAGCGTATTGAGTGCTATCTGAGCAGCCTTCAGTGTGTCTAGTGAGTCTTGATTGGGGCGTTGTATATGTGCGCGTTTCGCCTTCTTCATCTGCTCTTCAAGTAATAAAATACCTTGTGCTCTTTTCTTCCTTTTCAGGCTAGTGTATGCAATTATCTCCCCCCGTAACACTGCTTTTGAGGCTGACCAAAATAGCGTAGGTTGTATGTGTGCATGTATATCGTTATTCAAAGCATACTCTTCCCATTTGGCCTTTATATAAGCCTTAAATTTGGGGTCTGTGTATAAATATGTTGGGAACCTCCAACCTCTGCCCCCCATGTCGTCTGCCGGCATGACCAAGTCCACCCAAACCAGAGTGTGATCGGATATCTCCTCCGGACCTATAGTTGCAGTTTTTACTAGGTGGAACATTCTCCGGTCTATCAAAACATAATCTAGTCGAGACAAGGTACCATGTGCTCTAGACCTATGGGTATAATCTCTTTCCCCAGGGTGCAGTGTTCTCCAGGCGTCAATTAGCCCCAAAGTTTGGGAGAGTTTATCAAATTCTTGCATACGTTGACCTGTATAGTGGCAGGATGTGGGATTAGTGCTATCTTGTTCTGGGTCTGCGACCATGTTAAGGTCCCCCATCACCACGATCTGCTTTGGCTGGTATTCAAGACATTGGCCTATTATCATGTTATAGAATTTTGGATCACAGAGGTTAGGCCCATAAATTCCCACCAAAACAAATTCAATGCCCTGCAACCATATTTGTATTATAATATAGTTCCCTTGATCCCCTTTTGCCAACAATTTGGCCCTATATTGCAACCCCTTGCGAAATAGGACTGCTACGCCCCCTCTCCGCCCCTGTGGGGAAGCCGCATAACACTCTCCCACCCAGAGCCTTTGCAATTTGGCATGTTCTAGGTCTGTAAGCCTTGTTTCCTGCAGGCATACTATATCAGCTTTATGCCTCTTTAAAGCCGTCAATATTTTCGCCCTCTTTATGGGGGAGGTGATGCCTCCCACATTCCATGTGATTAACCTGGCTGGCATAACATATGTTGTGTATGATTTCCTAACAAACTTGTCCCATTCTTCTGTATTGACCTTCTACCCCTGTCTCCACCAAATATATTCATTGTGTGATTTTGTGCATCTTGTCTTGGTGTGTTTTTATTCTGCTCCAACAGCCTCAGTCTTTCGCCCCTAATTTGCCTCCCTCTTACTTTCTGTAATCTTCTTATTGGAACCCTTTTATCTTTCCTTACTTGAATCCCCGACATTTCTTCTATCCCTCCCCCCCTTATCCCTTTCCCTTTCCCCCCTCTTTGCTCCCTTTGCTCCGTAGGCTTACCCACGGATTAAGACTCCCTTAGTCGGCGAGGGGCCCCCCCGCTCCTTGTTGTCTCAGAGTAATACTTTACAGGCATAACATTACATACATCACCAAATATTCTTGCCCTCCGGACAGTCCATCTATGTCCCGCTGCTTAGTTTATTTTCTGACATAAATGCCCGTGATTCCACAACCGATTGAAAATGATGCCACTTTTCCTGGTGCATTATCTTCAAGTGCGCCGGGTACATGAGTGCAAATTTTATTTTATTTTTGGCCAGTTCAGAGCAAACCGGATGGAATGCTCGCCTTTGTTCTTGAACCTTCTGTGAGTAGTCTTGAAATATCATTATTTGTTGACCTTCAAAACGCAAATTGTCTCTCTTTAAACGGAATCCTCTAAGAATCTCCACTTTATGTCGAAAATTTAAAATTTTTGCCACAACTATTCTCGGGCGTTGTGAGTTCTCCATTTTCTTTCCCACTCTGTGTGCCCTTTCGATAGTCATAGTGCCCATGGAATCGGTTAGCGCCAGTTCTTTTGATAACCATGTCTCTAACCAATCAGTCAGGTTCCGCTCTGGCACTCTCTCTGGGATCCCTACGATCCTGATGTTATTGCGCCGAGAGCGGTTTTCTAAATCCTCTAGTTTTTCAGCTTGTTCTGCGAGTTGTTTTTTCAGTTGCGTAATGTCCGGGCCCCATGCGCGGGAATCGTCTTCCAGCGCGGAGACTCTCACTTCCAAATCGCCAGTTCTCGTTTCTAGGCCGTCCAGCCCAACTTGTATAGTTTCTAACTTCTCAGACAAAGCGTCCCAACGGGGATTCAGGGCACGGATCACCGCCGCCGTTATTTGTTCTAACTGTTGATCTGTGAATATTGGGGCCGGTTGCGGCGCCACATCCGCCATCTTGTTTTCTCCGCTCGCTACCTTACCCCGTGTCTTCGCGCTGGATTTCTGCGCCATCTCGGTAGGTGATTTACCTAAATATTTTTCCATGCGGTCTGGTATTCGAATGGAGGGCTGTCCGGAGGAATTTGTTCGCCGTTTTAGGCAATTTTTATATCGTTTTGGAGCGGGTACACCCGGAGCCTCAAGCCGCTGCTGCCGCCTCGCTCACCGCATGACCGGAAGTCTCGGGTGTGCATTGTATTATAAATATTGGATAAGTGGATTAGTGCATTGGTGTTAGCTGAGACTTTAGTTTAATATTTGGGTGGCTAAGGTCCTGGTTTATTTTGTTCATTTTGAGAGGTAAGTATTAGGCATTGGGTTTTTTTTGCATTAAGTTTCAGCCGAAATGCATCCGCCAATGAATGCATGATCTGGAGACTTTGGTTGATGTCATTGGAAATTTCCTTTAGATCTTGTTGAAATGGGATGTAGATCGTTACGTCGTCCTCGTATATGTATGGGTTGAGGTTTTGGTTTGATAATAGTTTGGCCAAGGGTATCCGAAATTGGAAGGTTCAGATTTGGTGTGTTAATGGTTGTGAATTTGTTCTTGTTATGTTGAGAGGTGAGTATTAGGCATTGGGTTTTGTCTGCATTAAGTTTCAGTTGAAAAGCATCCGCCCATGAATGCATAATAT
Organism: Microcaecilia unicolor; assembly: GCF_901765095.1. Taxonomy (NCBI): domain Eukaryota; kingdom Metazoa; phylum Chordata; class Amphibia; order Gymnophiona; family Siphonopidae; genus Microcaecilia; species Microcaecilia unicolor. Next base: position 305,716,956 of record NC_044032.1, read on the forward strand.
AGAGATTTGGTTGATGTCGTTGGAGATTTCCTTTAGATCTTGTTTAAATGGGATGCAGATCATTACGTCATCTGCTTATATGTATGGGTTGAGGTTTTGTTTTGATAATAGTTTGGCCAAGGGTATCATCATTAGGTTGAAGAGGGTCGGCGAGAGGGGGGATCCTTGTGGGATCCATGTGGCTGAAGTAGTTGAGTTAGATGTCACTTGGTATGATTGTGTGGTTAGGAATCCCTTGAACCAGTTGAGAACGTTACCTCCAATTCCGAAGTACTCAAGGATATGTAGTAGTATTCCATGATCAACCATGTCGAAAGCGCTTGACATGTCAAATTGTAGAAGTAGTATGTTCTTTCCTGTTGCAATTGTTTGTTTGAATTTAGTCATGAGGGTAACTAGTACTGTTTCAGTACTGTGGTTAGAGTGAAATCCTGACTGGGAGTCATGGAGTATTGAGAATTTGTTTAAATAGTTTGTGAGTTGTTTGGTCACCAACCCTTCCATTAGTTTGGTTAGTTGGTTATATCATCTGTGTAAACGAACTTAATGAAGCCAATGGAATGTGCAAAGAACAAAAAGGGCGTAAGGAAAATGTTAAACAGTAAAGGTGATAGAAGTGATCCTTGTGGTACACCAGAATCTAAAGAAAATTGGGCCAAGTTGGATGGGGAACACTGTACTATGTAGGAGTAATGAGTGAGGTATGAAGCAAACCAGGCATATGCCATTCCACTGAGCCCTATCTGTATAGTCGAGAAATCAGAATGGAATGGTTGACCAAGTCAAATGCTGCAGTAAGGTCCAAAGAAATAAGAAAGACTGAGTGAAGCTGGTCAAGGTCGGAAAGAATTGTGGTCACCAGGCCTAGTAAGGCAGTTTCTGTATTCTGATTTTGGGGAAAACCAATTTGGTGAGAATGTATAATCTGAGTACCAGAAATGAATGTTGTGATTTGCTGGTGAACTATAGTTTTGGTGAGTTTAGCTAGAAAGGGGAGATTATTTATTTATTTATTGTGCATTTATATCCCACATTTTCCCACTCATGCAGGCACAATGTGGCTTATGAAAATTAGGCAGATATACAAACAAGCTGAAAGACAGTGCAGAGGAGACAGCGGATAGACGGTGGGAAAAAATAACTAGCAACAGAAGGCAGAGCAGGGTGGGGATCAGGAGGGGGTTATCATATTGCTGAGTAACTAGGGGTGTAGCTTTTAGTAAAGAAGTGGGTTTTCAGCAGCTTCTTGAAAAGGCCGTGGCCATTTGTGCTTTAAGGTGCTGCGGGAGAGCGTTCCAGGATTTAGGGCCCCAGTAGCAGAAGGAAGAGGTGAAAATCCTTTTGTACTTGACTCCCTTACAAGTTGGGAAGTGTAGGTGGAGATACGTCCGTGCAGCAGGCGTGGCATTCCTGGGTGGAAGGTCGATCAATGGGAGCATGTATTCAGGAGCCAACCCATACTGTAGATGATTTTGTGGGTTAAGGAGCAGAGCTTAAAAGAGATTAGCTATGGGGTGGTAGTTTGCGGGGTCGCTGAGATAATGGGCTAGATCTTTGAATTTAGGACAGAGGAGTGCAGAATGCCAGGCATTTGGGACTACCCCTGTAGAGAGACAAAGGGAGATTATGGAATGGATATAGGGGAGAAATGCTGGTAGGAAGCGCTTAATAATATAGGAAGGGAGAAAGTCATATGGTGCTGTAGTTGATCTCAGGGACAATGTATCTACCTATGTCGTGTAGAGAGGGAATGGCAAAAGATGATAAGACTCCTGATGGAGTAACAGAGCTAGAGTGCTGAATACTGTCAGGGGTGAGTGGACAGGGAGGTACACTGACTGCTGAGGGGTGCGGGATGGGAGCAAAAGGGACACGCAGTTGAGAGACCTTAGATTCAAAATATTTGGCCTGATTTTGAGCGCTAGATGTATTATTAGAGGCATCTTGAGGTGGAGCAAAAGTGATAAGCAACCAAAGAATTTTTCAGAGCTCTGCTGATGTGGGTGCCCTGTCAATTTAGGCAGGGTAGTATTCCCTTTATCCATCTCTTTTCCAAGCTGAAGAGTCCTAACCTCTTTAGGTTTTCATTATATGAGAGGAGTTCCATCCCCTTTATCATTTTGGTTGCTCTATCATTCTCAACGCTCAGGGAATTATCCAGATACCTTCTGGATAGGTTAGTCCTCCCCTGCCACCTCCCATGTAGCCTTCCCTGTCTAGCTACAACTGGCCAATGCAGGGTCCCAGATGTTCACCCTAACTGTGTTAGTGGGGACTAGATCCAAGTTGTCCTTCTGTATGGTTTATTGGTGATATTCTCTTGGGGGTCAAGGACTCCTTTTGTCTCGTGATGGGACATACACTCCATCATAGTGTATTATTTGCAAAATTAGTGTCAGTTCAGTGAAACATAAAAAGTTATATACATCAGCTTTTAATTTGCTGTGACAGACACTAAAGAAAACAGAAATGCAAAGGAGACCTCAGAGACTTCTACACAGCACAATAAATTATTTTAGATTATAATTCCTCAATCATTACTCTCATAAAACAAAGGTGGTGGAGGCAAAATGGTGATTCAAAAAGGAATGAGATATACACAGAGGATCCATAAAAGGCAAAAAAAATGGAAAGTAAGCACTTACCCCTTATTACTGCTAGGAGTCATCGGCACCATTGTGGATTTAGGCACTGACCTAGGTGGCAGCAGAAGAAGATCGCTGTCAGCTGGGTACACTGAACCTCCAATTCTGCTTCGGGGGGGGGGGGGGGTTGGGGGAGGGGAATGGATAGATAGGCAGTGGGGTTGAGGTTTTTAGCTCAGAGAGGTGGGGTTTAGGGAAGGGGCTGGCTGGTTGTGCCAGAGCCTGGTGGAAGTGTCAGGGCTGTCATGGGGGAAGAGTTCAGATGTTTTTGGGGTGTTGATTAGGAGTGGAGGAGTGGCCTAGTGGTTAGGGTGGTGGACTTTGGTCCTGGGGAACTGAGGAACTGAGTTCGATTCCCGGCACAGGCAGCTCCTTGTGACTCTGGGCAAGTCACTTAACCCTCCATTGCCTGCCACATTGAGCCTGCCATGAGTGGGAAAGCGCGGGGTACAAATGTAATAAAAAAAGTGTACAGGGATTGTGTTGGGGGATTGGATCTGTGTCAGAGTGGGGTTTGTGTGTCTTGGAGTTGGGCCTGTGTTGGGGAGCTTTGAATTATTGATTAGAGGGCTTTGAATTGTTGATCGGGGGGTTGGGTCTGTGTTGTGGAGAGGTTCGGGCTTTGTATTGAGAGGAGCTGACATCGGGGGTGGGGGGAATCAAGAGGCCAGGAAGTGTGCGCTCAACATTCCACAGATAAGCTACCAGACTGCTAGTAGCGCAGCTACCTTTCTACCTCCTCTTAGGTGGTGGTAAGTTCAGTTCTCTTATCTGCTGTCAAGACAGCTACCATGTGAAACTGACCCATGCTCTAGTTGTCACAATCTGCTGCACCTCTGCCTGCTCATGTCATAGCCAGATCCTGCCCATTCCCATGTTAGGTGGCTAATGTGAGATTTTTACCATAGAGACTGCCTTTATGAACACAGGAGACAGTAGTAGCACAGGTCTGTGCTACTTTCTACCACACAGTAAACACCACATTAACTGCTTAACTACACATGGAACAATCTGCTATAAATGTTCAAGAATATAATATAACAAAAATAAAATTGTGAAAAAATGATGACAATAAATTTTAATTTGGGTCTACTGTGTTTAGTTTTTAGTGTTTTGTTTTATAATGCTAAGTTTATATATTACCATAAATATAACAGCAAATGATTATTCAATTATGCAAAATGATTTGCATGAAATGCTCTATACAAATATTTCTTAGAGGAATATAATAACAGACATGCTCAAATTTAACATAAACATTAAGATATAAGACATAAGCATCACCATGCTGGGACAGACCAAGGGTTCATCGAGCCCAGCACCCTGTGTCCGACAGCATTTCATCCTGCCCATCCCAGAAATAGTGGATTATTCCTACGTCCATTCAATCACATTGTATGTCCTTTTCCTCAAGGAAGCCATCCAACCTTTTTTTAAACTCCACTAAGTCAACTGCCCCAACCACCTTTTCCGGCAATGAATTCCAGAGTCTAACCACGCGTTGAGTGAAGAAAAACTTCCTCCGATTCATTTTAAATTTACCACACTGCAGCTTCATCGCATGCCCCCTTGTCCTAGTAGTTTTGGAAAGCATAAACAATTCACATCTACCCGTTCCACTCATTATTTTATAGACCTCTAACATATCTCCCCTCAGCTGCCTTTTCTCCAAGCTGAAGAGCCCCAGCCTCTTCAGCCTTTCCTCCTAGGGAAGCTGTCCCATCCCCTGAATCATCTTTGTCGCCCTTCTCTGCACCTTTTCCAATTCCACTACTTTTTTGAGGTGCGGCGACCAGAATTGAACACAATACTCGAGGTGCGGTCGCACCATGGAGTGATACAAAGGCATAATATCCTCATTTTTGTTTTCCATCCCTTTCCTAATAATACCCAACATTCTATTTGCTTTCCTAGCCGCAGCAGCACATTGAGCAGAAGATTTCAATGTATCATCAATGATGACACCTAGATCCCTTTCTCGGTCCGTGACTCCTAATGTGGAACCTTGCATGACGTAGTTATAGTTTGGGTTCCTCTTTCCCACATGCATCACTTTGCACTTGCTCACATTAAATGTCATCTGCCATCTAGACACCCAGTATCATAAGGTCCTCTTGTAATTTTTCACAATCCTCCCGCAATTTAACAACTTTGAATAACTTTGTATCATCAGCAAATTTAATTACCTCACTAGCTACTCCCATCTCTAGGTCATTCATGTTAAAAAGCAGCGGTCCCAGCACAGACCCCTGGGGAACCCCACTAACTACCCTTCTCCATTGAGAATACTGACCATTTAACCCTACTCTCTGTTTTCTATCTGTTAACCAATTTTTAATCCACAATAGAACCCTACCTCCTATCCCATGATTCTCCAATTTCCTCTGGAGCCTTTCATGAGGTACTTTGTCAAACGCCTTCTGAAAATCCAGATAAACAATTATTATTTATTGCACTTGTATCCCACATTTTCCCACCTCTTATCAACCGGCTCACCTTTATCGACATGTTTGTTCACCCCTTCAAAGAAATGTAGTAGATTGGTGAGGCAAGACTTCCCTTCACTAAATCCATGTTGACATTGTCCCATTAGTCCATGCTTTTGAATGTGCTCTGTAATTTTGTTCTTTATAATAGTCTCTACCATTTTGCCCGGCACCGATGTCAGACTCACCGGTCTATAATTTTACATATCTCCTCTGGAACCTTTTTTAAATATTGGCGTTACATTCCAGCCTGTTATCGGCTATTTTCAGGGGCAAGGTACAACTGTTTCTACATGTACAGCTATTTTCTATACGTTTAAAAAATATTAAACTTATAAATACATTTTAAGCTTGTAGACATCTCATTTATATTATGTGCTTGTAAGTCCTCCATTATACCACAATGTTTAAAGTTTTAAATTATCTTAACTTGAAAAAAAAAGGAATATACAGAAATACATTTGCATGTAACTGAAACAAATGACTTAAATGATCCGGGAAACAACTGGGACATTGAAAATGTGTGTGCATTAGGCTGTAAAGTGGAACTGAATGATTTTGCTTGATATTTCTGTCTATTCATTAGGGGGTATTTTGTTGAATAAAAAAACACTTTAGGGACTGAGTAAAAATCAAACAGAAGAGAGCAGCTGGGAAAGTTAAGAAAATGTGTGGTTGGGAGCAGTTTGCCAAAAGCTGGGGCATTCATGGGGATACTACTTGGGGTGGTGGAAGAGATACAGTTGGACAATTTGCAGAATGTAGGTTGGTTGCAGAGGGTAATTTTTGTGAAGTTGCCAATAGTATACACTGTTGCTCAAATAATGTAGCACACTAATGTTTTTACTGTCCCCAAAAAAGAAAAGTATTTTTATAAAATAAAAAAAATGAAAAATCCTGTAAACAACATGGGAAACTAAGCAAAATGAAACTTTTTGGCCTATATATATATTATTAATGAGGAATAATATCTATCTATCTATCTATCTATCTATCTATCTATCTATCTATCTATCTATCTATCTATCTATCTATATAGATATATAGATAGATAGATAGATAGATAGATAGATAGATAGATAGATATATTTATTTATTTATTGCATTTGTATCCCACATTATCCCACCTCTTTGCAGGCTCAATGTGGCTTACAATACATCATGGGTACTGGAATTAGAGTGAATATACATTAGTTTTACAGAAGGTTTGTGTTATATGGTGGTGAATTATATAATGGTGTTAAAGCAAAAGACATTGTAAGACAGTACTAGAAGTTCAAAAGATTATACAGTTACACATGTTGATCTTTGTGATATATCTTGTCGAAGAGATAGGTTTTTAATAGTTTGCGGAAATTGGTCAGTTCATAGACCATTTTCAAGTTGCGTGGCAGCGCATTCCAGAGCTGCGTGCTCATAAAGGAAAAGGTAGATGCATGCATTGATTTGTATTTCAAACCCTTACGCTTGGGAGGATGACGAATGAGGGGTGTACGGGAAGATTTTTTTGCATTCCTGGGTGGTAGTTCTATTAGATCTGACATGTAGGCTGGGGCGTTACCATGGATGATTTTATGGACTAAAGTGCAAAGTTTGAATGTGACGCGTTCTTTTAGTGGGAGCCAGTGTAGTTTTTCTCGTAAGGGTTTCGCACTTTCGTATTTTGGTGTGCCGAATATTAGTCTGGCTGCCGTATTCTGAGCTGTCTGGAGTTTTTTGAGTATTTGCTCTTTACAGCCAGCGTAGAGTGAGTTACAATAGTCCAGATGACTGAGTACCAGTGATTGTACCAGATTGCGGAAGACAATCCTTGGAAAAAATGGTCTAACTCTTTTTAGTTTCTACATTGAATGAAACATCTTTTTGGTTATGTTATTTGCATGGTTCTCAAGTGTTAGATGTTGATCTATGGTGACTCCGAGGATTTTCAGGGTGTCCGAAACTGGTAGATTTAGTTTAGGTGTGTTGATGGTGGGAAATTTATTCTTATTGTATTGCAAGGTGAGTACCAGGCATTGGGTTTTCTCAGCATTGAGTTTCAGCTGAAATGCATCTGGCCAGGAATTCATAATATGTAGGCTTTGCTTGATTTCATTGGAGATTTCCCTTAAATCTTCATGGAATGGGATGAAGATCGTTATATCGTCAGCGTATATATATGGGTTTAGGTTCTGATTCGATAGTAATTTGGCCAAGGGTGTCATCATTAGGTTGAATATGGTCGGTGAGAGGGGGGATCCCTGTGGAACTCCGCATTCAGGTTTCCATGTCGCTGATGTAATCAAGTTTGAAGTCACTTGATATGAGCGTGTAGTGAGGAACCCTTTAAACCACTTGAGAACGTTGCCTCCAATTACTTTGTTTATAACCTTGAGCCTATGCTTCGAGCCATGATACAAGAATTCATGATGGCAACATTTTTAAATTTAACCCCGTTTCATCACAGTTTTATATCTGGTCCCTTGATATGACTTCCTTTTTAAGGATTCGCTGAAATTTTACTTTGAATGTGATAAATTCATCAGAGTTCGCTGACAGCTTTTCCCCATCAATGTTGAGCTGCCTTATTCCATATCTTTTCTTTCAACGATCATGCCACCTTCATTGAATTCCTTTAAAAAAAAACAGGGCTTGCTCTTGCAATATAGGCCCTGATATAGGTATGCCCTTATCTCTTTGCAGTGTGCACCACAGGAATAAGGCTTTGCTCACCTTCTCATATTGATAGTTTTCATAGTTTTTCTAGTGTCGACTGAAATCGTAGAGCATGATTTGAGGCCCATTTCTCTAGCTCACTGCATTGACTTTTCCAGTCAAGAACTGTCACTTCACTCTCCCCACTCCTAGTTCTGCTGTAGTTTTTTGGATGGATTCACACCTGTCAATTCTTTTTAAAGCATTAAGTTTTTGTTCTATAGACAAAAGAACTTTTTTCCTCTTTTGACTGGCTATTTTAGAAGTGATCTTCTACAGATCTGAAGGGGAATAATAAAAATACAGTACTGCAGTGTATTACATAGCTATTAAAATGTTCTGAGAATTTCCGAGAGAAGAGGACATTTCTCTGGTAAGTGAACACTATTTTGCGTTGTGCTTTGGGAACTTAAAAATTGGGGTACAAAGGAGGAATTGTAGGTTAATGATAGGCAAAATAAAAATATAAAAAGCAAATTTTATCAACTAATCTCCATAGTCTTTTCCACTTAGTTTTAAAAACATTGTTCCACAGCATTAACAGATAGAATCTAGCAGGCACTGCAGGATCTAGTTTAGTATTAAGGGGGAATAAAAAGAGAGAGAGAGAGAGAGAGAGAGAGAAAAGCATCATTAACTAGTTGCCATGGAGGGGCATAATCAAACGGGGCGCCCAAGTTTTCCTGGGACTGTCCTTGCAGGACGGCTCCGTGAAGGGCCAGGGAAACCCGTATTATTGAAACAAGATGGGCATCCATCTTTCGTTTCGATAATTTGGTCGGGGACACCCAGATCTCAACATTTAGGTCGACCTTAGAGATGGTCGACCTAAATGTTGAGATGGTCGACCTTAGAGATGGTCGTCCCTGGTTTTCGGCCATAATGGAAACCGAGGATGCCCATCTCAAAAATGACACAATCCAAGCCCTTTTGTCATGGGAGGAGCCAGAATTTGTAGTGCACTGGTCCCCCTGAAATGCCAGAACACCAACTGGGCACCCTAGGGGGCACTGCAGTGGAGTTCAGAAATTGCTCCCAAGTGCATAGCTCCCTTACCTTGGGTACTGAGCCCCCCCAAACCCCACTCCCCACAACTGTACACCACTACCATAGCCCTAAGGGGTGACGGGGGGCACCTACATGTGGGTACAGTGGGTTTTTGTGGGTTTTGGAGGGCTCACATTTACCAACACAAGTGTAACAGGTAGGGGGGGATGGGCCTGGGTCCATCCCCCCCTGCTCCGGGGACCTGCAAACTGCTGTCATGGAGCTGGGTATGACATTTGAGGCTGGCATAGAGGCTGGCAAAACAATTTTTTAAAGGTTTTTTTTAGGGTGGGAGGGGGTTGGTGACCACTGGGGGAGTAAGGGGAGGTCATTCCTGATTCCCTCCGGTGGTTATCTGGTCAGTTCGGGCACATTTTTACTGCTTGGTCGCAAGAAAAAATGGACCAAGTGAAGTCGGCCTAGTGCTCATCAGGGACGCCCTTCTTTTTTCCATTATAAGCCGAGGATGCCCATCTCTTAATCATGCCCCAGTCCCGCCTTCGCTACGGTGCCGACACGTCCCTGTGAACTTTGGTCGTCCCTGCGACAGGAAGCAGTTGAGGACGCCCAAAATAGTCTTTCGATTATTCCGATTTGGGCAACCCAGAGAGGACGCCCATCTCCCGATTTATGTTGGAAGATGGGCGCCCTTCTCTTTCAAAAATAAGCCTCATAGTGTACAAACTCTTTCCCCATAGTTTTACAGTGAAATTTTCTCTAGAAATAGGCATTGTTCCCATAGTTTTAAACTGAAATCTTTTCTAGAGGTAGAAACTAAACAGCCAAAAACTCTTGTTCTAAAAGGCAGTTATTTTCTGTTCCTTGGCTGCTGGAGAGGTAGCACATCCAGTGACCTCAATTAAGTGTTAATTAAGGTGTGGGGCAGTAGAATACTTGCATAGGTTGCTGAATCAGCTTCAAAGAGCCTGTTTAAAAAAGGCCCCTTAGATTCAAAACTATTTAAAGAGGAAAGGTCCCACTGAACTTTCTTTCTGAGAAGTTCCGAGAGAAGAGGACATTTCTCTGGTAAGTGAACACTATTTTGCTTTGTGCTTTGGGAACTTAAAAATTGGGGTTTAAAGGAGGAATTGTAGGTTAGTGATAGGCAAAATAAAAATATAAAAGCAAATTTTATCAACTAATCTCCATAGTCTTTTCCACTTAGTTTTAAAAACTTTGTACCACAGCATTAACAGATAGAATCTAACAGGCACTGCAGGATCTAGTTTAGTCTTCCCATCCCTAGGACAACTCTTCATTTATAGTCAGTTATTGTAATTAGGGTAACAAGCAAGGAGTGCTCTTACAGAGTTTTAAATACATTTCATTACCATATAAGAAGGAAACACTATGAGGGGCATAATCAAACGGGGTGCCCAAGTTTTTCTGATGGCGTCCTCGCAGGATGTCCCGGCGAAGGGGCAGGGAAACCTATATTATTGAAACAAGATGGGCATCCATCTTTCATTTCGATAATACGGTCAGGGACGCCCAAATCTCAACATTGAGGTCAACCTTAGAGATGGTCGTCCTTAGAGATGGTCGTCCCCGGTTTTCAGCGATAATGGAAACCGAGGACGCCCATCTCAGAAACGACCAAATCCAAGCCCTTTGGTGGTGGAAGGAGCCAGCATTCATATTGCACTGTCCCTGGGGGGTAGGCAGTTGAGGACGTCCAAAATGTTTGAAAGAAGGACGTCCACGCCTTCGTTATGCCTCCGCTGACACACACATACCTCTCCCCCAGGGACCTGCATACTGCCCCCCCCCTCCACAGGGAAAGCCAAATTTCAAGGGAGTGGGGGGGACTGGAGGAGTGGCCTAGTGGTTAGAGCACTGGTCTTACAATCCAGCGGTGGCCAGTTCAAACCCCACTGCTATTACTTGTGATCCAAAATCCCAATAAATAAATAAAGGGGGTGTCAGAGGCATAGCAAAGGCATGGACATCCTTCTCACAAAAACATCCACATTTCAGACATCCTCAACTGCCATTGCAGGGACAGAGGTATATCAAAGGACATCCTTCACCCATACTCTTAAAAAAAAGACAAAAGTTTTTAAAGTTGGTTTTTTTTGGGGTAGGAGGTGGTTAGTGACCAGTGGGGGAGTCAGAGGAGATCATCCCCAATTCCCTCCGATGGTCATCTGGTCATTTAGGGCACATTTTTGTGGCTTGGTCATAAAAAAAAGGACCAAGTAAAGTCGGCCAAGTGTTCGTCAGGGACGCCCTTCTTTTTTCCATTATTGCTTGAGGACGCCTATCTGTTAGGCACGCCCCAGTCCTGCCTTCACTACGCCACTGACACACCACCGGGAACTTTGGTTGTCCCCGCGATGGGAAGCAGTTGGGGATGCCCAAAATCGGCTTTCGATTATGCTGATTTGGGCGACCCTGAGAGAAGGACGCCTATCTCCCGATTTGTGTCGAAAGGATAGAGATAGGCTATTAGAGAAATCAGAAAAACCTGTTAATTTTAAAATTGTCTGCAGTCTAGAATTTAACCATCTGTCATGTGATATAATTACAATTTTAAAGAAACTTTGGTATCTGATTCAAACAGTGAAACCTTTCAATAATAAAGATTTGATGACTAGATACAAAAGAAGTATGAATTTGAGGAACATTTTAGTATCATCCACATTTGTTAGACAGCCTAGGATTGAAAGAACACCCTTACAGGGACACTATCTCTGTGAAAATTGCTCAGTGTATTG